>NC_090647.1:222134077-222454077 GCF_040937935.1 Hyperolius riggenbachi
AAATAATATAATTGGGTAGCATGTCCCCAACATAACATAAAACACTATAACCCTCAAGTAGCTCCCAAACTCCCAAAAGCATAATTAGATATCAAGACATCAAGTAAGTAAATAGTCACTGTAAACAAGCACTGTGACAACGTAATATAGTTTTGATTCTTGATGACAGGTGACATCCAAACAGCATAATTTGTAGCATGATAGTATGATCCCCAAACAACATAATCAGGTAGCATGATCACCAAATAACATAATTAAGCAGCATGA
The DNA here is from genome assembly GCF_040937935.1 of Hyperolius riggenbachi. Lineage (NCBI taxonomy): Eukaryota > Metazoa > Chordata > Amphibia > Anura > Hyperoliidae > Hyperolius > Hyperolius riggenbachi. The sequence continues at coordinate 222,134,345 of NC_090647.1, forward strand.
CCACAAACAACATAAATAGGTACCCTCACTCAAAATAACATACATTAGACAGCAGGACCTCCCCCTTCCCAATTAGATGTAGTTTTCCACTAGTAAACATCAACCCTAGTAAACTGCTCCTGGCCTGGATTGGGTCCTTGCACAGACTCACATATCCTCAGTCGTTTGGGGGGGGGGGGGGGGGGGGCAGCATTCAGCCACTATGGTGTACAGAGTCTCCTGGTCCCCTCCCAATTCCTCAATCACCAAGTACAGAGGTGAGTAGAGCAGTATATGCCGTGCACCGCTGTGGATGAATGTTGCCATGAGTGAGTCGAGCTACGGTTGCAGCATTGGCAAGATATGCAAGCATGTTTGGGCAACCTATCCAGGCCAGGCTGGAAGCAATAACAGCAGGCCCACTAGTCCAGCCAGAGCTGTATTAAGACCAATTAATTATGCTAATACAGTAATTTGACAGCTGTGTGTCACCCATATACCAGAATTAAGCAGCTTAGCCAGGTGCCCCCAAATACCATGTGCCCTCTCAGATTAAAAAGTTAAGGGAGTTCCGAGGTAAAAAAAAAAATCTTTACTCACCTGGGGCTTCTTCCAGCCCCTAGAGGTCTGTGCGGTCTCTCCCTGTCCAGGGTCCCACTGGCACTATTGGAAGGCTGCCGACCCAGGCCCAGGTCATGAGCTTCTGTGAGGGGTTCTGGAGGGCAGTGAGAGACTGCTCAGACATATAGGGGCTGAAAGAAGCCCCAGGAGGGTAAAGTTTTTTTCTCTTTAAGTAGCCAGGTGCCCCTTGATAAACTAAGTAGCCATATACCTCGGGTATCAGAATTATGTAGCCACATGTCTTTAGATTAAATAATTTAGTAGCCATGCGTGCCTCAAAAATATCAGTATTGGGTAGCCATATGTGTCCCCAAATATCAGCATTAGGTTCCCCAGATATTTGTGTAAGGTAGCCTGTGTGCCCCATGATAGCAGTATGACACAGGCTTTGTGCTTCTATATATTAGTATTAGGTAGCCTTTGTGTCCCTTCAAGGTATTAATATTAGGTAACCTTGTTGCCCCTCATAGCAGTATTAAGTAACCCTTGTACCCCACTCCTCCAGATATTAGTCACTCATACCAGTGTTATGTAGCATGTGCCCTTTTTCCATATAACAGTTATAGGGTTGCCCTTCCCTCCAGATAGCAGCAATAGATAGTCCCTGCCCCCACCAACCCCTGATAGCACCATTAAAGGGATCTAAGCAGCTCCTGGCTTCAAATAGCTGAGAAGTTCACCTCCCTGCTACTTTTCCATTGCCATTATCCAGTCTAGGTGTGAAATTATTCAAGTGTGACTAATGTTTTCTTTTTGAAGTACAGTGGAGAAGACTCAGGGCCTTGCACAGACGGAAGAGGTACCTATTTTAACCCTTAATCGTAAAAAGATGAGGTAAAATGAAAGTTTTCTTTAATAATAAACCACATTTTTAAAATGCATTTTTAATTTGCCATGGAGCTGCCCTGGGAGTTAAAAATGATGCTCGGTTCACTTTAAGTAGCCTGTGCCCCCCCCCCTCCACTTCCCAGTAGTAACAGGTCTCCTTTGTTTCCTCCACAGATAGCAGTAATAGGTAGCCAACACCCCCCCCCCCCTCCGATAGCAGTAAAAAGTATCCTTTTAATCCCCCCTCCCCAATAGATCCTCCCCATGTACACTGATTGGTTGTGCCCAGAGGTTGGAGTCTCAGTTCTCCATCTGGCCTTGGTCTGCCCCCCTCCATATGCACCACCATTGGGTAGAGGGAAGGCACGCCCACATAATTCAGGTGGGGAGATCAAGTAAGGACAGATCTGCACACATGCACATGCTTACACAGTAGTGAAGAAACGGGTGGAACACAACTGAAAATACCTTCTCTTTGGTAAGCATGTATTTAATAATGTAAACATTGTCCTCTGCAACATCAGTGTCCCATTCTGGAACTGGACTTGCATTGTAAGCAGTACACATTTGGTTCCACTTTAAGGATTAGCTTATGAAAAGCATCAGGTAGGTGTCAATTGATAACACAAAGCTGAGCAGTGTTTGTATCATGTGATAAAACAATGTGCAGCTTGGAATTGATTTACAGTAACTGTAAACAATAAAACCAGTGTGAAGTACCAATAGAATATCAATACTAGCTCAGTTTTCAGTCCAGGCATAAAGGCAGATGGCAGGCTGCAGATTAGGTAATAAGCATGCCTACCCCCCCCCCCCCCCCCCCCATTACATGGTCATGTGCAACCATGTAATAATGTCATACAGTACCAAAAGTTCACGTGTAATTATAACAAAACATACACACTGGCTTTGATTGAGGGGTTTCCTGTTTATGGTTTTCTGGATATAGCTTTGTTGTATGCTTATACAAGTGAAAAGTTTTGGCACTTTTCCTATATACTAACAGAAAGTTGTATATATGCACAGGACCTATGGGTAGTGGCTTAAAGTGGGCAGCAGCTTAGTGTGGGCAGTGCAGTTCTTGAGCAGCAGCTTAGTGCAGCGGTTGTGGTGTACACTGCTCGTGCTGCAGGTGCATCCATGTATACTTAAGTATGCACAACACACCTGTGGGCGGTAGCTTAGTGTGGACAGTGCAGTTGTGGGTGGCAGCTTAGGGTGGGCAGTGGTGGCCTTGGCCTAATGTGGGTGGTGCGGTAGTAAGTGTGTGGGCTCAGTGTGGGTGGGGACTTAGTGTGCCACACAATTCTTTTGAGAATTGTTGATTTCTTGGTTAATTTTATCATAGAAAGTAGTTATTGCTACTCATTCTTCACAAGTCAGACAAATTCAGGCCATGCACACAATGATATTTCCTAGAAACCGTAAAGTCAGGAGACCTGCATTTCTGAGTATAATGTATTGTTTTGGGAGCATGGACATCATGCTAGTGACCTTCATGATTATAACCTCTACTGATTTATGTACCTTAACCTTTTTCTAACCTTAGACCAATTTTACATTTCATGTTCAAATACCATGTCCTTGACTTGAATGAGTAATTTCTTTAGCAGTCTCTGCATAACAGAGGAACGGTGATGCAGCAGACAGAATTTCATGACGCATTTACAGCGACGAGTCAGAAAACTAGGACAATAAAATAGCAAGGGCATGAGAGGGGTATTTGCACTCTAAATTTAATGAATATTGAGCTGAACTTTACTTAGACCAATAATTGCAAATCATAAAAACTTTGATATGTACAAAACAAAACACTGTGTGTGGCAAGCAGCAATCTTCCAGCCCTGCCTTGCAGCAATTAGAGCAATCTACAGATAACACACCACCTCTACTCTCCTTCCTACACCTGAAGCTCACCAACACGACTTTCATGCTTCCTTTATCTAAGGAGGAGGTCTTTGGCAAAAAATAATGTAGGCATTTTCAGATAAATGCCCTTTTCACACCATTTTGCAACCAGTCCTCATTTTCAATGCCATTTTGCTAAGCACATTTCTGCTTCTGATCTCTTTTATATATAGTACAGCACAGTTTCCTTTCCCTGATGCCTTAATGTACTGCCATTCTCCTATCCTGGCACCAAGAAACAGTGTCTCCTCCCATTCCTCATTATACTACAAATCACCAAAAACCTTACCCCTTGATGCTGCTTTTCCCTTACAGCATTCGGTACAGGTTCTACATCTGAGGTCATTTTCACACTGAGACTGATCATCTAAGCATGTCTAAGGAAATCTCCTAGGATTACTGGATGTAGACTATCCTCTGAAGAATAGGCAAGCTGCATCTTCCTGCAATGAAGTTTCTGCCTCACTGACAACTACCTAATGTGTAGGGTTGTGCTATGTATCAAACAAAACGACTTCCTTTAGGGCTGCAGGGTTTTCCAGTGTTAAAGCAAATTTGAGCCACAGGAAAGCAGAGCCTAATTTCTGCCTCAATCTCCACTTTTCATCTGCACAATAATACACCCCCTCTCCTTGTCAGGTTTTCAGGATTCATTCTGAAGACTATATGTCACTTTCAACAGGGTACCAGAGTCACACTCACAAAATCCAATAACAGATTCATACATTGACTGAATCATGTTTGCAATAAACAGTATCCACAACTTTATCCCAGCAAATGTTTTTTGGACGTATCCAATTAATTTATTGGGTTTTTGGGATATGGGAGGAAACTCTCACAAACGCAGGAAGAATGTTGTTGGTTTGAAGATATGTAAATAGCGTACAGACGGTACAATTAAGCTGCTCATATTCACGGTGGTGTCCATGCTCATTTGGTGACACATACAGACTTTTTTACTGGCATTGCTTAATGAACGATATTGCTGTATGCATATTTTACTGTGGTGTGCTACTGGTGTCCCTAAAACCTCACAATACCTCACAGTATGCTAATTACAGACTTTGGTTATACTGCACTACATGATGTGCAGCAACAAAAAGTGGTGAGCATACTGTTATTGGTTTCTTTGCTACCAATCACAGTATGCAGGACGATCTTCGGTCCTTTTCGAATGGACTGAAGATTGTCCAGAGAAGAGCTGCAGACAGCAACAAATAAATGAAAAACAGCTTTTATGGCAAATGAATATGCTCACTAATTATACCTCAAAAAGAGCTTGTATTTGAAGGCTAATGAACATGCTCACTAATTATACATCAAAAAAGAGCTTGTAATCGAATGCCTTTTCCAAAGGACCAATTTATATAGACTTATCTGAAGGTTTCCCAATAGGAAAATGTCTGGAAAAAAAATCACAGAAATCTATGATCATGATTTCCAATATGACATCTAACATTACCATAGCTTTCTACAGGATTGTTTTGGGGGGTACTTTTCTTGCTGTTTAAACAGTTATGAAAATGCCCATGAAAGGGATCAACTGGAGCCAATACTGTTGTTTCCTGTTGGTTTTCCATACATGTTAGTAAAGCCAACAATGCCATTAAATTTTCATATCTGATGTATCTGTTCCAGAGAAAATCCTTTTGGAGAAATCAGTTATGTGACTTAGAGATTCTCTCTGCAAGCCTAAATCTAGACAATAGCTATCACTTTTCACCTCCTTCCTCTGCTGCTGTAATATTAACTCTTTGTAGCCAGCCATGCAGCTTAGGCAGCTATTGTGAGACTCTGCTGCAGCTGTAGCAGAGGAAGAAGGTGGGAGGAGGCAGGTGATCTGTGCTGGCAAGGAATAACTGGCAGCTGCCTCCTCCCAGTTAAGTCAGGTTATCAGTGCTGACAAGGAATGATTGGCTGCTGCCTCCTCCCAGTTCCTCTTTAACCTTTTCGGGACCGCCTCTATGAGATCCTACGCCGCACTTGTGGCTGTTCTAGCCTGATGCGGCGTAGGATCTAAGCTGGCCCGCAGTTTCCGCTCCCGACGCGATCGTGCGCACCCGGAGGGGGAGATTAAGCTGTCATATGACAGCCGACATCTCCCCCGAGTGATCAGCAGCCATCGCGTATTGCTGCTGATCACATGATCACTACGATCGCCGTCGGATCGTAGTGATCAGTTTGACAGCTGCGGCGGCAGGGGGGGAAAGAAGAGGATCCACTCACCTCCCTGCCGTTCCAGCGACGATCGGCGCCCCCCTCCGCTCTGGCCGGCATCTCCGCTCCGTCTGACGTCAGCGCCGGGTCCCGGCTTGATGACGTCATCAAGCCGCGACCCGGAACTGATTGTCAGACAGAACGGAGATGCCGGCTGGAGAAGAGGGTCCCGTGCGGCTCATCGCTGGAGCCTGGAAGGTAAGTGAAGGCTGCTGGCAGAAGGGGGGGCCCAGGCCACCATGGGGGGACACAAATCGAGGCAGCCACAGACGGGATCCGGCCGCCTGACCCCCCCAAACGCGCGCACCCCCTTCCCGCGCAAAATGCCTGGTCCTTAAAGGGACACTTAAGTCAAACAAAAAAAATGAGTTTTACTCACCCAGGGCTTCCAATAGCCCCCTGCAGCTGTCCGGTGCCCTCGCCGTCTCCCTCCGATCCTCCTGGCCCCGCCGGCAGCCACTTCATGTTTCGGTGACAGGAGCTGACAGGCTGGGAACGCAAGTGATTCTTCGCGTTCCCAGACACATTAGCACCCTCTATGCTGTTATATGGTATATGATATATGCTATAGCAGCATAGATAGCGCTATTGTGGCCAGGAACGCGAACAATCACTCGCATCCCCAGCCTGTCGGCTCCTGTCGCCGAAACAGGAAGTGGCTGCCAGCGGGGCCAGGAGGATCGGAGGGAGACAGCGAGGGCACCGGACAGCTGCAGGGGGCTATTGGAAGCCCTAGGTGAGTAAAACTCATTTTTTTTGTTTGACTTAAGTGTCCCTTTAAGGGAGGGTAGGTGGCCGGTCCCGAAAAGGTTAAAGTGGATCTGAGATAAACTTTTACTCATTGCATAATTGTGTTCCTTTCATATAGTTTATAGGGCATTCCTCACTTTTTTTGTTTTGTTTTAATACTCTAATTCCCTAAAAACTAAACAAGCCTCACCCACAGCTTTTCACAGTGCCTTGGCACTGTAGCAAGTGCTTATGGGAGCTCAGTCTGGGCAAGAGGAGGTGGTTACTAGCCATTGATTTCAGAGGCAGAGGGGAGGAGGAGAGGGGACTGAATTTACACACAGGCAAGCTGATAGCATCTCCAGCCTAACAATACACAATTCTGATTTATAAAGTGTACACAATAGAGGATCCTATCAGAAGCATTACAATTTAACTTTTATTAAATTTACATAAAATAATTTTTGGATGATCATGACTTTTATTCAAACACATCGTTGGATTGTTTAGTGTATCTACCCACAGTGATCTATTCTATCTCGACTTTTTTAAATCTCTGTGGTCTCAACCCCAAACCATTGATAGATATACATTGATTACTATCTTACATATAAGAAATAAAACCCCCCACCAAAACCAACATGTTTAAACTCCTTGGATTGGAGCCATCGTCAGGGCAAAGTATAAAGTGCTTAGGGTGCTAAGTGCATAGCAAGAAGGACATCAGCATTACAAATACATGTCAAGAAAAACAACATAAGTGAGAGCTGTGCTCTCCAGCAAAGTCAGCAGTGAAATGAATCAGGTTTGGGCTCTGCCTTATATACTATTGGGAGTGGGTGGGTTATTTTTCCAGATACCTCCCATTTTACCTTGTATCTCCCATTGGTCAACACCCCCTTTAATGAATTAAACTGCGTGGCCATTGGTCGGCCTATCCTATTCCATTATATCACAAAAGTACCTTAAAAATATATATATTCTTTCAGAAACCTCTCAGCAGAGAGGACTTGTTTGCCAGGATTCATTAGTTTGAAAATCGCAGTGCTCACTATCTTCACACAGTGAAAATGCCGTCCTATATCCCCTTCTTCCATAGGTAATCATTAGGAGCCTCCCATTGGTGGATAACTTGCATGTGACCTTTAGTCACATTGTTGCCTCCACCTATCAGCATGCGCGATGTCATCTATTTACAGGGTTGCTATAGCAACTCCTCATATCGCCCCTTCGTATAGTTTGACAGAGCGGAGGGGCATATATATGCGCAGCCTATCATTTATTTATACCGCGCTATGCTTCAGGGAGTGTCGTAATTTTAATTGCCACTCCTCCCCTGCACGGAGATTCTAAAGCCGCATCCCTTCTCATTACTTATGCAACGATAATGTCTTTAGTATTAACCAGGAAGTGGTCACTTGCGTTTCAAGTAAAGATTGCGTTCCACCTGTTCCAGTGTATAGTTAAACATAAAGATCAGACCCATTTTAGGACACATGGTTTGTATATAAAACCTATTAATTCGAGAGGCGCATGCGCGAGCCGCGGGAGATGGCCGCATAGGAGAGGAGCTCCGTATTCCACCGCCGCCAGCAGCGATTCCCTCCGCTTACCCAGCCTCACAAACGGGCGGCTTTGCACGGGACGACCTCCGCATCCTTCTCCGCAGCCTATGACAGGCAAAGGGGCCCAGAGAAACACCTCTGCAGCGGGCACCATGGAAAAGTTTCTGCGCCCCCCTCCCAGCCAAGATGGCGCCGGCCACGCAGCTCTACAGGACTCTCAGCTCTCTGACCAGGCAAGTGCAGGGGGGAACACGCAGCTCCTCACAGCAGACCTGCTGGAGCAAACATTAAACAGACACTACCACAGCCTCCATGACTCCCTACAAAATGTTATACTATCTGCTGTACAAGAGCTCCGGGCAGACATATCAGGGCTGGGGGAGCGCACTCAGGCATTAGAAGACAAGATGGATGCTCTAACTGTTAAACAAGCTGACCTAGCTGAGGAGCAGCAACTCATGCAGTCTGACATAAAATCAATACGCACAGCACAGGAAGACATGGAAAACAGAGAGCGGAGACAAAATGTACGCATTAAAGGGGTATCCATGTCCTTAAAAAGTGAACACATTGTGACCCACTTGAAAGAACTGTTCCATACTATTCTGCCTGATATGCCAGAAGAAATGTGGAGGATTGATAGAGCCCACAGATCTTTAGGTGAACGGCGCCCTGGTACTTCAAGACCCAAAGACATTATCGCGAAACTGCACTACTATGAGGCCAAAGACGCCCTGTTTAGAGCTCTTAGAAATACAACCACCATCTCATTTAAAGGAGACGATATTGCTATATACAACGATCTATCATTAATAACACTGGCTAAACGCAGAGCTCTTAGACCAGTTACGCAGCTACTCAGGGATGCCAATATCCCATACAAATGGGGTTTTCCTTTCCGACTGATTGTAAACAAACAGGGCCTGACCCTCACTTTATCTGATTTTGACGATGCACCTTTATTTCTTAAACAAATGGGACTTAAACTCCCTAACACTTCTACATCTGCGTCCCGCTCGTCACCTATGTCATCACCCCCACGGAAGATGCGACATGTCTCAGAATGGTCGAAAGGTCCGATCCGCAGTATTACCTATCCTGACAGAGCTGATAATATGGAAGACCAACCATCTGGAACCTGAGCATGGGCCTCAACATAACTTTCTGCGTCTCCTACGGAGACAGGATATTGCCCTCAAACTGCACGCCCACTTCACACATCCAGCTTATCTGTTCTCCCCCTTTATAACCATTAAGCTTTATTCGATTAACTGCCTCTTAACCATAGAAGCGAACTGAATACACTCCCAAAGCTGGCGGTGGAGACCGGTTTCTCTCACTAATATACCACATTCTGTTTACTATGTTGATTGTTATTTGCCTTCTCCTGAGACTCCTCATGTACCTCCGGGGGACCTTTCCTCAATTTGATCATTCGTTTCTACGAGTGACCAACTTGGGGAGGTCTCCATATAGGCAACAGTTTTATGTTGCCCCTACAACAGACCACTGTAATAACAGTGGCATGTTCCGCCAGATTAATGTTCAGATTATTATAAATGTTTTTAGTTTTGCCTTTCTTATTATTGTTACTTCTCCATCTATATTAGGTATCGTTTTTAGGTCTATTGGGTCTGTCTTAAGAATATATACAAACGCTCACATCATCTTTGATAATGGTTAACTTTCTGACCTTAAACACCAAGGGACTAAACACACCTCAGAAGAGGTTCTCTCTGTTTAAAGATTTACGAAGACTAAATATCGATTTAGCATTCATACAAGAGACTCATATATGCAAAAAAGATCCGCCTCGTCTCTATAACAAGCTATATTCTGAGGTGTGTTTAGCCTCAGGTCCCAAAAAGAAAGCAGGGGTAGCCATACTCTATAAAAAAACACTCCCTCTACAGATCTCTACGACTGTCGCAGACCCCAAAGGGCGTTATCTAATCCTAATTGGTTCCTTATTAGGTAAACCCTTTTACTTTGGCTAACGTATACGTCCCCAATCAGGACCAAATACCGTTTCTAACAACCTTTCTTAGGAAACTATTTAAAATCACTAAGGGCACTCTACTGATAGGGGGAGATTTTAACCTAGCTTTCTCTGACATAAAAGACCGATATATCCCTCCTAACAAGACCACTACATCCACCCACAATCGTAATTCTCGTAAATTCAGAACACTACTGAGACAATATAGACTATTAGACCTGTGGCGGATATCCAATCCCACCTCTATAGAATATACCTTCTTCTCTCCACCACATGCATCCCACTCCAGACTAGACTACCTGTTTTCAACAGCCTCTATATTACCTTTATTGAAGGAAGCTGAAATACAACCAATCGCATGGTCGGACCATCAAGCTGTTACTGTTGAGATTGACCTATTCTCCCATAGTCATAAACCGAATTTTTGGCGGTTAAATGAAACTCTATTACAAGATAAGGAACTTTTTTCAAGACTAACAAATGATCTGCAATCCTACTTTGACATAAATAAGGGCTCTGTTTCCTCGGTAGGGACTCTCTGGGAAGCTCATAAAGCTTTTATCAGGGGACTATTCATCTCGGAAGCTACTAAACGTAAAAAAAGCAGCGTCATTCAAACTCTTAACTCTTCACTCAAAACTTAAACAAGCACAAAACCTTTATAAAGATGATCCCTCCCAGACGCACTACACCACTTTACACACTATAAAACAAGACATTCAAGCCCTCCAATCCACACAGTTAGAAAAAAGCTTGAGATGGACCAGACAACTCTTTTTTGAAAGAGGCAATAAACCCCACACCATTCTCGCTAGAAAATTAAATCCAAAATCATCCCAACAACTCATTTACTCCATTAAAGACCCTCAAGGAACCACACATTTCCATCCTCAAAAAGTTGCCCAAATCTTCACAGAATACTATCAGCAACTCTATAACCTCCCCCAACCACTCCACCACCCCACACATATGCTTAAAATAGACGAGTTCCTAAATCAACTACCTTTACCAAAATTAACGGAAGATAACGTCCAGCTTCTAAATTCCCCTATAACAACTAAAGAAGTCCTAGATGTAATCAAATTCTTACCTTCTTCCAAGGCCCCTGGCCCTGATGGCCTACCATATTCCTACTACAAAAAGTTTAAATTCATCTTAGCTCCCTATCTGACCCTCTTGGCTAACACACTTATGGAAGGGAAAATTGCCCCCAACTCATTTTTAAACTCCCTAATCACCATGATCCCTAAGGAAGGGAAGGACCCACAACTTCCACAAAGCTACCGCCCAATATCACTTCTTAATGCGGATCTTAAAATAATCACTAAAGTTCTAGCTAATCGCTTAAATCCAATCCTCACATCCCTAATCAATAATGACCAGGTTGGTTTTATAATGGGCCGCCAAGCAGGAGATAATACAAGGAAGGCAATTAATTTGATAGAACTAATGAATAGATCTAAAGAGCCTTCTCTGCTTCTGAGTTTAGATGCAGAGAAGGCTTTTGACAGACTATCTTGGCCATTCCTCTTCAGAGTTATGGAACATCAGGGGTTCGATGGACCCTTTCTAACTCTAATACGATTCCTCTATTCCTCTCCATCCACCTCAGTAAAATTACCCTTTGCGTCCCCAACACCCTTCCCTATCCTCAATGGTACACGGCAAGGATGTCCCCTCTCCCCTTTATTATTCGCCCTCAGTATAGAACCACTCGCTTGTGCAATACGACAGAACCCGGATATTGTGGGCGTTAGGCAAGGAACTCGAGATTATAAAATTTCTCTTTTCGCGGATGACATCCTCCTAACCCTGACTCAGCCGCTCACTACACTTCCTGTCCTACATACTATACTACGGAACTTTGAGTCCATCTCAGGCTTTAAACTCAATCAGGAAAAAACTGAGGCACTACCTATCAAGATCCCACAAAACCTACTTGACACCCTACAAAACACTTTTCATTATAACTGGAAGACACACGCTATCAAATACCTGGGTATTCACCTGACTCAAACTTATTCTACATTATATAAAGCAAACTATCCATCCCTGATCCAATCTATACTCTCAGACCTACACAAATGGACGGCATATAAAATATCATGGATTGGCAGAATATACTCCCTCAAAATGAATGTCCTGCCACGATTACTGTATTTATTTGAGACCCTCCCCATTCAAGTACCACCCTTACAGTTTAAAATATTACAACGTGCTTTCTTAAAATTTGTTTGGAATAACTCCAAACCCAGAATTAAATCCACTATTTTAATGGCATCCAGGGAACAAGGAGGTCTGGGATTACCCAACTTAAAACTATACTACCAAGCAGCACATTTAAGACAACTTTCTGAATGGTCTGATCTCAAAACATTCACTAAATGGGGCTTTATTGAAGCAATGAGTATTTTCCCAATATCATTACCAGCTCTAATCTGGCCCCAGACCCCGCCAAAGATCCCTACTGCTCAATTACTCCCTACTATTAAATTCACTCTGCAAATATGGCGGGCAACCGCAAAAACTGCCAACCTTAGATCCCCCTTATCCCCACTTTACCCTATACTAGGAAACCCAGCCTTTATTCCAGGTATGGCAGAGGATTTTATGGGCAGATGGTTCACCCTTCAATATACTAAATTTAGCAATTGGACTGACATACGAACAGGAAAAATTGTAACTAAAGAAGCAATAGAGGAGAAAGTACGATTCACAGCTAAGCTCACTATGGAATACAATCAAATTTATCATTTTTTGAAATCCCTTTCCAAGGACAACAACCCTATACCTACTTACACTCCATTTGAACGTCTATGTGATTATAAAGGGCATCAAAAAGGCCTTATATCAGCAATTTATGTCTTGCTTCTTGATAAATCTGGTTCTGCAAAACCTAACCACTCATATATGACAAAATGGGAACAAGCTCTGAACCAAACTATAAGTCTAGAAGACTGGTCCTCTATCTGGGAAAACGCTAAACACACTTCTATGTGCACACAAGTGAAAGAAAATATCTATAAAATATTATTCAGATGGTATAGAACTCCTGAAGTATTAGCTAAAATTTATCATGATGTGTCTAACACCTGTTGGAGGGAGTGTGGCCACATAGGTTCCCTAGAGCATATCTTCTGGTCTTGCCCAGCGATTCAACCTCTATGGATAGATATTCAGACTCTGATCTTAAAAGTAACAGGTATACACATTCCCATGGATCCTATATATATGCTATTAGGTAAACCTATCCCTAAAGTCAAAAAATATACCATGAGATTAATAACTCATATTCTCACGGCCACTAGACTCTCTCTGGCCTCCAACTGGCGCAGTCTTTGTAGTCCCACAACACCCGAGATTATGGCTAAAATCAGGTGGACCAAGCTAATGGAATTTTTAACAGCCCTATTACGAGATTCAGAAACCACCTATGATAAAATATGGGATCCATGGGAAACATATTTCTTGAACTATATGCCCCCATGATTGAATTGGAAGTTTGAATGGTAACAGGGACCTGAGGAAATTATACCTTAAACATCAACTACTATACGGAAAGACAGACCCACATAAATAGACCTTTTCCTCCTAGTTCTATTTTTCTCCCTATTCTTTCTAAGTTTTATTTTTCTCTCAATATATACCTCCTTCTCTTTTGCCTTACAATGTTAATAATACTTCTTAAGGCTGTTTATAGCACCAAGGTACAAATAGAAACCGATACTGTTAGAAGGACGATAAAATGTCATAACCTCTGATATATATGTACCTCTCCTGCTTACAGAATCCTGTATATGTGTATATATTTACATATGTATAATGATCACTCAACGTTTTTGATCTAGCTGTTTATGCTTTGTGAATTCACTTAATAAAATTTTGTGTTAAACGAAAAACCTATTAATTCACATAACAATAATTCTAATTGTAGAGTTCTTATATAGCTATCCCTCATCATAATTTGTAAATGTATCTTCAAAGGGATAAACTCTGGTAAGTATTACATTTTTTTTATATTATAATCTTCATCTTTTTCATATATTTAAAGAATACAGAAGATTTTTTTGTATCAGTAAGCTATAAAGAAGATTTTTTGTATCAGTAAGATATAACCATAACACAGAATAATGTTAATATAGCCCTTTCTATTTTTTCTTACACGGTTTAGAAAATAGGGATTCATCATTATACCAAGAGTTCTCGGTCTCTGACATGAATACAAATGTAAGAGTTTTAACAGGTGGTTTATCAAGTGTGGATCATATTCCCATTTGAAAGAGGGGGCTTATAAAAGATGGCATCAAATTATATTTCATTGGAAACAAGGAACAGTTTTAGGATTAAAGAAATAGACTCTTTTTTATTTTTTATTTTTTACATAGAACTTATAGTTTGTAATTTAGATAAATGGAGTATAGGTAAAACCTTAATTTAGCCCTTTCCCAGACGATAGATCCATTTGGCCTCAAGTTGCCTCAATTTCAAGTCTAAATTACCTTCTCTACGGCCCATTGTCCATTGTTGTAATACAACATATTTTACACAAGTAGTGTCACTATCATGTATCTCTCTGAAATGTCTAGACACTGGTGTATCCTTGGGATTGCGTATATTTCCTATATGTTCAAGGATTCTCTGCTTTACCTGGCGTGTTTTCTCTCCTATGTATAACATCGGACAGGGGCATTCTATGCCATAAACCACCCCCTCCGTCTCACAATTGAAGAAATCAAAAATTTCATACTGTCTCCCATCTTTGGGTGCCACAAAGTTTTTACACGTTTTTACATTTGGGCATGCCTTGCAACGGCCACACTTGTAGGTAGAAAGGAATGCACCAATTTATCACCAATATTTTTCCCCCTTCTGTATGTAAAAATGGGGGCATTTGGGAGTATATCTTTCAATTGTGAGTCCAAACCTGATTCATTTCACTGCTGACTTTGCTGGAGAGCACAGCTCTCACTTTTGCTGTTTTTTCTTGACATGTATTTGTAATGCTGATGTCCTTCTTGCTATGCACTTAGCACCCTAAGCACTTTATACTTTGCCCTGACGACGGCTCCAATCTAAGGAGTTGAAACATGTTGGTTTTGGTGGGGGTTTTTATTTTTTATATGTAAGATAGTAATCAGCGTATATCTATCCATGGTTTGGGGTTGAGACCACAGAGATTTAAAAAAGTCGAGATAGAATAGATCACTGTGGGTAGAAACACTAAACAATCCAACCATGTGTTTGAATAAAAGTCATGATCATCCAAAAATTATTTTATGTAAATTTAATAAAAGTTAAATTTTAATACTTCTAATAGGATCCTCTATTGTGTATAGCATATCCAGCCCTCAGCCTGTGACAATGTGACAAACAGAACATGGCTGCCCTCATTGTATCACAGGAATAAATAATCATAAAGTTTTGAAGCTGTTTGCAGCTAGATATCCTGTGTAAACTATCTAAATTTTAGATAAGATATATAGACAAATTACTTGTTATGGTAAGTTTTTCATCTCGGATCCGCTTTAACTGCCTCATGTGGGAAATGATGGGATAGGGAGAGTAGTCTTGACAGCCTTCTGTACAATACAACTAAAGCTGTAAATAGCCTGGTAAACAGCTGATTATCATTACCTATAGAAATCTATGGTAATGGTTAAATCAGTTCACATGGGAGCAGCTTTTGTTAGTGTTGCATTTAGGCAACACTAGAAAATAGCTGAAACGCAACATTCTTTTTGGCTGAAAACAAGAGTAAATAGCTTGGAGATTTCCAGACAGCCAGAAGGTATTGTGATCACAAAAGATGTTTCCAAACCACTAACTAAACATTTTTCTACCTTAAACTTGTGCATATATGGTATGTTAAGTATTAATTAAAAATATAGTGGAATAAAACCACGATGAATAACAAAATAAGGTGGTGCCCAAAAAGGATAAAATAATTAAAAAATATTTGATAACAGTCACTGTAAGAGCTTACCTACAAAGATAAAGTACTAATGGTTAAAAAAATGAATTTATTGCACAATTGCGCTGATTCTGACCCTTTGATCATATAAATGTGTAGAATACCGTATGCATTAAGACACATGTTTTGCCATTTTTATCACTATGATTGCAAGAAAGCTATAAGAAGTGAGGACACCTCACAGTTACTGACACCTCACAGTTACTATATTATATTGACTATACTGTCAAATCACCACTGACAACTGTTAGGGAGTGACAAACACAGTAATAATAGCTCATCTACTGCACAGTTTACTACTGACTGGCATGTTTATGTACAGTAGAAATATACCAAAATTGGAAATATTTATTGGACAGGAACTCAAGCTGCCATTACTGTCCACTTTTAGTAATCACAGACTAAGTTGACCAGATTGCACGTTGGAAGTAAGGTGTGAGTGGTTCCATGCAACTCAACAAACTTTTTAAGTGGTCAGTTTTGAATATCTATAAAGTTTGATAGGCTGAACTGTGAGGGTGTTATTGCCCTGCACAGCTGCAGATGTGGGAATAGATAGATAGCAGTCTGCTAGAAGCTAGGCTAATAGTCCATAGTGAGCCACATTTGTGCATTTAGCCAATTTCATAACATGAAACAAAAGGCTAATAGACCTCAAGGCAAGCAAAAAGGGCACCAGAAATTTGGGAGCTGCTGGGCAGCCGCCATAGGCTATAATGTGAATAATGAATAATGGCTATAGCGGGGCTCAGTGGGTAATTTGGGGACCGGCAAAGGACAGAGCCCGAATTAAGAAAAAGGCAGTGCAATTGGCTGCCAGTAATAGATGGCAGCCCAAATGCATCTTTTTCCTGAGGCCCTGGTGGCCTGGAGGAGGAACAGTATTTAACACCGCCGGGACTTTTGTAGGAACAGGGTGAGACATTTTCAGCTTCACACTGTGCCCAAATTTCCCGGTGTCGTTATTGGATGCATGCAATGAACTTATCTTTTCTATCTTCCATATGCACATACAAGGTGGCCTGCTATTTCTGACAGCTTGATACATCATGCTAAATCTTTAATTACATAATAGAAATAGTGTACAGTGAACAGAATGAATCCCCTGTTTAGGGCTCCCACTTTCAGTATGAGTATCATTTATTAAGTTGCTAGGTATGTGCAAAGCGTTGAATTCTATCAAAATACATTTCCAAACTATTACAAAAAAATCCAAACTATTACACAAAAAATCAAACTATCACAAAAACTGTAGTTTTTAGACTATAAAAATAAAAGAAATAAAACTACCAACAGACATCAGCATTTGAAATTCTTAACTAACTGGAAACAGAAGAGTAAAAAAGTAAGCCACACAATAGTACATAATATGGTGTTATCAGATTACAAAAGGAGTTTAAAAATGTCTGTAACCTACTTGATTTGCTAGCAGTCCATCATTCAGAAGCTGAAGTACATACTGTAAACTGTAGAACAAGAGCGTGTGTGAATGCCATATGCTGTTTACTGAACCTGCAGCTGCAATGGACTGAAAACTGAGCCATCCTGTTAACTGTCACTTGCATCATCCACTTGTAGCCTATGGGATTTCTGTACTGTACATAAAACTTAACAGTGACCTGGTGAATAACATAGGAATAAATGTCACATATTTCATGACAACGTATATATATATTTTTTTTTTAATTGTTAGTATGTTGAGAGACTGCTGCTAAGAAACAGAGCTTGTTCCTCTAGTGAACAAATAACCTTCTTTAAAAAAAAAAATTACATTTGAAATTATGTCAATAGCAAGCCAATAATAATTAAGGCAATAATTATGATAGCATCATTTTAAATCATAATAATAATAATGACATCTTAAATGTCTTTTTAAAGGACACCCGAGGTGAAAATAAACTAATGAAATAAACAATTGCATCTATCCTCCTTCTCCTGAAAATGACTTTTTAAGATATTCCAGTTTTATTTTATATTTAAATCTACTTTTTAAGTTTTTACTCTTTTATTGTTTTTGCTCAATGACACATTCATTGAAGTATGGCAGAGCTAAAATCTATGAACTATTGACCCTTTTTATCTCTTTCCTGCTCTCAGAGGCCATTTTTTGCTAGAAAGGTATTTTATAGTTGTAATTTCTTATAAGTAAGGGCTTGTTCACACCTAAGGCGTTTTCGCTATTTTTTTAAGCGCCTGTGATTTGCAAAATCGCCCTGAAAGCGCTTGTGAAATGATTCCCTATGAGAGTTCACATCTAAGTGGTTTGTTTCCGACCCGCCCAGCAAAGCGCTGCCTGTACCATTTTTAGGGCAATTTTGCTACAATGGAAGGTATAGGAAAAGCACAAAACGTTCACAAAATCATTTTGTGCGGTGATTGTGTTTGCGCTTTGATGAATAAATACATTGTCAAAGAGTTCCCTTCCTGACTTGCGTCAGGAAGTGAAAAAACAAATCACTCTGCAAAAGTGCTTTGAAAGGCGCTTTACATAAAATCGAACTGCACAGGTAAGCGCCGGGAAGAGAAAAAACATGCAAAAAAATCGAAAATCGCTGGCATCAGCGATTTCTATTTTAGATGTGAACAAAGCCTGAGGGTCACATTGTAGTCTGACCCAGTCCTGACTCAGGCAGGAACTGCCACTTACATACCTGATGTGTAACTCTTTCAGGCAGAGAAAGAAAAACAATTAACACAGCATAGTTATTTTGTGTTAGGTACTGTACATACACATGTCTTTCTCATCATGTCACATGTCATCTCGGGTATCCTATAAAAATGGTCTTTCATGCCAAATTTTCAGTATAATGATGCCATTCATCCATCAACCATAGCACTCATGAACAGGCCCTTACTGGAAATAGTGCCGAGTCTAATATTTTGCATGTTTATCAGTGCGCAAGAATTGGCTTCCGTCAAAAGACTGGTTCTAAGAATATGATGGACATACTGTATGACTATGGTAGGGATCAGATTGTGAGCTCCTCTGAGGAACAGTTAGTGACAAAACTAGGTCTGTAAAGCACTGCGGAAAATGTCAGCACTTTATAAATAGAAAACAATAAATAGGGTGTTGGAAATAGTACACAATAAGCAGAGGTAATCGAAGGGCAGCATAGTCGAAACCCTAAGAATGTGATGACTCGATCCAAACCCATGGAAGCCTTGGACCTTTGTTACGACTTATGGCTTTTCCCTTTAATTTCCCAAACCTGGAGTTTCACTTTAGTTCTTGTCATTTGTATTATCTAGCTGAACCGACTAGATAAAGATGGGACAGGGATGGTAAAAATTGGATTACTGTACTCTAGTTACATTAAAAAAAAAACAAGCAGTAGATGTTCAGTACTGGCCTTAATTACGAGTGTTAGGAACTATTAATTTTGCTTGGTTACTGTCATGCCAGCATTTATTATGTCCCTGTATTTTTCACATTATCTGCATTTCCCTTGAGGAACATTTCAAACTGCTAAATGACAACAAGTTATTATATTGAGAGATTTTTAACTGTGACTCACTGAACCATAATTAGCAATTATTTATACATAGTGCGCCTTAGCCACTGCAGTATACTGTTGATGTTTTGCCTTTCATTATTTAAATTTAGGGCATCTTAACAATGAGTCTTCTAGTAAGGCATTAAGCAGCACAGAACCCCAATCAGTAGACAAGAGAGGATGATTAAAACAATAAGCCATTTCTACAGACATCTGCCTGCTATTTATATGGAAAGAGTTATTAAATGGCATTGCTGTGCTTTACTTAAAAAAAGCAAATATTCCCAATGAGTCACATACGGTATATTATCTCTAGCATGTCTCAATATTAGAAAATCACAAAGTTCAGCTTGCTATGACATAAAGCGCATGTAAAATCAATCAAAAAGCATCTGATGGACAACTTGTTCCTGACAATGGAATTGATGAAGTTATATACAGATCTTCATCAGCGAATGGAGTAATGGGTCACCAATCCTAGTCAGCAGCAGAATACTTTGCTGCTAGGCACCAACAAGGATCCCCCCCCACTGATAACCAAGTAAACAAGTAAGGCCACAGAGAGAAATGAAGGCTAGGAGAAGAATAGTCAGAAGATGGCTTAGTCATTGGTCAAGACATGCCTCAATTAATCAAGGTCATTAGGTCAAGATCAGGTAGAGGTCTGCAAAACCAGTTAGCGTCAGTCAATTAGGGTCAGCAAAGAGAATAGCACTGGTAGCAAGTTGGGAATGCACATTGATCTGGACAGAAAACACAGAGATGCCTTAAATGCAGCTTCTGGGGTGTCTTGTAAGTATCCCTTAGAATTGCAGCCTAATCTACTTATGCACATATTCCTTACGCAAAGCTCTACTGTTGTTCACAAAACCTAGCACACCCAAACCATGAGTGTATACACTCATAGTAACATACAAAAGCCTTTAAGAAGCAGCCCATGTTGCACAGCAAGCTGAGCATGGATGGCATGCTAAGCTGTTTTCCGATCTGTGTGCTCATCCTACCCCTGAGTTTGTCTACACTGAAACCAAACTCAATACTGATCTATGTGTAACGTACCTCTTCTGAAGGAGACCGATGTGCCGAGGACAGCAACTCTTGCGGGTTATCAACTGGAGGCCCTGGAGTGGGTACAGCGGCAAGCAGTTGACAAAGGGCAGGAGCGCTAGCAGGACCAATGGCGTGACACCGAAGCGTGCGACCAGTGCGGCTCTGAAGCGCCCCCGCGGGTCAAGTTCGGTAGTGCAGGGACTTGACCAACCAGCAGGAACTTGAATCTGGAACAATCCGGTAGACAGGTGAGTAGACAAGCAGTAGGGTTCAAGCAGCGAGGTGGGTTCTCGGACGGGCAGAGGTTCGGCAACAAATCGGGTACTCAGACGGATCAGGGTCGGCAACAAATCGGGTAGTCGTACAAAGCCAGGGTCGGTAACAAAGCGGGTAGTCAGACGGGCCAAGGTCAACATCGAAACAGGAACAATTCAGGCAGGCAGACACTAAGTCACGTCACAGGAGATACAGGGAACTTGCTGCAAGACTACAGCGCTGAGCACTGATCTCAGCAGGCTTAAATAGGCCGTTTGGCGCTAATTACGTCATGCGTAATGACGTACGCATATGCCCGCGCATGCGTACTTCAAAGCGGGATTACATGTACACGCGGAAATCCCTCCGCGTGCGTGCACGAACACACCCGCCACCACAACTTCCGGTGCAGAGGCCAGGCGCGCACGCAGCAACACACGCAGACGCACACCACCGGGCCCTGTTTCCAGGAAGCCGATAGCATGCCCCAGGACCCGCGGACATCCGTAAGTACCGGCTGCCAAGCCTTCCCATAAGCTGACCGTGACAATGCCCCCCCCTAAGGGGCAGCCTCCGGATGCCCCCTGGGACCTGGCTTACCCGGAAATCGGTGATGAAAGTCTCTGACCAACCTGGGTGCATGTACATCCTTTTCTGATTGCCAGGAATTCTCCTCAGGTCCATACCCCTTCCATTTGATCAGATACTGAAGAGCCCTGCCTCGTCTTCGGGAGTCGAGGATTGCCTCGACCTCGAATTCCTCCTCTCCATTCACCATAACAGGAGGAACAGGGTCTTGTAATTGATTAGGGAATGGTTCAGTAGATACAGGCTTGAGTAAAGATGCATGAAACACCGGATGCACTCTAAGTGTACTTGGAAGTACTAATTCATAGGCTACACGCCCAATTCTCCTCTTGACCGGAAAAGGACCCATAAACTTGGGACCCAATTTCCGAGAAGGGCAGGCCAGTTTAATATTTTCAGTGGAAAGCCAAACCAGCTCTCTTTCCTTAAATTCCAGGTCCCCTCTTCTATGACAATCGGCGTATTTCTTGAAAGCGGCCTGGGCACGAGCCATATTGTCTTGAAGAAATTTATTGTTTGTGGCCCAGAAAGTGACCATCTCTTGTGCAGCAGGAACTGAAGACTGACCAACAAAATTAGGCAGAAATGATGGATGATAACCATAGTTTGCAAAGAAGGGGGATTGTTGAGTTGATGAGTGAATAGAATTATTGTAGGAAAATTCTGCTAGCGGAAGTAGTGGGTACCAATCATCCTGTGAAAAGGAGACAAAGCATCTTAGGTATTGTTCTAATGTCTGATTGGTTCGTTCCGTCTGGCCATTGGATTGAGGGTGGTATGCAGAGGAATAATTAAGCTGAATCTTGAGGATTTTACATAAGGCTTTCCAAAACTTGGATGTGAATTGAGAGCCCCTGTCAGATATGATGTCATCTGGAATTCCATGGAGCCTGATGATTTCCTTGAGAAAAAAGCCACTGGGTGAAGAAGAGACTTTTCGCCATGTCTTTGAGATAAGACTGCCCCCACTGCAGATTCTGATGCATCAACCTCCAGAAAATACGGTAATTTGGGATCGGAATGTTTTAGGATCGGAGCGGTAGTGAAGAGTTTCTTTAATCTATCAAAAGCCAACTGGGCCTCAGGAGACCAGCAGAAATGAGCCTGTTTACGAGTGAGTTGAGTGATTGGAAGGATAATAGCAGAGAAGTTCTTAATAAATCTCCTGGAAAGGTTGCAAATCCGACAAATCTTTGAATTGCCTTTTTGTTAGTAGGAGGTGGCCAATTAAGAATAGACAAAATCTTTTGGGGATCCATGGTGAAGCCGTTTGCTGAAATGATGAGACCCAGAAACTGGATAGACTGTTTCTCAAATTCGCATTTCTCAGCTTTGACGTAAAGTTGGTGAATTCTTAATTGTGAGAGAACCTGACAGACTTGTCCCCGATGAGTTTCCAATGACGAGGAGAATACCAGGATATCATCTAAGTAGACAATGATGAAATGATCAATAAATTCTCTGAGCACATCATTAATAAAGTATTGAAAAGTCGCAGGAGCGTTACAAAGTCCGCACAGCATCACAAGGTATTCGAAATGGCCGTAGCGGGATCTAAAAGCGGTTTTCCATTCGTCCCCGTCTCGGATTCGGATTAAATTATAGGCTCCCCTAAGGTCAAGTTTAGTAAAGATCTTTGCCTCGCGTAGTTTCTGGAAAAGTTCTGGTACCAAGGGCAAGGGATACCTATTCTTGATGGTGATTTTGTTTAACTCACGATAATCAATGCAGGGTCTCAATGTTTTATCTTTCTTTTCCACAAAGAAGATGCCCGCACCTGCAGGGGAAGAGGAAGGGCGGATGAATCCCTTTTTCAGATTTTCTTCTATATATTGTTTCAAAACTTCCTGCTCAGGATCAGATAAAGGAAACATGCGTCCAAAGGGAATCTTCGCCCCCGCTTGTAAATCAATCGGACAGTCGTAAGGCCGATGAGGTGGTAACTGGTCAGCTCCCTTCTTATCAAATACATCCAGAAATGCGTGGTATTGTTCCGGAATAATTTCCTGTAATGCAGATGAACAAAGTAAAGGTCCAGATGATGCGGAACTGGATAGGGTGCAGCAGCTGTTACAGTAGACGGAGTCAAAGGAGATGAGCCCTAATGACCAGTCAATAGTGGGGTTATGGGCCCGTAACCACTGTAACCCCAATATTACTGGGTAAAGAGGGGAAGAGACTAAGTCCATCTTAAGGATTTCCTGGTGGTTATTGCAGATTGAAGTACTGATTGGCTGGGTTTCCAGTGTAACAGGTCCAGAACTAATTGAGGTTCCATCAGCCAGATGAATTAAGAGAGGTTCTCTACGGTTCTGAGTTGGGATTTGATGAGTGGTAGCGTAGGAAATGTCCATAAAACAACTACAGGCCCCAGAGTCAATTATGGCAGAGGTCTTAACGGTTCTTCCGGGTAGCTGAAAATAAACAGGGATAGAAAAATGATTAGCAGATATTTTGATAGGATCTAGCGGTCGAGCCTCAATAGAGACCTTCTTACCAGATGGACGAGTAGGACAGACTCCTATGAAGTGACCAGAAGCTCCACAGTAGAAGCACAAGTTATGTTGACGTCGTCTATTCCTCTCCTCACTAGTTAAGGCTGGACGAATCACTCCTAATTGCATGGGTTCGGGCTGATCCTCTACAGGTTGCTGGGTTAGTACTGGAGCAGGAGGAATGGTAGGAAATAGAGATCGGCCAGTGCTAGCTCCCCCCTTTTCCATCTGCCTTTCTCTATGACGGCGGTCAATCTGGATGGCTGATAGTATTAATTCATCTAAGGTAGCAGGAAGTCCAGTACGGGCCAGCTCATCCCTGATGTAATCGGAAAGGCCCATACGGTAATGAAACTTCAAGGCAGGTTGTCCCCAATCAGTATCTGCAGCCCACCTACGGAATTCCGATGTGTACTCTTTAACGGGTCGCCGCCCCTGGCGTAAGTGGTGAAGAGAGAGCTCTGCAGTGGAACTACGCTGAGGATCCTCAAAAAGCACGGCCATTGCCTTAAAGAGAGCTTCCAAATTGGCTAGGGAGGCATGTTTTTGGTCCATAAGTTGATGGGCCCAGGTCTGAGGTTCCCCTTGAAGAAGAGAAATCACGAATCCTACTTTAGTTGCTTCATCCGTGAAGGTGCGAGGCTGCAATAGAAAAAATAATTCGCAGGCATGTTTGAATGCTTGAAACTTTGTGCGATCTCCATTAAATCGTTCTGGTACAGGCACCCGGGGTTCAGGAAGATACGGCATGGCAGGAACCATCTCAACAGGCGCCGGATTACTGGTGTTAATGGAAACTGCTGGCGTTGGAGGAGGTGTTTGAGGGACTACATTGGCAATGGTATTCACCCGGCCTTCTAGCTGAATGTGACTGGACTGGAGCTCCTTAATTGCTTCGGTTAGGGCTGAGACCTGCTTGCATAGGGTACTCAGGATATTTGCTGCCTCGGCGGTCTCCATTCGATGGCTGTAGTCTTTTGTAACGTACCTCTTCTGAAGGAGACCGATGTGCCGAGGACAGCAACTCTTGCGGGTTATCAACTGGAGGCCCTGGAGTGGGTACAGCGGCAAGCAGTTGACAAAGGGCAGGAGCGCTAGCAGGACCAATGGCGTGACACCGAAGCGTGCGACCAGTGCGGCTCTGAAGCGCCCCCGCGGGTCAAGTCTGGTAGTGCAGGGACTTGACCAACCAGCAGGAACTTGAATCTGGAACAATCCGGTAGACAGGTGAGTAGACAAGCAGTAGGGTTCAAGCAGCGAGGTGGGTTCTCGGACGGGCAGAGGTTCGGCAACAAATCGGGTACTCAGACGGATCAGGGTCGGCAACAAATCGGGTAGTCGTACAAAGCCAGGGTCGGTAACAAAGCGGGTAGTCAGACGGGCCAAGGTCAACATCGAAACAGGAACAATTCAGGCAGGCAGACACTAAGTCACGTCACAGGAGATACAGGGAACTTGCTGCAAGACTACAGCGCTGAGCACTGATCTCAGCAGGCTTAAATAGGCCGTTTGGCGCTAATTACGTCATGCGTAATGACGTACGCATATGCCCGCGCATGCGTACTTCAAAGCGGGATTACATGTACACGCGGAAATCCCTCCGCGTGCGTGCACGAACACACCCGCCACCACAACTTCCGGTGCAGAGGCCAGGCGCGCACGCAGCAACACACGCAGACGCACACCACCGGGCCCTGTTTCCAGGAAGCCGATAGCATGCCCCAGGACCCGCGGACATCCGTAAGTACCGGCTGCCAAGCCTGCCCATAAGCTGACCGTGACACTATGCGCCATTCTTGTCTCTTCCCCTACAGCACCATGTGCTTGGCTATTATTGATAGCTGAATACCTGCATCAAATATGCAATTGGCTATCTTATAGCCAAGAGCCAACGCCAAAATTAGGTCCCCATTGCTTCATAATCACCAGTTTGCATAGCGGTCTAGGAGGATGCTGTAAAATGCCTGCTTCGACACATCCCCACCCCCTTCCTGTTCCAGGCAGTGTCTGGCTGGCTCCAGGAGCAGGTTATTTTGAATGATAATCTTGGGGGCACATTACTTGCTAGATCCCAGGAATTTTTCAGGCCCATCGCCTTTCCACTACTGCAGGGATTTTACAGAAAGACCTGCTTAGTTTCTGGAGTCCAGGATTGCCTCAACCTTCAACCCTTCATTGTCATATCAGAATGGGAGGTGGAGGACTTAGGAATCTACCTAGGTGGGATCAAGAACAAATAGTTAGAAGCAGGATACATGGAATACCAAGTACACCTTTAGAAACTGGGAAATTCCAGTTCAAATGCCATGGCGTTCATCATAGTGCTTAATGGGTCCAACAGGCTTATGATTTTAAGCCATACTAGATATCCGGGCTGGTTGTTAGGATCAGGGATTTTGTTATCTAGGTCCTGCTTGGTCCCAATTTTTGTTTGAGATGGGAAAGAAAGCAGGTTTTTAATGATTGGTTAACACAGGGAGTCGATCATGAACTTCAAGTAACCAATTTAGAAATAAAACTGGAGAGAAGCCATCATTTGCTAAGAATGAAGACCACAAATGTGGCAGAGTGAGAATAATGATTGTGGGAAAAACTTCATGATAATGGAAGAATGAATGCCCAGTTACACTGTATGATGGAGGAGAAATATTTTATTTATTGCCCAAAGTTTTAATAAGGCCTATCTGTCTCTCAGCCAAGAGAAGAGGGACAGATAAGTTTTTATAGTCTTGCCAGAATCTGGAGGTGAACTTGTAGGCCACAGTCTCAAATATTTTAACCACTTCTGTTTCAACTACAGTATATCACTGTCCTTTGTGCCACCAGTCTCTGCAGACTACAATGCTTCCAATCCTACCTACACTACTATCCCTGTCAGCTGACCCCCTTCGCCCCCCCCCCCTCTCCTGCACAGATCAGCAGATGACCCTAAAGCAAGTATTAACTCCCCACTCCCTATTCCTCCGACAATCACGCTTTCCTCCCATCAGTCCTGCAGCTTGCCTCGTATAGCCGCACATACCGGGGCTAGTGACGCATTCATGCAACCTCTGTCCCACACTGCCAGATTACAGTCCTTATTCATGTGCTTAAGATTAGTGCAGCACCTGCTGGCAATCGATCTGTGAAAGAACCACTAAACAATACTGTTCACTCATCCACTATCCGTCTGATTTAAAGTGAACCTGTGTCAAAATGCCTTTGGAGTAAAAACTGGACATGAGTCGAAAGCAGTGGCTGTCTTCTCTCTTAGTGAGAATCTTAGTGAGAATCACTGGTCATGAGAAAATTGTGATACAAGTAGCTGCTCTAGTCTAGCTGGCCAATGGGAGAAGCTTAGCAAGTGAGGAAAGGTCAGCCACAATTTACAGTTAAGGCCTGAGTCTCACTGTGAGCCTAAACCATACATGTCAAACTCTGGCCCAAGGGCCACATTTGGCCCTCAGAGCCATTAAATTTGGCCCTCAAGTGGTTTCCCCACTTTGCATTATGTGTGGACCCCACTCTACACTACCAGGGAAGCTATATTGGAGGGGAAGCCCTAGAACACCAGGGTAGCCATAAGGGGGGGGGGGGGGGGGACACTAAACACTAGGAAACTGTAAAGGGGAGGATAAGGGTCTCTAGACACCAGGGAACTGTATAAGGGAGGGAGGACTACTAGACACCAGAGAACTTTATAAGGGAGGAAGGTGGCCAGTAGACATTGAGGTTGGCCCGCGACTAGGTCCCGGTGTGCAATTTCAGCCCACGACTAGGTCCCAGTGTACAATTTTAGCCCACGACTAGGTCCCAGTGTACAATTTCGGCCCACTTTGTATTTGAGTTTGACACCCCTGGCCTAAAACAAAATGGAACTGAAAGAATGTGAAAACCAATGACTTTCACTGCGGGGACAATGAGACTGGACGCACACGAGGAGAAATCATGAACGTTTTACTGCTTAGCTTTAAATACAGAGCACTGCACATACAACATATTCTATGATTCACTTTTGATTCTGGATTCTCTTTACATTTGTCTACATTTTCATGTTTGCGTTGCAGGAACAAAACTGCCTGTTCCCGGCTTATAATTCAAAAGCAATGTATTTTTACATTGTGCAGTAGCCTCCCTGGTGGTATAGACGAGCTGAGTTCGTCCAGCAAAAACTTGCAAAAAACGTTAATGACGAGCTGAGCTCGTCCATGCCGACAGGGAGATTTCCTGTTTCTCTGCCCCGCCGGCTGCATTTTTTTCTTATCAGAGGGATTCCCCAGGATGGCTGGATGCCTGACTGCACGCTGTGGGTAGCGATCTGTGCTACCCACAGCGTGCAGAACAAGTATCCAGCCACCCTAGGGAATCCCTGGGCAGCCAGCGGGGCAGAGAATGTGCAGGGGATCCCCCTTGTATGTGGAGGCTGTGCTGGCGGGGGATCCCCCTCTGTGCGGGCGGGGTGAACCCCTTTATATGGTGGCTGTTGCGGGCAGGGGATCCCCCTCTGTGCGGGCGGGGGGATCCTCCTTCTATTGTGGCTTTTGCGGGCGGGGGGATCCCCCTCTGTGCGGGTGGGGGGATCCCCCTTCTATTGTGGCTGTTGCGGGCGGCCTATCCCCCTCCTCCCCCTCCCTCCCGATGTCCCCCCTCCCGATCTACTCCCCCCCCCCCCTCTCTAAGCCCATTGAGTAAATAGATTTACTCACCGAGGGCTTTCTCCAGCGACGGCAGCAGCACTTCCTCCTCCATCTCCGAAGTCCCGGTCTCTGTACAGTTACATTACGAGGCTTGGTCACCAAGTCTCGTAATGTAACTGTACAGAGAACGAGACTTCGGAGATGGAGGAGGAAGTGCTGCTGCCGTCGCTGGAGAAAGCCCTCGGTGAGTAAATCTATTTACTCAATGGGCTTAGAGAGGGGGGGGGGGGGAGATCGGGAGAGGGGACATCGGGAGGGAGGGGGAGGAGGGGGATAGGCCGCCCGCAACAGCCACAATAGAAGGGGGATCCCCCCACCCGCACAGAGGGGGATCCCCCCGCCCGCAAAAGCCACAATAGAAGGGGGATCCCCCCACCCGCACAGAGGGGGAACCCCTGCCCGCAACAGCCATCATATAAAGGGGTTCCCCCCGCCCGCACAGAGGGGGATCCCCCGCCAGCACAGCCTCCACATACAAGGGGGATCCCCCGCACATTCTCTGCCCCGCTGGCTGCCCAGGGATTCCCTAGGGTGGCTGGATGCTTGTTCTGCACGCTGTGGGTAGCACAGATCGCTACCCACAGCGTGCTGGGGGGGGGGGGAGGATCGGGAGGGGGACATCTGGCTACCTATAAATCTGACTAAACACCTGGCTCACTATATACCTGGCTAAACATCTGGCTCGCTATATACCTGGCTAAACATCTGGCTCGCTATATACCTGGCTAACTATACTTGGCTAACTATACCTGGCTGCACATGTGGCTAACTATACCTGGCTGCACATCTTCTAACTATACATCTGGGTCTTATACTCACCATTGGCATGCTGATCCCTCGTCGCGTACCTCTGATAGCTTCCCCAGTGTCTTCTTCCATGTCCCTTGGCGGATTTTGCTTCTTCCTCAGCGATCACATGTCCCCCGTTGATCGGCGTTGATGACACCAGGGTCACACAGCGTCATCAACATCTTGCAGAAAACACTTTTTTTTTTTAAATTGAATTCAATACAATAATCTGTATTAAATTTAATATTAAAAAAAAATTGGTTGCAAAAAAAATGGTTGCAAATTATTGGAAATTAATTGAAACACTTTTTGCACGGAAATCCTGGGGAAACTGAACACCAGGGTGGTTAAAAAGCACAAAATGTAAATATACAATTTAAAATTTAAAACTTGCACAAGTAAAACACAAATGCTGTGAAACCTGATTTCGTCAAAATGATGAAGTGTCCAACCCCTGAAGTTTGTGCCCAGCCTATAGCACAAAGTATTATATACTGTAGTCACCTTTCAATATATTGGTAAATAATCACTGTCCACAGAGTTGTGTAACATGATATCCTTGCGTCATGAGACTCCAGTTGTACCTGTGCCTGTAGATGTGTTTCTACAGACCATTCTTGACAACAGAAAGTGTTTGGTTGGAGTCTGTGTACATTATTAATGAATCAGGTACAGATGGAAGCCAGAAGATAATAAAGTGCGGAGGAAAAATTATTACAGGTAAACATTACTAAAGTAGTCTTTAATCCCTGTACAAATGTCATATATGGTTAACCTCTGTTACAGTAATATAGATGTAGTAAAGTGTTGTAGTGAAGTGTTCTATAATGTAAAATATATTAAAAGCAGGTAAAGTATGTACATAATTCATAACCATGGTTAACTTGTGCTTCTAAAATCCACTGATTGAAGATTTAAAATGTTTTATTTTATAATTTCCTCTAAGTTAATACTCCCTTCCCCAAGCTGTATTTATGTTGTTGGTTGGCAGGTATCTTGAGCCAATCACAATAACAATAATAACAATAACATTTCTATAGCGCTTTTCTCCCATAGGACTCAAAGCGCTTAGGCCCTCAGCACAAATGGGAGATAACCCTCCAGTCAGCGACTGTCCCTATGAATAGAGTTCCAATCCCTACAAGTGAGACAGCTCCATGCAAGAGTGCATACAGATGCATCCTTTGGCTTTGGCTGAGCAATGCATTCTGTTGCTATGGGGAGAAGGGTGAGGGGCCTTTTAGTGAGTACGGTATGGAGGAAGAATGATCTCAGCAATGCTGGTTCTTTAAGTGACCTGTACACATGCTATATACGGTACCTAGCTAAGATGGCCCTAAGCTGCTGCCTCAGCCAAATTCAGTCTATTGTGTATAAGAACCTTTGGAGCTTACATGGCTACAACAATGTATGCATACAGCATTCACCAAAGTAACGATTACGTATGCTTTCTACATATGTACAATCGTAACCACTTGACAACTGGACGGATATATCTGTCCAGTGCAGCTGTGGAGACTGCGCCACCAGTTTGTTACTAAATGAGGCATATGTGGTATCATTTTAACCGTGATGAGTCGTACAATACATTTTAGTGTGACTTAAAGCTTGGACCCACGTCATATAAAAAATAGGTAGGGACAAACTCAATCCAACATAAAAAAAGTCATTTTCAAAATTATGATCAAACTCTGGAAAGTTTTAGCAAAACTACAAGAGACATATGTGGTAATAACTGTGATAAGTAGTAGAATAAAGTTTAGGGAGTTTTAGGGTTGAGGCCCATGTCTTGTGTATTCTTTTTAGTCACAGACTGAATCGAAAGCAATTACATTTTCGCATATTCTGTACCAAAATAAAAGACTTGTAAAATGAAAACAAAGTGACAGAATATATAAGAAAAAAAACATGTATTGTTTCCTTAGGAACTTGGCTTTTTAAATATGTATGCCATAATCATTAATAGTGTACAATAAGAAAGCAAAAAACACAAAAAAAGACACCTTTGTTTCCAAATACAATATTGTCACCATACATTGTACTAGGAGCATAATATAAATGTTGTAATAACCAGGATGGATAAGCAAATCAAATTGCGTGGGTCAGGTGTAACTTATAGTTAGCACTGTTTGTTGTAAAGCTATAATGGATGTACAGTAAATGTCGAACTAGTGTGATAGAAAATAAGGTAATTTCTAAACAAATTTTTCACACTCTAAGCCTAATTTGTGCTGACACCCCCCCCCCCCCAATATATCGATCATTTAGGAGTGATAAGTAGTAGTAAGTTATTGTTAATGAATGGGAGCAGCACTGAGATGTGAAAATTGCTCTCATCCTGAAGTGGTTAAAGGTGGTGATACCAATATCAGTAGCAGGAGATCTCAGAACTTAAGAATCTTTCTGTGGGTTATTGCTTAAATTAACATTGTTTGTTAATTTGAAGGCTAATGAATGATTATTTCGCCTCAATCATCATAACAGCTTTCTGCTGAACATTCTGGTACTATGGTTTACCATGATTAAACTATAAGACGTTGCAGTATTAGCACAAAAACTGACACTGACAAGTTACCTCTAAGTTTATAGCTGCCTTATAAATAGGTTCCTATATGAAACAAATCAGCCCCCAGAGAAACATTAAAAATGTATGAGACACCCAAAATGGAAACTCACAATATTACTTTAATACTTGTGTAACACTAATTGAACTCTATAGAAGTGATGCAACATTATTCACATGCCTATCATTTGTATTTTCTGCATGCCACTATTTATATCTACATGTCATTGTTATTGGTAATATTTGCATATCATGCTTGCTTACAAAATTATTACCATACTTTTCAGTTTACAAGTCTTATGGTGTTCATACATGGTACATTTTTTTCCTTTTTTTTCAATTAGATAATTTAGTTCGATTATTCCGTTTGATCGAATATAAAAAAATTTCCAACATGTCTGATCAGATTTTTATAAAAAAACGAACAAAAAAACAAAAAAAAAACCAGGATAATCTGTTTTTCTTACTTAAAAAAAAAAAAGACTCTTCGACTTTCATTCAATTCGATAGTTTTGGATGAATAAACGGGAAAATCAAACATTTTTATTGTACCATGTATGGGCACCATAATTATTTTTCCTTATGAGCAGTGTGTGACACTGGAATAAGGAGCAGTGATGCTTTCTTACTTCCTAGTAACAAATGCAATATATTGTGTGAGTAAAACAAGTACCACAAAACAAGCCATACAAATACAGTTAGTACCTAGAGCATGTGACATAGATAATTTTATGTTATGTCCATTATATGATTCTACGCACAATATGAGGTGTGCCTCAGATCTTCTTGGGGCCTCATGCTAGTCATACACACTGGGCCATGCACAGCTGCAGGAGTTAACAGCAAGTTTTGTGAATAAGTTTGCTGCTTTCTGTTTTTCAGAATAAGCAGGATCAGAATGCAAGAAAACAGGGCAGGGGCGCAACTTAACTATCCCAGGCCCCCCTGTAAAATTCAGCAGTCTGTGCCCCCCCATACTGATATGGTGCTATGTGTGCGCTGCCCCCACCCCCCATCGTGTGTGCAGCCTACAGAATCTCTTACCTCACTCAGATCTTACAGAGTAGAGCAGCAGTGGAGCTTTATATTGTACCTCATTATGGCTGCGGGACAGGTCCTCTTCCATTTCTCTCCAGTGTAGCCAATCACCTATCAGCTCCCAACACTGCAAGCTGCAGGTCTGCTACACTGAAGAGGACGAGAAGAGGACCTGTCCTCCTGCTGAAACAAGGTACAGTGTAAAGCTCAGCTGCCATGCTACACTGCGGGGTCACTGGGCTATTGTTACACCCAACAGAGCCGTGAGAAGACTACAGCTGCAGTTCTGGAAGTCTAAATATGCAGGTAAAATGCTTCCTGAATAGGAACTCTTAGAGTAATTTATTTGACATCACAGGAGCTTGTACACAGACAACAAGCAAGCTCTGCCAATAAATACCTTTGTAACTCCACAAAAACATTTACACCTAGAATTGGACTTTAATCTGTTATAAGGACACTCAATTTACATCCATCCAGGTGATAAATGGGAGAGACACAGCCAAAAACATATAAGCAATGGCATTCATTTATTTTCATGCAGACAGAGTGCAAGACCGTCTTCAGAATCTTGAACCTTCAATTATCCGCTGGCATTGTCAGTAACTAGATCATTTTCCAGCCTTCCAGAATCACTTTTTAGATGTTAATATGAAACTTGTAGAAAATTGTACACAGAGGTATAGTGAATATGTGATTGAAGTATAATTATCAAGATACTCGGTGGCAGGCAGAATAATGTAAGTGAGATATGCTAAACTCAAATCTGCAGTAAATTATTTTTGGCCTGACAAAATTGTGCCAGTTATAATGAGTTTGAAAATTGGTTTCCCTTAAGTGGTCCTGCGGGGAATACAGCAATAAAAACATGAGTACTTCTTAGACATTAGTCTTTTGGAGATGAAATGTGAATATTATGTCAAATTGGTAACTTTTGCAAAAATACAGCTAGCTAAAGAGTTCATTTGTTTCTTCTTCGGAGCCATCAACTAAATTAAGTTCTTGAGGAAAGTTTAAGTTGTGCAAATTGATCTAAAAGAGCAGAGAGGGCTCTCTTTAGTAAACATCCTTTTCCCCAAATGCCTATTTTCAGTGAAAGAAGTCTGTCTGGGTTTAAGCAGCTGAATGTACTGCAATTACCACACTAAAAACAAAGCCCATTGACTTGAACAGGCACGTGGCTATCAAGTGGATCTTCTCAGCTCCCTGCAAGTGATGGTCAGCGAGATGAAAGTAAGGATACAGGATTATGTAAACTCTCTATGTAAATTTATTCACCTTGAAAATGGATTACACCCTGGTTAGAATCAACAGGTCCATTTTAAAGCTGCATTGAATTGTTTGCATCTCATTGACTATCCCCACTCCCTGCCAGCCAAGTCCAATAATACTGGGTACATTGGACTATAAAAGACATTTCCAAAATGCCATTGTATGGTACAAGGAATGATTTGCATATTCTTGCACTGAGCAGAATTTATGTATCATGTGAGTTTTATTTTATTATTGCTTTTGTTTTAAGAAGACAAATTTAGCTGTGAATTTTTTTTATTAAAATTAATGATAAACACATACATATTAGCCTATTGATCATTTCTTTATTAACTAGCTGCAATAAAGGTGGCCATCAAATTCACTTTAAGGGATTGCTTATTTTTGAACAAAAAAGGGGCACTTTCATACAAGAGAAAGAGATAACTCTGGCCATCCTAATAAAATAAACCTGTGAAGAGAAAAAACAATATTCATCTCCTTAGGAGCTCTCTGCAGTTCCAGGTCCTCCTCTTCTTAATCACCTGTTGCAATGGTCATGAAAATCTGGTAGTTTCTTGATCCAAGATAGTCACCAGTCGTCC
This sequence comes from Hyperolius riggenbachi, assembly GCF_040937935.1. NCBI lineage: Eukaryota > Metazoa > Chordata > Amphibia > Anura > Hyperoliidae > Hyperolius > Hyperolius riggenbachi. The sequence goes on from NC_090647.1 coordinate 222,168,969, forward strand.
CACCACCCCACTTCCAGTAGTACTCTGAATCTTGCATACAGCATTCTCACAGACGTGGCTGGCTTTGATCAACAGGACCCCTTTCCACTTTCCAGATAAGGAGTGGAATGGACAGAGATTTGCGGATGGAGATGTTACGGTAGACTTCCCCATCATGCGAAGGAAGACTGAGGAATCTTCCTGGGAAAGGGAATATGACCTGTCCAGCCTACATGTATTTCTTTGCTAGAGTTTGACTTAGTTTCAGCAATTTTACTTTTACTTCCCCCCTTCCCCCAACTAACCCATGAATATACTCCCTGTTTCCATTACTTATATTGGTGCTTCCCTGATTCTTCTCCTTCCCACAACTCCCTGCAGTGTACGCCAGGACCTCTGCACTTCTCCCACAGTGCTGCAACCCTCAGCTGTGCCACTCCAGTAAGCCATGCTTCCTGCTGTTTAATAATGGGATGGGTGTGATCTGTGGCCGCATCCATCTACTGCACAATTCCCCTCCATTCGTCGCTGATGAAGCAGTTGCCTGTTTTCACAAACAGAGGTAGAACACTGGTGGATTACTTCCTTACTGGAACTTAAAGTGAACCTCCAGACTAAAAATCTACTCAGCAGAACTGAAAAGGCTTGGTGTTCCTTTAACAATTTCACAGCATCAGAACTTTGTTTTTTTTACCAAAGCATCATTTTTAGCTGAATTTTTAGCTAAGCTCCACTCATTAAAGAAAACTGCCCAGGCTTTTTTTCCCTGATGCTGTGCAAAGCATGATGGGATTTCCTATGTTGTTATTCACATTGCCTAGCAACTGGGAGGGGTGAACAGCACACAGGACAGTTGGAACTGTGTCTCATGCTCCCTGTCACCACCTTTCAACCAAAAAAGATGGCTGCCCTCATGAAATCACAAACATTTGCCTGTTATTTTACAGGGTGGGTAAGAGATTATTCCTCTTTAAGGTGCCCACATGCATAATGTGGAGTGGGTGGGATTATAAGGAACTGGTCAGGCCCTTGGAGAGTATAGACTGGCTTTATGTAACGATCTGCTCAGCTGTCTGCACGGGCAGACAGCTGTTTGTCCATTCCTTAAGTCTGAGGGCTGCAGGTCTCTGGAAAAGAGACCTGTCTTCACTTTGCAAGTTTCAGACCTGCTCTGCTGCTGAGGAATTTGCATACACTTGTCATGTAAATTGCCTAGCTGCCTCCTTTGAAGGCTTGCAGTATAAATACCATGTGCTCCCAGAATCCTAGGCTGTTCACTGGGTTATGAAGGGCACACCATCAATTAAATCGGTTGGGTGCTTGACACTGAGATATAGGCATCTGTATCTCCAGATAAGACATTAGACAAATGTGTCAGCACACCAATAGTTCCATAGTACACGCTCTTTTATTGAGCCATGCGTTCCCACAAGAGGAAAAAGCCGACAATTGTTTCGGGGCCACACAGGGTCCCCCTTCTTCAAGGCGCGTGGTTACCAACGCGCCTTGAAGAAGGGGGACCCTGTGTGGCCCCGAAACAATTGTCGGCTTTTTCCTCTTGTGGGAACGCATGGCTCAATAAAAGAGCGTGTACTATGGAACTATTGGTGTGCTGACACATTTGTCTAATGTCTAGAATCCTAGGCTGGTCATGAAGGTTTTCTCCTGTAAACACTCCTAGAGTGTCAGCCTTGCTGTCGTTTGCTAAGATTATCTTAGAGTAATTCCTGGGGACTGCACTAGGCATCCCTTCTAGTGCAGTCAGGTTGTATTATCTGTTTTGCCTAGTTCTGTCTCTCTGTCTCGATTGTCTTGTCACCAGCGGTGGTCGACAGGAAATCGTTCTGTCTGTCTGGGAGTGTAGGCCAGAGCTGCGGTTGCTACTGGCTTCTCCTTCTGTCTGGATCGCATTTGCCCTAATGGTAGTGGCAGTGCCTCCTTCTGTATTCTGCCTCAGGGGTGCTAACTAGAGCAGCGGTTGCTACTGGTAGCCCTATCTCTTCATCTGTCTGGATCGCATTTGCCCTAATGGTAGTGGCAGTGCCTCCTTCTGTATTATGCCTCAGGGGTGCTAACCAGAGCAGCGGTTGCTACTGGTAGCCCCATCTGTTTGTCTGTTTGGATTGCATTCGCTCTAGCGGTAGCAGCAGTGGTTCCTTCTGAATTCTGTCTGGGAGTCTAGGCCAGAGCTGCGGTTGCTGCTGGCTGCTCCTTCTCTCTGTCTTGTCTTGTACAAACGCTTGCTGTAGGCTCGGTGAGGTAACCGTTTAGCAAGCGTTCGCATTCTCTATTTCGTTTTTGTGTGTCATTGGTTAGTTAGGGTGGCACGCTTATCACTGGGCGCTTATAACGCGCGGTGATCGTGCTTAAACGCGTTCCCTGTTGCGAATGAGTGCGGTGTTTGCGTTTAGTTAGCATTTGTTATTTTCCTTATTGTTCTTGCTTGCTGTGCCTTTGCTACTCTCATGCTCTGTCCTGCTCGGTCTTCTGTCGCTTTTGGCAATCGCCACTCTTGCGATTGCGTTCATACTTTGTTTCTGCTGGTGTGTGTTCACCGTCGCTGGGTGGCGACTAAATTGGTGGACACACATTCATTCTGTCTCTGTGCTCTCTCTCTTTAAGGGCTGTCTTGCCCTGCATTGCTTCAACTCGTGCAATTCCCATCTGGCATCTGTGGCAGTACAGAGGCTGTGGCCCTCTGTACTCCACAGCTCCATCTGCCGGTGGGAATCTCCCTCTACCGGTGCATAGTACCATAGCTGGGTCCTATATAATTACATGCTTGTGGAGGATTTCCGTAGTTTTGGCGCGCGTTCTGTGCGCTGACCTCGGAGATATCCCACAATCGTTACACTTTATGAATTGCTTCCCTTTGGCCAGACAGTCCTTATGGAATTGTTGCAGTCCTCACAAACACAATTCTCACGGTATGGGTTTGTTAGCTCATATTCACCACCGATTTTTATTTTAGATTCTACTGCACCTAACAGGCAGAAAATTTATCAAACAATGATGCGAACCTGTGCTAACAAAAGGACGATGAGTTTGGAAGATAAAAATTAACCATATTAATTTGACTTAAGTTAGTCTGTATAAACATGTTAATAAATTCAGATAAACTTATATATGCATTATGCTCTTATACTTTTTTCAAAAAGCATCACCCATTCAAAGAAGAGCTAGCAGCAGTGCATAATAGCAGTGGTGTGTCTGTTCTGCCACCATGTCACCTAAGATGACAAATGACCTGAGATGACTTAGGTGAAATCAGTCACTTCTTTCTCCAGGTAGCATTGGCCGCACGGCAGCATATTCAGCTGTAAGCAAGACCTAAATTTAACTTTGGGATGAGGTAATTCCAGGACCCCTACAGAGTCACCTGATTTATTCCAGCGCATTGTGGATGTGCACAGGAGAAATGACTAACGGAAAAATAAATATTCAGCAGTCATGAATACCCATGACTGATCCAAAGTGAAAATGCCACAAACATAAATACAATACAGAGCATTTCTATGATGAATAGAGACCAGCATACTGTATATGGATTTCATCTTACTTATGCAGGAACAGATTTTACTTATATGAACACTCTAATGCTGTTACTGTTCAGTTTTAATTATACTACATTTTAATTGTCCTTTGATTAGACGCCAAATGACTCATTCTTCCCATGACGAAACATACAGAATTCTATATAGTGTTAATAATGTGCCTGTGTTAAAAATACATTTCTAAGTTATCTAATGTCTTTTAGAATACATTGATATATTTTTACGAGACAGCCATCTGTAGCATTTGTAACAGTCCAGCCATCTCCCAGAAATTTCAACAAGCCTTTAGAGGACATGGCTTACCCTGCCTGTCAAGTTTGTTGCATCACCTGACAAATTAATTCTCGGAGCAGAACATACACAATTTTTCAGGGTACCCATCTTACATTGACTATCCTGGTTACAGCATCAGAAACACTTCTTGTGACTACACGCTGGTATGTATCCCTACCTTTCACTGATGTTTAACCTTGGCAATTAGATTACACAGCCTTCTCTGTACTCTGGGGGAGATTAACTGACATTACTGCTCACTACACACATATGAGGGAAGGACATCCACCCGTGGTTCACCATGCCAGCAGTAAAATTCAAGGCACCACTAAGTTCCAGGGTGAGGTAAGATTTTACAATGGGGAAACATTGACTAAACAGTTTATAAATTCATATTGTACAAAATAAGCAATTGTATTCAGTAAGTTATGTTCAGTTAAAGGGAACCTGAGATGGGCCCGCATTAAATATACATACCTGGGGCTTCCTCCAGCCCCCACTGGTCTGATCTTCTCCCTCTCCATTCCCCCGCAAAGTCGTCTGGGGCCAACTGCGCCTGCGCAGCCTGGCCAAGCATGCGCTAGCACCACGTTTCTGTTGCCTAGAGCCCGTGATGGGAGAGAGACAGGGGAGGGTGCCTGGCCCAACTGCGCATACGCTGACTGGCCCTGACTGACGGTTTTTCCGTAGCCAGTAGCCGGCGAACAAGCAAGCAGAATAGGACGGCGTGGGAGTGATCAGGCCAGAGGGGGCTGGAGGAAGCCCCAGGTAAGTATATTTTATTGTGGGTCCCCTGTCTCAGGTACACTTTATGTTCCTCTTTAAGCTAACCAAAATTAACTAACTGTCAAGTGCATCTAATACTTGAGTCCAAATTTTAAGCCAAAACGAGGGGTATGAAGTTCTAACTCGGCAGCATTAAAGAGAACCCGAGATGATCTAAAAAAAAAAAAAAGATTAGCTTCCTGATCCGAGGGGCTGAGCGGTTTAGGTAGCCGCAAAAACCTGGGCCACGATGCTGCACTAAGAGAGACGTTTGTGTATCTCATAGCGTGCAGGGAGGTGGGGGAGCAGCAGCGAGCGTGGCCAGGGAGAGAGAGATGCCCAATGGCATGTCTGGAAACCCTGCAGGAATGTCCCTGGCGGGCGTTTTGAACAGGGAATCACTCTCCGAGATAGCGACAAATTTTGTTACTAATCTCGGGGGCTATAGTGCGGCAGTAGGGGGGCAAAGAGTAGTGGTGTTGGGACACAAAGGCATGTCCTGAGGCAGAGAACATGCCTCTGTGTCCCATCTGCCCACCTCTGGTCCTCTTTAAATCAGCTTCCTGCTCAACAGGTTTTTAATGGACATTCCCCTTTCTAGGTTGAGATGCTTATGTATGCTGGATTCATTCTATACTCTTCACTTCTCCCCATCGACAGTGTGCCCAACAAGATCCATTTTGGTGCTATATTTTAGTTAACAAAAAGTATCTGTTCATCGACGCCACAGTCTGAGTGCCACAAAATGTGCAATTGGCAAAGTTTTCGAGTTAATTAGTCTACATTTTATTATATGTTTTATGGGTGTCAAACCCACATAACTGTGATTCAGTCATTCCAAAACATCAACTTTTTTCTGCTTCAAACATTGTATGACTAACTTTGGTGGTTATGGTCACTGTCCTACTACATGCAAAGTGGATGGGGTGTGTGAGCACCCTGGAGCAAAAGATGCAAGAAAGAAAACGGTAGCCCAATGGTGCAGTATGTCAAAGTAACACAATTTTTGGAAATAATTAAGCAAAAGGTCTACTCACAAAGGTGGGTTGCTAGGGGCAACCGACCACTGGCAGCAAGTGGAGACAATGAACCCGACTCCACTCGGGGTGGTCCGTCAGGACCTCGGCTGGTCGCTCTCCTTGATAAAAAGAAGCATTAGGCTCTTGTAAAAACACCGTGGCTAATGCTTATACTCCTTCAACAGGGGACGTTGAGTTGTGGATTTAGCACATATAGGGGATAAAGAGGCGCCCTGGTGTATAAAATGCATTAAAAACAACTAAAAAAAAACAAGTCAGGTGGCTTACCTCAGAGACGAAATTCTTAAAGAAAGAATTTTTAATAACAGAGCACAGGCCACGCGTTTCACTTTATTGGCCTGAGGAAGCGGGCTCAGACCCGTGAAACGCGTTGCCTGTGCTCTGTTATTAAAAATTCTTTGTTTAAGAATTTTGTCTCTGAGGTAAGCCACCTTACTTGTTTCTTTTTAGTTGTTTTTAACATATTTTGTATTTCTATCCCTCCCCAGACAGCCAATCCTAGCGATCAGCTCTCATAGGCATCAGTCTATGAGAGCCGATCACTCTCTAAGCCTCTCCAGGGGACAGCTGAGTGTCACGGCTGTCCCCAGTACAGTGTTGCTATAGATTGCAGCGCTGTACAATGTAAATAGACAGCGTTCTCGCTGTCTAGCAGTCTCCCAGCTGCGATCTGAGACTGATGACAGAGCGGAGCTCCGTCATTCAAGTGGGGATGCGCGCGTGATCCCCTGCAAACCACGCCCCCAGGACTTAACACCAATTGGCGTTACATGGTCCTGGGGGAGCCGCCGCGTTCACGCCTATATGCATGACGCGGTCGTTAAGAAGTTAAAGGGACCTTGTAGTACATATAAGTATATGATTCGACTCAGGGTCGTATTTCTAGAAAGGCCACAAAGGCCTGGGCATTGGGCTGCTGCATCCGAAGGGGGTGCCTGGACATGAAAGAGGGGTTGCTACATATGAAAGAGGAGACTGAAATAGGGAGCAACACATAAAAAAGGGAAACCGATGCTCAAGGGAGCTGTTCATGGAAGAGAGGAGCTGCATACATGGATGATACACATGGAAGAGAGGGGCTCTACATGGAATGGGAAGGTTTGCTGCTGCACATGGGAAGGGAACCGCAACATACATGGCCTAGGAACACACAAAGTGTAAATCCAGCCCTGAATCTACTAATATATGATGAAAAACTTGTTCACTTAAAGCAGTGCCGTTTCTAGCCTATTTGGCACGTCACACACACACACACACACACACACACACACACACACACACACACACACACACACACACACACACACACACACACACACACACACACACACACACACACACACACACACACACACACAGCAACTAATCACACTTGCTTAAACATAAAAAAATGGATTTGTACAGTATAGTAAAAAATGTTGATATTAAAAAACAGATGTACTTTGCCCTAAACAAGCATTATCCTCTGAAGGATTGGCGGGGTATTGCTATGATCCCAGTATATCTGAACCATGTGTGGGAAGCTTGGATGCTGAAAAAGGGGCCGGCAGGTAGCAACAGATAGATACCTAGATTCTAGTGGTGGGTAGGTGGTTATTGGTAGAGGATTGTGGCAGGCAGGTAGTAATAGAGTCTCATGATGAGTAGGTAACAGTTGGTAGATTGTAGGGACAGGCTGGTAGTAATTTTGGAGGTGAGTAGGTGGTGATTGGAAGAATCTAGTGCAGGCTAGTAGGTATTGGTAGAAATCTGGTGGTAGGCAAGTAGTGATCAATAGTTTCTATTGGCAGGCAAGTAGTGAAAGGTAGGCAGGCATTAGGTGAAAACAAGTAGGTGTTAAGCAGTGATATACAGTGAGTGTAAGCTGATAAGTAATAGGTAGTAGGTGACATGAAGTGGGAGATGGACAAGTAGTGGATGCTAAACAATAGTGGGTGCCAAGTTGTAGTGGGTACTAAGTTGCACTGGATGCCAAGCAGCAGTAGGTGTCAAGCTGTAGTAGAAGCAAAGCAGCAGTGGATGCCACAATGCAGTGAGTGCCAAGGTCCAGTTTGTGCTAAATTACAGTGGGTGCTAAGGTTCAATGGGTGCCAAGTCACTTGTGGCTGCTAATATACATTAGTAGATAGTATTAGGCATGGGAGGATAGTGTGAGGATAGGATGAGATAGGCAGATAGTAGAATATCTGTAACATCAACAGTATTCTACTATCTATAACAGGTTATAGTCGAATACTGGTAAAATAACTGATGTTCTACTATCCACAATATCTCACATCCACATTATCTTGCAGTGTTTTAAAATGTGGGTGCTAAGTAGTGATGCTAGATGCATGCTGGCTGCTAAATGATACTAATGGGTGCTAAGTGGTGTCACTGAGTGCCCTGTGCATGCTAGACAGTTCTACTGGGTGCAATGTAGCATTGCTGGTTGCCATGTGAGTGCACAGGGTGCCATGTGGGTGCTAAGGGTGCCACTGAGTGAAACGGGGGTTCTAACTGGTGCCTCTAGGTTGCCTAGGATGCTTGGTAGTACCACTGTGGGAGCCATTTGGGTGCAGCACTTTTCTCTTGTGCCAGTGGCAGCCATCTCATGATCAAACTTCAACCTAGTGATAAACTGGCTGGATGAGACCTGGGAAACCTTTACAGGGTAAAAAAACAGCAACAGTCCACTAGGTAAACATTTTTTTTTAAGAAATTGTACTGTATTTGTAAACTTGGACCAACTACACTGTCCCTTTAAGAATTAAAAAAAAAATGTTTTTAAGACAATAATAAAATGGACTAAAGCAAAATATATCAATTCTTTAAGTTTATGGAGCTGCTAAATTATCTTCACTGTAACAGCAGACAGGGAGAGACTGTGGGATGCCTACCTATTGTCCTCCTGCTCTTCACCGACTCATTCCACATAATCTTCCTCCTGTGTTATAAAGCCCTAGGTTAGTGAGCAATAACAGTATTAATTTACTGCACACTGGGGTTGATGCCCATAATCATGGTAATATTGCTGTGCACATAATATTTCCATACACATACTGTACAGCGCTTGGCAATATAACTATTACTTCCATCTGCATTACCGCAAGTTGCACTATTAGCACAACTTGCAGTACTTGAGTAGCGTGACCATTGCTACGACAACACGTGTTACTAACCATAACATTTGTTATTAATGCACATTACCGTAGCAACAACCGCTAATAGCGTAACTAGCGACACTGCAGGTGGAAGTAAGGGTAATATTGCTGAGCACTGTATGTGCTGCAGTTATGTGCATCAACCCCATTTTGGTTTGTTTTTTTGGAGACTTTACTGACACTAGCATGTATTGCAAGGGTGTAGATTTGGCCTACAGATTGTATTTCACAGGCTACGCTAAGCAAACTGAGGTGGTCTGCTGTTCTAATGCATTAATTAGAGCTGGAACTTTCGGAAGCTTGTTTGTAAATTGTATCTGTAAATCCTTTTACATACTGATACAGGTGGATAAATTACTTCCTTTAGAACAACTCTGGATTTGAGCATATAGTATAAACAATGATTTTTAAGTGATCTTAATGTCCTTTAAACAAACACTACTGTAATGTGCAGTCTGCAGCAATTTGTACAAACTCCAACTCCTAGCGTGCACACCACTACCACTGCCTCCTAGGCTCAGCCGGTGTGTAGGCTCTGAGCAGCAGTGGGCCGTGCAGGATTTGGGCAGCAGGGGCTCTGTGGCAGATGTGGTGTGCAATTCTTTTGACAATCCCCAGTTTACTGGTGACTTATAAGGTACAGTGAAAGGGAAACAAAATTTACACTGGCTTTTACTACTATCCCCCTGCTCTTTATGAGTGGCGTTCTTAGAAAAAGGGTTTCTTTGACAGTTGTCCTTTATGTGGCTTAGACTTAAAGAGTAACTTTACTGAATGTATCATAATGATTAAAATTGCTTTTATTTTGCAATATTATATTTTAATTATTTAGTCAGTTTTTGCTCATTGTAAAATCTTTCCTCTCTCTAATTAACATTCTTAAATTTATCAAAGGTGGCAACAGCTTTACTGCTAATAAGGTGCATCGCTGGAGAATGATTGTTTTTTGTGTGTTCCGAAGTGAGCAGAAACATCACTTGATCTCCCAGAGTGCACTGGGACAGAAGGCTGCATAACTAAAAAGCCTAGGGAGGGTTTGCTTGCTTATTGCATTGAATCTCTTCTGGATTTCCTGTCTATAAATTTTTTTTACTTAATTGTACACACCACTCAAAATTCTAAAGCATAACTCTAGAAAGGGTTTGTTTGTGGGTTCAGTGAGTTTTGGAGCGTGAGGTATATTTGGTATGGTAATAATTTGAAGTTGTTATTTTGAGAAACAAAATCATTTCTGTACATAACCTATCAATTTGTTATTGGTGCCTACTAAACTAATGTAGGCTACAAGCTTCCCATTCTCAAGAAGGAAAGGGATGGTGGGATAAAGACATAAAGTGCCTTGCCTGCATACATGTATAAGAAGCGCTTGGAAAAAAAGAGCACATGGGTTTGTCGCTAGTAGAATATTGCTAAGATTAGTAAAATTCTCATTTACCAATATTTTACTATGGCTAAACCTAACCCTACTCTCAAGCAGAACCCTCCTTCTACTGATCCCTAACCCTAAGACTCCCTCTGGTGGTGCCTAAGCCTCAGACCCCCCCCCCCCCATGTTACCTAACCCTAAGATCCCACCCTGATAGTGCTTAACTGTAAGACTCCCCTGGTGGTGCCTAACCCTGAGACCCCCAGTGGTGCCTATCCTTAAGACTTTCCCTGGTAGTGCCTAACCCCAACCGCCTCTAGTGGCACCTAAACCTAAACCCCCCCTAAACCTTTCCTCCTCCCTCTTCAGGAAAGCTGTGATGTGCCGCAAACAAGGTAAATCTTAAGTAGTAATGATTCCAAATATCGGCACCCAATACAATCTTGGATGCTAGGGCTTGCAAAAAAGCAAATAGTGGCATTGCATAGTGGCCACGGATGCTGCTATTTCCGCACACCCCTAAATTTACCTTGTTTGCCTAATATAACAGACATTATAAAAGCCACAATTTGCAGCAAGGAAGGTAAATTTCGGCGACCGGAGGCACCCGAGAGTGGTCGCCACCATGCACCAAAACAGAAACCTCTGTAATTAATGTAAAATTGGCTATAGCAATTAGAATGCAGGTAAAACGCATATAAAAACTGCAATCACAGAAAAATCCCAAACGAAAAAACTCCCTAAGGTCAATGTGGAGGGACCAATTAACCTCTCTGACTCCCCAGAGGAAAGCCACACAAACATAGGGAGAACATACAAACTCCATGCAATAATAATAATAATACTGCAAGGCAAGAGTGCTAACCACTACGGCACCAGAGACATTTCAAAAACCGGTTGCCAGTGGAGAAAGGTCAGTAATGAGTTATAATATGCCTGTATTATTGATTATGGCATTGTTTTACATTGCAGCAAATTTATGGGCCCACATATATATAAAGCAAACAATGCATCCATCAAACTACAGTACACACTGCCTATACAACAACATGTAGCTAAGATATTTTTCAAATTATGCATTTCCTCTGTCACATTACAGTATAATACAGTCAGTCTAAAATCTTTCCAATAGGCTGCCTTTCTTCCAACAAGTATTAACTAGAATCATTTCTAGGACATTTGAGTCTCATATGTTATAGAAAACCGCAAGAATCATTCATAATGCGTAAAAATCACAATTGTACCATGACTTCCAGTCATAAACATCCAGGTATAGTCACAAGTTCAGGAGCATAGCATCAGCTGCTTACCCAGTGGAGGGCTGTTCTGTGCCAGGAAAGCTGAAAGCTATGCCAAGCTTGTCTTTAGCAATAAAGATCTTGCAGTGTGTTAGTGCAATGCCCAGCTGAGGGTTTGCTCAGTGCCTAGGGCATTGTCACTTGAAGAATGCAGGCACCAATGTGCTCTTTGCAAATTTGCACAGCATGCAGTCTTCTATATTTAGTCATGCTCCATGTAAATTTGCACGTGAAGTCAAAGGAGATGAGCGTGTATGCAAAATCATCCATTCTGTCAGAAACAACTGAAAGGATTACAGCCATATATTGCACTAATGAGCTGTATTCTTATTTCACAATTGTACGCTTGTATAATTATACAGAGTAATAAACAAGGAGTAAAAAGGGACAATAAGATTATCAGATTCAGTTTAGAAAAAACAAATCCACCTCAAACATTGAAAGTGACTGTAAAGGCAGCCATACACTGGTCGATGTGCCATCAGATCGACCAGCTGACAGATCCCTATCTGATCGAATCTGATCAGATAGGGATCGTATGGCTGCCTTTACTGCAAACAGATTGTGAATCGATTTCAGCCTGAAACCGATCACAATCTGTTCAGCTGCTCCTGCCGCCTGTCCTCCCCCCGCGCATACATTACCTGACGCGGGCTCCCGGGCATCTTCTCCACGCTGCACCGCTCTGTTCTTGCTCCATCTCGGCGCTTCCTGTGTCACTCCGTGACCAGGAAGTTCAAATAGAGCGCCCTCTATTTGAACTTCCTGGGTCACTGCAGTGACCCAGGAAGCGCCGGGATGGAGCGGGTGCAGCGCTGAGAAGATGCGGAGAAGACGCCCGGGAGCCCGCATCAGGTAATGTATTTTTCATCGGATCGGCCGCTGCTAGCGACGCGCACTTTACCCGCGGGCGATCGAGGGTAATTTCCCGCACGGCGCGATCGACGGACCGATCCGATTTCGGGAGGAAATCGGATCGTCGGCGGCGTTTACCGCGAACGATTGGCAGCAGATTCGATCCCAGGATCGAATCTGCTGTCGAAACGGCCGGGAATCGGGCCAGTGTATGGCCACCTTAAATAGACAAGAAAGATTTGTTGTTATTATAAGTACTCTTAAGGTGGCCATACACTTATAGATTTACAGCAGATTCGACCATCAGATTTCTGTCAGATGCCTGTCAAGTTGAATCTGACAGGAATCTATCTGATGTGTGCCACACACTAGGAACAGACTTCCAATAGATTTCAGAATGAAATCTATTGAAAATCGATCTAAATGCATTATTGGACCATTAGATCCAATGCAACTCTATGGGCCATTGATTTGCTGCCAGCAGCAGATCGACCTAGATCTTCCATCCTGTCAGATAGATCAAATCAATCGAAATCGGCCACAAATTGATCGATAGGCCAATCGATCGGCTATCGATTTCCAATCGATCGATTCGACCGAAGGCTGAAATCGACCAGTGTATGGGCCCCTTTATATTCACAGTGTAGAGCTTATCAATGCAGTTGCAAGGTTTTTCTAAACCCTTTTAAAGGACAACTGAAGTGAAGGGGATATGGAGGCTGCCATATTTATTTACTGTTAAGCAATACCAGTTGCCTGGTTGTCTTGCTGATCCTCTGCCTCTAATACTTTCAGCCATAGGCCCTGAACAATCATGCAGCAGATCAGGTGTTTCTGACATTATTGTCAGATCTGCCAAGATTAGCTGCATGCTTGTTTCTGGTGTTATTCAAACACTACTGCAGCCAAATAGACAAGCAGCGCTGCCTGGCAACTGGTATTATTTAAAAGGAAATCAAATTGGCAGCCTCCATATCCCTCTCACTACAGTTGTCATTTTAACACCAGCCACACTTTTAATTAATCATAATATAAATAACAAGATACAGAACATTCACATTGCGCTTTTCTCCTGGCAGACTCAAAGCGAAAGAGCTGCAGCCACTAGGGCACAGTCAGCAGTGTTAGTGTTGCCCAAGGTCTCCTTACTCGCGTACACAGGAAGAGCGATTCAAACCCTGGTCTCTTGTGTTAGAAGTCACTGTTGGATATATGATGCAGGTCAATCTATTCAAGAGCAGTTTGATTTGCACTCTATATGAGTGAAACACTGACCAAGTTTACAAATCTTTTCTTAAGTCTAATATGTAACCCATTACTAGTGCCCTGTAGACAGTGGAGAGTTTTGAGAAACACAGCGCCCACTGCTGGCTGAAATCACGAACTGTCCTTCTTAGCAAAGCATGCTTATATACAGCAGCACCAATGGCATTTGTAGAAATCAGTTTCCCTGCCCCCAGGGCAGGGGAGGACTGGGACCTTTTGGCCTGGGGGGACAACACAAACTAGAGGCCCGTTTCACGGCATCCCCAGGCCAGCCCAAAGCCATATCTTTCTTGTGTGCAAATCTTCAAATTGTGATGACTAACAGCCCCAGCCACACACACTATGTACCTGATGCCTAACCCCATTTCTCTGCACAATCTACCTGTCTGTGTCTGATGCATAACCGTAAAGGAGTAAAAGGCTTTTTATTTTTTTATGAAAATAAGTGCTACTTACCCAGGGCTCGTCCAGCCCCAAGCTCCCAGCATGTCCCTTGCCGCAGCTCTGCAGTCAGCTGTTCGCTGCCGCTGCCTCCCAGCCCCCGGCAATGACATCAGGCCGACTGCGCCTGTGTGAGCGGTGCCATCAATCACCGCCACATGGACCAGAGCGTACTGTGCAAACGCAGAACTACTGCGCCTGTGCAGTACACTCCGGTCCACGTGGCGGTGATTGACAGTGCTGCTCACACAGGCGCAGTACAGGCCGACATCCAGGTCGGACTGGTGCCATCGCCAGGGACTGGGAGGCAGCGGCAGCAAATGGCTGACTGCAGAGCTGCGGCGAGGGACATGCTGAGAGTGTGGGGCTGGAGGAAGCCCCGGGTAAGTAGCACTTATTTCATTAAAAATGCCTGATAACTCCTTTAAACAACCCCCCCCCCCACACACACACACACCTACCTGGTGATGCCTAACCCCACTCCTGCCCACCCACCATACAAACTACTTGTCTGACACCTACTCCCCCCCCCCTCCAACTACGTGTTTGACAGTGCCTAACTGCCTGCCTCCCCCCTCCCCTGCCGCCAATCACACCACAAGAAGAAAAAACGTTCCCCCTCAGGCCAGGGTCAGAATGGGGATGATTATCACAAAAAAAAACTCAGAGGGCACTGGCCTGGGCAGAGAATTGAATTTGACAGCAGTAGCAGGCAGGCAGCAAAGTGTGAGTAACTCAGTGACAAGAAGGGAGAAGAAGTACAGAAACAAAATTTATAAAAACCACCTTCTCCTCTGGCAACCTGGACCCGACCTCCTCTATCCTCCTGTCTCCTCAGTCCAACACCTCCTCCTCCACAGCAGCAAGCAGCTATAGGTGGCATCTCCGACTCCTAGCCCCCAGAGTGTCTGACTCCTCCAGCCAGCCAGCCACTCGTAGCCGCAGCTCCAGGCCCCCAGCCCCCCCCAGCACAGAAAGCTGAAGAGTGAGACAGCTCACTTCGACGACACCTCAGGCACAGCAGCACGGGGAGGACTGTGTCCGACTCCTCCAGCCAGCCACTCGTAGCCACAGCTCCAGGCCCCCAGCCCCCCCAGCACAGAAAGCTGAAGAGTGAGACAGCTCACTCCGATGAAACAGCAGGCACAGCAGCACGTTGCGGGCGGCAATGCCTCCAGGCGGGGGGCGGAGTCAAGCAGGGTCAACCCACCAGGCCGGAGAGGACCTAAGCTATTTGTGTCCTTGTGCCGCTCACATCCACCGCAGGCGCAGCCACGCACAAGGGGCAAGGGCACACCACGGCCGGCCACCTCAGCCCCTTCTTTGATTGGATACTTCAACTTGCCGGGAAATATCGCGCGAGGTTGCGATCCCCACTGCGAACCTGTCACCTGTGGTATGTCTGCGGCCGCTGCGTATAGCAGCGTATAGCAGCGGCCGGCCCTAATTACTTAAGATTTGGGTGGCCCGGGGGGCAATTGCCCCCCGTCCCCCTGGGCCAGTCCTCCCCTGCCCCAGGGCTGCTCATTTCTCGCCTTCCTTCCACAAGGCAGACAGAGTAGCGGTATGCATTGAATGTACAACTCCTGTCAGTCAGCAGGTCAGCATGCTACAAAGCAAACTGGTGTTCTGCACAAAGCAGAGGTCATACAGACACGTAGGCATGACAGGTACTCACCAGAGGTCATCCAGGTCCCATTCCTGCAGAAGAGCAAAGTCAAAGCTATCCATAGTGCAAGGGCAATGCTACTTGTGCTGGCCAGTGTTACTCCTACTTACATGGTAGAAGCACTTTTCTGCTGACTGGTAAGCAGCAGCAATTGGCCAGTCCAGTTCTCCCTTTAGGTTTGGTCTGTGTTCTGTCTTGGAAGTGTCCTTTAGAAAACAGCACACAATGAGCCCCGCTGATGCTTCCTCCTGTCTTGCTGTAGCACTGCTCTGTCTCCCTCTCCTTGCATTGAAGCTAAGTGTCCCTCCCTCCTTTTCTATGCTGTAGTAGCATCAGCTGCCAGACTGCCAGGTACAACCTATCAGCATCCTGTCCTGTGATGCCTCTTCATCTTCATGTGGAGAAGAACAGCAGCTCTTCTTATTGTTTTGTAGAAATAAGAGACGAAAGGGGAAAAGTGCTGAAGTAGTCATCCTTCATGTCTCCTAGCGGAGTCACAGACAAGTCACAGGCAGACTACTGACATGAAGAAAATGAGTAACTTTTACGTCATCATTCTGCACTCATACATCTACCGTATGTAGTTTCAGGAATGCTGACTCCTAACCAATACATTTATGTAAATGTGAAACATCTATTCTAAATAATTGCCACATGCTGAACAGACACAAGTAGAATTTATACCTCTGCAGGAGTGTAAAAGGCACCACGAAGCTGCAGGGGGCTATTTAATGGAAGTAGGGTCTGCTACGTGCATAAATCCTCTGGGAGAACAGGTGCAAGACATAGTATTTCAGATTTGGTGGTGTTATTTAGTGCCTACCTTATAGCCTTCCACAAATTGTCTGACCAGCATTTTTCACATGGAAACAATGGAAACCATATATACCAAGAAGCTGCACGAGAAGAAGCTGACATTTGTGAGATTTATCTTTATTTTTTTCCTGCTCTCTCTCTTTGTGGACTGTAAGGCGACGTTCACACTTTTTCCTGCCAATGTCGGCAGTGTTTTTCCATATGCGGTTTATCGGACACTATTCTCTTTTTTTTTTTTTTTTTGCACGCTTTTCTTACCGCAGATAATGAAAGTCAATGGGAAATCACGTGTAATGTGAGAATTATTCTGCACACGCATGCAAAAACGCAAACACAATTTCATTAGATGGGCAGCAAATGCATTTTCGCACATTTGCATAATGCATACCAATTTAATTAAGTGTGAGGCAGGGGTCACACTTGTCTTTCAGTTTTCTGCGTTAATTTTTCTGCACACCATGTGCGTTTATATGCAGGAAAACATGCATGTTTTAAAAAAAAAAAAAAAAAAATGCAAATGCATTTGACAACCCAGAAACACAGTAGCATAAATGCACACATTTACAATCCTGCTAGTGTGACCTCTGCCTTAGAGCAGGCAGAAACTATGCTAGGCTATATCAAGGGGAGCTAAGCCCAAAACAATGGGCACAGGAGCCGCCTTATAGAGAACGGCACCACCAGAAGCACCCATTGAAAAAGCACCAACGCACGGAAATTTGGGTCCACGGAGGAGCCCAATAAAATCGGGGGGTGCCGAGGCTTCCCGCTATGCAAATTGTGGCATTACATAGCAGGAGCACCCATTTATTCCTGCAAATCCTGACTTTGTGGCAGGAGGGTAGGTTAAAGGACAACTGTAGTGAGAGGTATATGGAGGCTTCCATATATATTTCCATTTAAACAATACCAGTTGCCTGGCAGTCCTGCTGATCTATGTAGAGGCAGAGCATCAGCAGGATAGCCAGGCAACTGGTATTGCTTAAAAGGAAACAAATATGGCAGCCTCCATATCCCTCTCATTTCAGCTGTCTTTGAGGCCGGTTTCATAGTACCGGCTGGCGTTAGCAGTGCGGTGTGGTCTGGGGCCCACACTGTCAAAAACATGCATACGGGGATAACCGTGTTAGTACGTGGTAATCCCCTTCTGGCTCACAGCCAAACTAGAAGTGACGCTTGCTTGCGCTCACTTCCTGTGCATGCGCACTGCAACACCACTGCATGATTTTTTTAAACTTCCTGTGTTGCCATAGACTTACATGACTTCCGTTCCACTGCATGTCATCGCAGAACCGTGCAGTAATGTAGATCTGCCCTTGCATCTGGGATACGGCAAAAACATCACTTCCGTCGTATCGCACCACATCATTATGAACGGCTCCAAAGACTTTTATTGGGCTGCGGTAAAAATGCCTGCACCCGCCCAGAGTGAAAGCACCCTTAAAGGGTGATGTCACTGATGTCACCAGGAGCGTACTGCGCAGGCCCAGTATGGTCTGTGCCTGCGCAGTACACTCCTGGTGACATCTGCGGGAGCGAGGACACGGCAACGCAGGCGCAGTGGTTTTCAGACTTTAAAGTCTGAAATTCCAGAAGTGAACCAGAGGCGGGGCCAGAGCATCGGTGACTGGCTGCGCGGGCACAGGACTTCTGCGGGGGACCATTAGAAGCCCCGGGTAAGTTCAACTCATTTTCCCCCGACCCCCTACAGTATCCCTTTAAGGTTATGTGACACGGGGTGGGAATAGTTAAGTGTTAGGCACCACCTGGGGGGTGTTAAGGGTTAGGCAAAGGTAGAGGGAGGTTAGGCACCACCTGGGGGGTGTTAAGGATTAGGCAAAGGTAGAGGGAGGTTTAACAGTTAGGTATCGGTAGAGGGATGCTTAAAGGGAAGGTCCAAGCAAAATATAAAAATGAGTTTCACTTATCTGGGGCTTCTACCAGCCCCATGCAGCCATTTTGTGCCCTCGTAGTCACTTACTGTTGCTCCAGTCCCCCGCTGGCAGCTTGCCGACCTCGGAGGTCGGCGGGCCGCATTGCGTACATTTTTACGCATTCCCGATAGTACAGGAACATTAACACATACATTTTTACGCATTACTAGTTCAATGCGTAAAAATCTACGCATTGAACCAGTAACACGTAAAAATGTATGTGTTAATACTCCTGCACTGGCAGGAATGCGTAAAAATGTATGCAATGCGTCCCACCGACCTCCGAGGTTGGCAAGCTGCCAGCGGGGGACTGGAGCAACAGTGAGTGACTACGAGGGCACAGGATGGCTGCATGGGACTGGTAGAAGCCCCAGGTAAGTGAAACTCATTTTTTTTATTTTGCTTGAACCTTCCCTTTAAGGGTTAGGTATCGGTAGAGGGAGGGTTCTGTGTGAGAGTAGGGTTAAGTTAAGTCGTAGTCAAATATTGGTTAAGATTACTGATATTTAACTGTCGTAAGTAAATTTTAGAATATTGGTTATTTTACAGATATTATACTAACGGCAATCCCCTGCGCCCTTTTTTCCAGGCGCTTTTATTATGTGAATGCCAGGTGGTATCCTACCTAGCAATAGGGAGGATTCTCATTGGTGAACCAAGGAAAATCCTCCCTGGAGCTAAAGAGGATTTTGCAAACTAATAATAGGCCTATGGTTCTGCTGGGACTCCGATACCAGCGTTTTGTTCTGGAGCCTGCGCAGAGGAAACAAATGGTGATCAAAGACACAGAATACAGACCAGGAAAAACAGTCTAGTGGGAACAGCCAGCCACTGTCTGTTGCCAGAGGCTTGCACGTTTGCACATTTCCGTGAGCATCTGAAGCATATACGGACTCTGGAAAAATCGCACCGCTTGGGAACATGCATCCCGCGCCCTTCTGCTCCTTTGAAATTGGCGAGTATAAACAGATCCTATGCTTAGAGGAGGTGTCAGCCATACTATCTCAGAAAAAAGCACATATATAAGTAGATAAATACTTGCTGTACTTACATAACATATGTATTGCACTGTCCACATTTTGATTTTAGTGATTTTTTTTTATTGTAAAAAAAGGATTATTTTAGGATTTTCCATTTTGATTCTGTCTATTTTGAAGCCAATCCTGACATAATTTCCTCCCTTACTCTGTCTGTGTATGCTTTGTCCGCCCTCCTCCCAGTTTTCAGACACTCCCACCCAGCGTTGCAGTAGAAAGTGCATTGTCTCAGCATGAGAAATATTGGCCAATCAGAGAGGAACAGAGGTGTGGGAGGGGAAAACGGGAGTGGAAGATGCTTCAGTCAATCAGAATTGCATTAGTTATGGGGAGTCAAGGGGAAAGTAAAAAAGAAAAAAAGAAAACCCAACATGCTCCGCAACTTCCTTTGTACGGCAGATGTACCAAATAAGAGCTAGGGAAACTGGGGAATGATCTTTTATGGAGAAGAAAAATAAGAGCGATTTTTAATTTTTGGATTGCCTGGTTAGCATCCTTATTACTTGATTACCAGATAAAAATAAAGAATTGATTTTTGATTTTATGCCCGACAGTTACACTTTAGCGTAGGATCCATTCACACATCGGCTTGCTGGATTGAGGCATTTTTTTGGCCCAGTGCGAATGGGCCCTTAGGCTATGTACACACAATAAATAGTGGTCTCCTAAAACAGTTGGTTTTGATCGTATTGGGTGCTATGGGGTGACACTCGTGTATACATCTGTTCTCTGACATCCATTGCCTTCTTTTTAGCAATCTGCCAGGGTGGATAATACTTGGCTCACCGCTATAGTTCCCACTACAGCTTGTATGGGACACCTCTTTATCCTTCTTCCTGTTCTCTCCATAGTACATGAGTAGGCTGCAAAGCAAAGAGCTCAGTAGTGTTTCAGTACACATACAACCATTTCCAGCAACACAACTCTGATGTCCCTGCCCAGTGGCGTAGCTACAAACCTCTGGGCCCCGATGCGGAATCTGGATGTGGGCCCCCCCCCCCCCCCCACAGCAACAACAGCCCCCCTCCCCCGGCAACACCCGACGCACACACATATCCGAATCCCTATAGCCAGCTATAGGTCCCCCTAGTATAGGTAGCCAGGCATAGGTAAGCCAGTATAGTTGCCCCCGGTATAGGTTAGCCAGGTAGGTGCCTCCAGCATAGGTAGCCAGTATAGTTGCCCCCAGTATAGGTTAGATAGGCAGGCGCCGCCGGTATAAGTTAGATAAATAGGTGCCCCCAGTACAGGTTAGCTAGGTGGGTGCCTCTAATATAGGTAGCCAGAATAGTTGCCCCCAGCATAGGTTAGATAGGTAGGTGCCCCCAGTATAGGTTAGTTAGGTAGGTGCCTCCAATATAGGTAGCGAGTATAGTTGCCACCTGTATAGGCTAGCTAGGTGCCCCGAATACAGGTTAGACAAGTAAGTGCCCCCAGGTTAGATAGGTAGGTGCCCCCCAGGATAGGTTAGATTAGGTAGCTGCCCCCCAGTATAGGTTAGATGAGGTAGGTGCCCCCCAGTATAGGTTAGGTAGCTGCCCCCCAGGATAGATTTGGTAGCTTTCCCCCAGGAAAGGTTAGATTAGGTAGCTGCCCCCAGGATAGGTTAGAGTAGGTAGCTGCTCCCCAGGATAGGTTAGAGTAGGTAGCTGCCCCCCAGGATAGGTTAGAGTAGGTAGCTGCCCCCCAGGATAGATTAGGTAGCTGCCCCCCAGGATAAATTAGGTAGCTGCCCCCCAGGATAGATTAGGTAGCTGCCCCCCAGGATAGGTTAGATTAGGTAGCTGCCCCTCCCCCCAGGATAGGTTAGGTAGGTAGCTGCCCCCCCCAGGATAGGTTAGGTGGGTAGCTGCCCCCCAGGATAGGTTAGGTAGGTAGCTGCCCCCCCAGGATAGGTTAGGTAGGTAGCTGCCCCCCCCCAGGGTAGGTTAGGTAGGTAGTTGCCCCCCCAGGATAGGTTAGGTAGGTAGCTGCCTCCCAGGATAGGTTAGGTAGGTAGCTGCCCCCCCAGGATAGGTTAGGTAGGTAGCTTCCCCCCCCCAGGATAGGTTAGGTAGGTAGCTGCCCCCCCAGGATAGGTTAGGTAGGTAGCTGCCCCCCAGGATAGGTTAGGTAGGTAGCTGCGCCCCCAGGATAGGTTAGGTAGGTAGCTGCCCCCCCAGGATAGGTTAGGTAGGTAGCTGCCCCCCCAGGATAGGTTAGGTAGGTAGCTGCCCCCCAGGATAGGTTAGGTGGGTAGCTGCCCCCCAGGATAGGTTAGGTAGGTAGCTGCCCCCCAGGATAGGTTAGGTAGGTAGGTGCCCCCCAGGATAGGTTAGGTAGGTAGCTGCCCCCCCCCCAGGATAGGTTAGGTAGGTAGCTGCCCCCCCAGGATAGGTTAGGTAGGTAGCTGCCCCTCCAGGATAGGTTAGGTAGGTAGCTGCCCCCCAGGATAGGTTAGGTAGGTAGCTGCCCCCCCAGGATAGGTTAGGTAGGTAGCTGCCCCCCCAGGATAGGTTAGGTAGGTAGCTGCTCCTCCAGGATAGGTTAGGTAGGTAGCTGCCCCCCCAGGATAGATTAGGTAGCTGCCCCCCAGGATAGGTTAGGTAGGTAGCTTCCCCCCAGGATAGATTAGGTAGCTGCCCCCCCAGGATAGGTTAGATTAGGTAGCTGCCCCCCAGGATAGGTTAGATTAGGTAGCTGCCCCCCCAGGATAGGTTAGGTGGGTAGCTGCCCCCCCCCAGGATAGGTTAGGTAGGTAGCTGCCCCCCAGGATAGGGTAGGTAGGTAGGTGCCCCCCCCCCATAATGAAGGGGGGAGCCGCAGCTGCGGGGAGGGCAGCCCGACCTCTCCCACCCTTCCTCTCCCCGGGGCCCCCCCCCTTCAAATGCAGAGTGCGCGGCGCACGGAAGCGCTGTAGGCAGAACTCACCTCCGTCCCTGCGCCGCTGATCTCCTTCCTGTTTAGCCGGAAACAGTGTGTATCAGCATCTATACAGCGGGAGGAGATCAGCGGCGCTTGGAACGCAGGGACGGAGGTGAGTTCTGCCTACAGCGCTTCCGTGCGCCGCACACTCTGCATCTGAAGGGGGGGGGAGCCCGGGGAGAGGTAGGAAGGGAGAGGTCGGGCTGCCCTCCCCGCGGCTGCGGCTCCCCCCTCCCAATAGCACGCACGGCCGCACTACAAAAACACATGGGGCCCGCCCGGGCCCCTCCCCCGTCTCTTCTGGAGCCGGGCCCGGTCACCGTGGCGACCGTTGCGACCACAGGCCCTACGCCCCTGTCCCTGCCTGAACAATAGCAAAGCTAAAATCTGGAGTGTGGAGGTGCTGAAATCACACAGATGACATAAAAAATGGTAGGTTCACCAACAGCAAGTAGCAGCAGCTGAGACAAGGCAAATTTACTAACAGATTAACCACTTGAGGACCACAGTGCTAAACCCCCCTAAAGACCAGGCTATTTTTTTCAAAATGGGCCACTGCAACTTTAAGGCCAAACTGCAGGGCTGCAGAACACAGCACACTAGTGACCCCCCCCCCCTTTCTCCCCACCAACAGAACTTTCTGTTGGTGGGGTCTGATCGCCCCCCAGTTGTTCATTTTTTTTGTCAAATATTTATTGTATTTTTTTCTATTAAACATACATTTTTTTCCCTTTGCCTCCCTCCCACCCCACGCCAGCCAATCATAGCGATCGGCTGTCATAGGCTTCAGCCTATGAGAGCCGATCGCTCTCTTGTGCCTCAGAGGGACAACCGTGTCACACGGCTGTCCCCAGTACAGCGGTCCCGTGGATCGCAGCGCTGTACTAAGCAAAAAGACGGCTAACAGTCTCCGAGCGGCGATCGCCGCTGGGAGACTGAAGGCGGAGCGGAGCTCCCCCTACCAAGCAGGGGATGCGCGTGGGTTGCATTATAACATAAGTTAGTGGGCAGACTCACGTGTAGGCGTTGCTGAACTGAGCACTACTAGACACTGTGTGTTATACCTGTGTTACAAATGAATGATGATGAGGTACTGTGTGTTGCGACGAGTGCATTGCCGGAACACTGAATGCACATGTACAAGGTTTAGGAAAAATGAAAGTCAGGTGTTGTGGCTCTGCTGGCTGCATAGGCACGTCACCACGTAGGTGTCTCAGACACTGCTGAATGCAGAATATTAGCCCGGGAGCCAGATAACTGATATATTCTTTATGAAATTAGCCCTTTTTTAAGGGACTAAAGCTAGCAGCCTCCATATTCCTCTCGTCATCACAAGTTTCAAACTGACGTATACCAAGGGCCGGTTCTAGACTTTTTGCTGCCTGAGGCAAACTTATGAGGAAAAATTGGAATGATCACACTGAACCCGACAATTTGCACCACATGTTATAGCTGCGGTGAGCCCCCAAAAAACACTATCAGTATAGGTAGGCAACCAGGTATAGGTGCCCCCAGTATTGGTAGCAGGGTCGGACTGGGACACCAAGGGCCCACCAAGGAAGTTTCAGCCCGGGGCCCGCTCCCCTCTCCTCCCCCCCCCCCCCCCCCATTTTGGGCTCACATACACATGTACTCTAGAAATTTTGCATGACTTTATGGTAGGGAATAGATTTTGAGCAGTTCTGAGGACAGTCTCCAATAGGGATATGTCTAAATGCGGCGCGCGCACCGCAGCGACACTACATGGGTGTCACCACACACTGGAACATCGGCGTGGTCATGATGAGTCATGGGCAGACTTAAAAAAAAAAAAATACAAAACACAAAATAAGTAGCGGTGTTATTTACAGAGATTAGGGCTGACCAGATACATTTTAGATAAAATATTCAAGTAGTTACATGCCTCATGATAATTCATAAAGTAGTCAAATGGCAGCAGATACCCCCACACAATGCAATCAGGTTGGCCGCAGATACCCACACACAATGCAATCAGGTTGGCGGCAGATACCCCCATACAATGCAATCAGGTTGGCGGCAGATACCCCCACACAATGCAATCAGGTTGGCGGCAGATACCCGCACACAATGCAATCAGGTTGGCTGCAGATACCCCCACACAATGCAATCAGGTTGGCTGCAGATACCCCCACACAATGCAATCAGGTTGGCTGCAGATACCCCCACACAATGCAATCAGGTTGGTGGCAGATACCCCCACAAAATGCAAGCCCCCCAGCTTGGAAGGGGGGTCAGCGGGCACAGATCAGTGGGGAAGCCTCCTCCCCCCCTCCCTCACCTAGGGCCCCCCCTTCCGCGCACCCCCTCCTCCAGAAGTGCAGCCAGCAGCGAGCGGAGAATAGCTTACCGAGCTTCAGATGATGCTATCTCTGCTCCGCTCCTCCGCATGCCGCTGCTGCTGCCCTGCTGATCTCTGTCTCCTGTAGTGACGCTGTCCAATCACGCTCTCGCAGGAAGTACTGCGAGAGCGTGATTGGACAGCGTCACTGTAGGAGACAGAGACCAGCAGGGCAGCGGCATGCGGAGCGGAGGTAGCATCATCTGAAGCTCTGTAGCTATTCTCCATTCGCTGCTGGCTGCACTTCTGGAGGAGGGGGTGCGCGGAAGGGGGGGCCCCTAGGTGAGGGAGGGGGGGGCTTCCCCCCCTCCCCGCCGCTCTGTGCCCAATTTCCCTCTTCCAAGCTGTGCCCCCCTCCCTCTTAGCTCTGGGGCCCCCAGGAGGCGGAGCAGTTGGGGCCCACCGATGGGACCATCGGTGGTTCGGTGGCTCAGTCCGAGCCTGATTGGTAGCTAGGTACAGTTGCCCGCTGTATAAGTTAGCCAGGTACAGTTGCCCTCAGTATAGGTTGGCCAGGCACTCTCTTTACTTCCTGTTTCTGTTTCTGTAAGCTCTCGCTTACAGAAACTGAAAGGATGACGTGAAACTTAGAAAAATTGTGGCTGTTCAGAGAAGCCGTTGGTTTTTCATACAGAGACAGATCAATTAATGGGAACTGTTTTCCCATTCACTGATCTCTGGGGGAGTGGAAGGCGGCGGGAGCATGCCTGGCTCAGCTGCAGCAGGGCAGGCTATTTGGATGGATAGCGGAAAATTGTTACTTACCTATCCGTAATTTTCCTTTCCCGATGCCTTTATGTCATCACACAAATGGGTAGATGCCCCGCCCACTCTACCCCATAGGACGTGAACTATATAAATTTGTATGTATCCTCCGCCCCCCCAGTCTCGTCAACCTCGGAATCACCGAAGTGTCCAAGAAGGGAGGGCGTTGTGTGATGACATAAAGGCATCGGGAAAGGAAAATTACGGATAGGTAAGTAACAATTTTCCGCTTTCCCAATGCCTATGTCATCACACAAATGGGAATTAACTAGGAAATGAAGGGAGGGAGAAGAAATGCTGTCACACAATATTTAATTATATTACATTATACATTAGTGGCATTCAAAACAGCTCTTCCAAACACAGCAGTTGATTGAGCAGACATATCAAGCCTGTAATGTCTCATGAACGTGTTAATACTCGACCAGTTGGCCGCCTGACAGATTTTGTCTGGAGGGACTCTGTTCATTGCTGCCCAGGAAGTGGATACACTCCGTGTCGAGTGGGCCACTATTTGTTCCGGGGGTTTTAGCCCCGAGATTCTGTAAGCTGTCTGAATGGCTTTGACAAGCCAAGAGGCCACTGTTCTCGTGGAGGCAGGTTGTCCTTTTCTGCTTCCTGCTGGAACTACCCAAAGCCTGTCTGTAACTCTAAAGTCCTTAGTGGCCTCCAAATAGGTTTTCAGCGTTTCAGCGATATCCAACGGATGTTTTGTTTCTGAATCTTCCTGGAGGAAAACAGGTAATGTCCAGTCCTGGTTCAGGTGGTACGTTGTTGCAACCTTTGGTATGAACCTTTGAATAGGACGTAACACTATACGGTCCGGATAGAATGTGAGGTATGGTTCTTCACAACCTAGAGCCTGGATCTCCGATACTCTGCGGGCTGATGCCACCGCTACCAGGAAGACTGATCTTAGTGTTAAGTTCCATAGTGTGCAGCCTTGCACCGGAAAGAAAGGCTCCTTTGACAATGCTTCCAGCACTAGAGGGAGATCCCACTTTGGGAATAGATTTTTCTTTGGGGGTCTTAACTTTAGGACTCCTCTAACAAACTGCTTTAGTAAGGGGTGATTGCCCCATGGTGAACCCGTTAGTGCAGAAATTGCGGAAATATGTCCTTTTATGGTATGGTAGGCTAATCCTTTTTCAACGCCTCTCTGGAGGAAAGCAAGTATTTGATGAGGTTCAGGGGTTAAAGGATCGAATTGTTCCACACTAGCGAACTGTTCAAATCTATTCCAGACTCGAGTGTAGGTCACATTGGTTGTTGGCTTCCTAGCCTGGAGTAAAGTCTGTATAACTGCATTCGAACATCCTAAAGAGTGTAGCCTCTTCCCCTCAACACCCAGGCCATAAGGTTCAGTTTCTGAGGTTCTGGGTGAAATACTGCTCCCTGCTTCAGTAGATCCGGTTTGTTGGGGAGAGGTAGAGGAGATTGTAACCTCAGCTCCCAAAGCAGGGAGAACCATGGCCGATTCGGCCAGAATGGAATAATCGCGATCAGTGTTACTCTTTCCCTCAGTAATCTCATAAGTAGTTGTGGGATCATTGGTGTTGGAGGATACACATAACCAACTTTGAAATCCCAGTCTGCCGATATTGCATCCGTCGCCACCGCCTGAGTGCAGGGGTACCTGGACATGAATCTGTCGCATTTCGCATTGTTCCTTGTTGCCATCAGATCTATCTGGGGAAACTCGAAGTGTTTGCAAACCCATAGATAGACCTCCTGAGAGAGACTCCATTCGCAGTTGTCCATCAGATGTCGGCTGAGATAATCTGCCTTCATGTTCTGTGGACCCGGGATGTATATTGCCCTTATATTCCACAAGTTCTCTTCTGCGAACCGGAATATTTCTTCCGTCTGTAACAGTAATTTCCGACTCTTTGTACCCCCCTGCTTCTTTATATAGGACACTGCGGTACGATTGTCCATCTTCATCAGTACTGATTTTCCCTGAATCAGAGTCTGAAAGCTGTATAATGCCTGAAGTCCTGCTTTCAGTTCTAAGATGTTTGCTGGCGTCCGGTCTTGCGGGGTATCCCATCTTCCCTGCGCTGACCGTGTCTGGCAATGCGCCCCCCAGCCTCTCTTGCTGGCGTCCGACGTAACTGTGATCAGCGGGCCAGGTTGAATTAGATGGTTCTTTGCTAAATTCGACTCTATCATCCACCATTGTAGGCTGCGTCTCATAGTGGCTGTTATTAGAATCGTCTGATTCATCTGTTGCCTGTTCCATTGTTTCAGGAAACCCCATTGAAAGGGGCGAATGTGCCATTGCGCCCATCTGATCATTGGTATTGTTGAGGTGAGATATCCAATTAAACTCAGACACTCTCTTGCGGTTAGCGCTTTCTTCGCTAATACTTGTTTCACTTTTGTAATTACTGTTAACCTCTTTTCCCCTGGTAACTCCAGGCTGTTCTCTCGAGTCCTGAAAAGTGCTCCAAGGAACACTATTTCCTGAGTGGGTTCTAACTGACTTTTCGTGAAGTTTATTTTCCAACCAAAGTCTTGTAGAGTCTGAAGAAGAATCTGTCTGTGTTGTAACAGAAGACTTCGATCTTGGGCCAAAAGTAAGAGATCGTCCAGATATTGACAGAGACGGAGATCCTTCAACCTCAGGAATGCTACCACTGCTAATAAGATCTTTGTAAAAGTGCGTGGAGCGGTACATATCCCGAAAGGGAGGCACGTGAACTGATAGTGGAGAGGACCTATCGCAAACCTCAGGTATTTCTGATAACTGTGATGTATGGGGACGTGCAAATAGGCGTCCTCCAAATCCACACATAGCATCCAGTCCGACACCATTACTGAACCTGAGATTGTCTGTAGAGTCTCCATCTTGAACTTCGGCAGCTGTATTCGCTGATTCAGCTTCCTCAGGTCCAAGACTGGTCTCCAATCGCCCGACCTTTTGCGCACGAAGAACAATGGGGAATAGAACCCCCTGCCTCTTGATAGTTCCGGTACTGGGACTATTGCTTTCTTTAGTAATAAGGTTTCTGTATATTCTGTTAGAATCTGCTTCTTCTCCTGTGATGTTGGAATGCTTGTTGGGGTGAAATGAGACGCTGGAGGGCCCCCTATAAACTTCCAGCGGTGACCCTCTGTTACATTCCTCAGCACCCAGGGGTTGCTGATGTTGTCCACCCAAACTTGTCCGAACTCCCTCAATCTGCCACCTACTGGACAAGTTTGGGCAGAGACACCATCAAAAGGACTTCTGCTGTCCCTGAGCAGTAGGTGCCATTCTTTGTCTGGTAGCTCTCTGGAGAGTGGTCTGGGAGCTTTGCCAATTCCGACGGTACTCACGTCCTGGTCTGTAAGACCGGGAATTGCGGTATCTTGGCTGCTGGAATCTGGGTTGTTGGAAAGGTAGTCTCCTGCCCTTTCTATCCTGGGGAATTAAGCCAGAAGTTCCTCCTGTAACCCGCTGTATAGCAGTGTCCATCTCCTTTCCGAACAAATGTTTTCCGTCGTACGGAATCTTGCACCAGTCTACACGAGAGGACGGATCTGCCGACCAAGCCTTTAGCCAGAGAGCTCTTTTAGCCACGACCGACTGGACCATCGACCTGGCTGAACATCTGATGATATCCACAGCCGCTTCTCCCATGAAGTCGGCTGTGAGTTTCAGATCGTCCAATGCCGTAATTATAGTATCTCTATCCACATCATTACGGAGGGCCTCTTCAATGTTTGCTGTCCAAGCTCTCAAAGCTTTCGATATTGAAGTAAGTGCTACCGCCGGTCTAGTTGCTCCACCAGAATTTGTGTAGATCTTCCTCAATTCTGAATCTATTTTTCGATCCAAGGCATCCTTAAAAGATGCCGCATTCTCTCTCGGTAGTGTTGTTGGTTTCGCAAGTCTAATCACTGACGCATCGACTATTGGAGGATTGTCCAGAAGCTTGGCCTTGTCCTCCACAATGGGGTATAATTTAGCCAGTCTATTTCCTAAAGGGGGCCTCTTCTCAAGTTTCTCCCATTCCTCATTGATTAATTCTGCGATTTCGTCCATGAAAGGGAACGGTGTCGTCCTTTTCTTTAGATGTGAATAGTATTCTATATTCTTACTAGTTCTAGAAGTATCCTCTTCTTCAGTCTCCTGCCACTGTATGGCCTCCCTTACTGAAGATACGTAGGGTTCTATAAGTGTGAAGTCAAAACCTATTGGTTGTATATCTTCCTCCTCCATTCCCGGCTGCTGTTGAGCCGTAGATGAACTTGCAGGCTGTATTGGCATGGAGGCAATATATTCCTTCATTGAGTCTTGTACTGCAACCTTGATTAGTTCCGCCACATCTACTGGAGGTTGTTGTGGTTCTGAGGACATTTCCTGAAAACATCTTTCGCATACAGTCTTTCCGGGCATCACATCCCTATCACAGGCCCAGCAACTCTTTCTGCGACTGCTCCGTGAGGTTGATCCTTGTCGCCGGGGTGAACGACTTCTTTCCCGGTAGTCGTAATGTTGTGGACTGCGTATCCGCGATCTTGATCTACTCCGGGATTTCTTGCTCTTCTTCCGATGTTTCCTAGGACTAACCAAAAGGTTGCGGTTAGTTCGTGCACTCAGTCTAGCGGGCAAAAAAAAAGAACCTACCTGAACACCCCCTACCTTTCTGCCCGAGGCTGGTTTGAAGCCGAGGCCTTGGAACCTTTAGGGATAGGATCAGCTGAACCAGCTGAAAGGAAAGTCAAAGGACATAGTTAGAAAGGGAAAAGAACAACAGTAGATATAGGAAGAAAAAAGGCGTTACTGCCAACCATTACCTGCAGCATCCTGCTGAACATTAGTAGTATTTGTAGCAGTAGTGGTCATAGAGGAGGAACCAGTTGTCGGGGAGCTCATCCTGCCCTCTACACAAACTATTCAGGGAGCTGGGGAAGAAAGGAACGCTGCCCTAGTGTCCCTCTACCATCAGCGCGACGGACGCCGCGCTGACAGTTTAAATATCCCTATCCGGCTCCTCCTGACCAATCAGCGGCGCCGCATGCGACCGGAAGTACGCCTGGCCGGAAGTACGCATGCGGAAGTAGCCGCTGACACGCATAGAGGAAATCACTGGAACGCACGCCGCGCCGGAGCAAGGCAGAAGCAAGGAGAGAGGATTCCAGGCCAGACACAATACTGCATTTAGCAGTAACTCATTCCCGGCTGCTGCAGGGCACATATTCAGGTACTGATCCCAGTCGTTTAGACTGTTAAGGACACTGACCTAGCCTCAGAACTCCAGCAAACTTA
This sequence comes from Hyperolius riggenbachi, assembly GCF_040937935.1. Lineage (NCBI taxonomy): Eukaryota > Metazoa > Chordata > Amphibia > Anura > Hyperoliidae > Hyperolius > Hyperolius riggenbachi. The sequence continues at coordinate 222,199,690 of NC_090647.1, forward strand.
GAGGCTCTTCCCAAACTAGTTTATAGTTGCTAGGGGTTACTGGCCGAGGCCACCAGTATAGGCTGTAAAACTACAGCAGGTAGGGGGTAAAAATAAAAAATATAATGCTAAAAAATAGCCAGCTCTTTCTACATACGTCCATTGAGGTGAGTTCCGAGGACAAAAGACTGGGGGGGCGGAGGATACATACAAATTTATATAGTTCACGTCCTATGGGGTAGAGTGGGCGGGGCATCTACCCATTTGTGTGATGACATAGGCATTGGGAAATATCCATCCAGATAGACCTAAGTGGTTAATAACTTCAGCCAGGTTTGGAAAACAGGAAGTGGAAAATACTCCCAAAAGTGATACAGACTACAATAAAATAGTGGGCACTTTTACTAATACAGGTTATTTTTCATACAGTCAGGCTTGTCTGGCTAATAGCTATAGGTCAGACTGTATGCTCATATGACTGACCTATCACCCAGCCCTAACACCTGCATACACTCCTGCCTAACAAAAACTACACAACCCTGCAGGTAGATGTAGCATACAACCTGGCATATAGCTTTCACCAAAACACAGTAAGGAATTGTAGATACAGTATAACTGAATAGTCACCTGAGGCCTATGGGCTGAGGCAATCCAGACGAAAGTATAATCACAATACAGATGCAAGGTCAGACAGGCCGGGATCAGGGCAGGCAGCATTCATGCAAGGTCCTTAGACAATCCGAGGTTTTGCAACAGGGAATACAGTAGATGCAGGGTCAGGGACAAGCCGGGTCAATACCAGAAGTTCAGAAGAAGAGTAGTCAAGTTCAATCCGGGTTGGCTACAAAGTATCAGATCTGCAAGAAGCTTGGTCAAGAGACAGAATATCTGCAGCAAGACAAGGCACTTGGTGTGAGCGCAATCTCAGCTAGAAGCCCAGCATAGGCTATTACGGACGAAGACTGAGGGCGCTCACCTTTCTTTTATATTAGCACTAACCAATCAAAAGGTAACAGAATCCAAAATAACCAATCAGACTGCGGCATGTCAGCAAGTCAGCTGACACTCTATCACACCACCTAATCTAGGCGGCCACAACTTGAAGTATAACACTACTCAATTGAGGAGACTCCAGGGTACCCTAACTGAATATTGCATCTTTTATCAAACCCAGGATTCATCGCGTGCTTAAATGTACTTTAATTTAGTTACCTGCAAAATCATTACAACAACAGTGGCTCACAAACATTAATTGGTTTTAGGATGTTTTAATGTTTGTGAGCCACTGTTGTTGTAATGATTTTGCAGGTAACTAAATTAAAGTACATTTAAGCACGCGATGAATCCTGGGTTTGATAAAAGATGCAAAAGTCAGCTGACACGCTGGTACACATGCTACTACTGTTTACAGCGGCGGTGCGTGTACTGAGGACGCGTCCGCCGCCTGGCCAATAAGGAAGGAGCGCCTTTCGCTCCACTGACGTCAACGTGGGTCTCAGCGTTCCAATATATGAAAAAAAGGCACAGAAGGATGGGCGCAGGGGATTGCTGCTATTACAATATCGTTAAAATTAGTGATTTATTACTACTGGATACCGATAGCAAAATATTGATAATCTTACCAATATTTGACCGTGACTAAACCTACTCTCACAGAGAACCCTCTGCTACCAATGCCTATCCTAATGCACCTGGTGTTGCCTAACTGTAACACCCCCTGTGCCTACCCCTAACCCTACGCCCCATTGGCACCTATTCCTAACCCCCTCCGGATGTGCCTAACCCTAACCTCTCCGTGCCTAACTTAACATCTCCCCCCCCCCGCCACAGAGCCCCCATTTGTGCCAAAGAATGTGAATTTGTGTGCCCGGAGATGCTGCAAAGTTGCAATTCGTGGCAAAGAAGGTCAATTTCTGTGCCCAGGGGTGGCCGATAGAATCACGGGCGGCGAGACAAATTGCAGCATTGCATAGTAGGGGCTCCGAGTGCCAAAATGTACCTTCTCTGCCACAAATGGTGGCTGTTATAAAAGCCGTGATTTGTGGCAAAGAAGGTAAATCTCGGCACCCAGAGGCACCTGATAGCAGGCGCCCAAATGTCCATTTTGTGTCGCAAATCACGGCTTTTATAATAGTTGCCTATGGCAGTATCCTTTTTCCGGTAAGAGCTCCTGCGCCCTTTTTTCCTGATATTCCATTAAACAGGGTGAGTGTTTACATGGAAACTCTAATGGCCATACATGCTTGTTCTGAGGTAATTTTCAGCAAGTACAGAATGTGATGCTATACATTCCTTAAACTGTGATATTCTCAGAGTTAGATAGAAGTCATAGAGGTTGTGAGAGCAAATAATGATCTCATGCATATTCTGATTATGGAACACATTCACCTTCATCTTATGGAGAGGTCATAGTGTCGGAGGAGGAATAATTACTTAAGGTACTTGAAAGAATGAGATTGATGACCATGCAACGTGTACATATTACTGGGGACTTTTTTTCCATTTTCTGCATTGAAATATATATTACAGCATACTCCAGCTGTTCCATGCCAAAGTAGAAAATAGCTGTTAAATCAGTACATGAATTCATTAATAGCAACGTATGATTTTATTGTATAACAGTCCTTGTTATAAAAGGGATTGCAGCACTGTGCTCTATGGCAGCTGCATGCATTGGTTCTGGAGCTACACTGTGTTGCACTGCCAAGTATGTAGTGAGCCAGTTGACCCCATTCTATGGCAGTGGCAGTCATTGGGTGCTAAGTGAGCACCCCAAATTGCCACATAATATTCTCTGAACATGCAGACTTGCATAGATTTAAAAAATGCTTATATAAGCAAGCAACCTCCAATTAATGAATTGATTAACTGGCACTTTATCAACCAGCAGCTAGAGGCTTTGATACACAATTTTTTTATCCTCTTGGCTCAGCAGAGAACTGCATGTTAGGAGAACTTTCGGTTCATCACTACTTGTCACCTATAAGAATCGGACCTTATTTAAAGGACAACTATAATAAGAGGGATAGGAGGCTTCCATATTCATTTCATTTTAAAATAAAATCAAGGGGAGCAGGCATGTTTAGTGGGCTCTCCTCATGCCCACCACTCCCCCAGTTCTCCTCCGTCCCTGTCAGGTACTGCCTACCGACCCCCCCCCCCCACGAACTAACTTCCTGGTCGGAGTTGTCACGGCTGACTGCGCAAGCGCTCCGCGGTGGAGCGCATCCTTGTTTGTGTGCCAGCAGCCGGGAGCACTCTGCAGGCGCAGTACCTAGTTGTGACATCACAACTGTGTAGTGCACCTGTGCAGAGCACTCCCAGCAATGGGCACACAAACAAGGATGCGCTCCACTGGGCAGCGCCTGTGCAGTCAGCCGTGACCACCCCGACCAGGAAGTAAGTATAGGAGGTCGGTAGGCAGTACAAGGAGAGTGGTGGGCATATGCAGATCAGGTGTTTCTGACATTATTGTCAGATCTGATAGGATAAGCTGCATGCTTGTTTCTGGTATTATTCAGACACTTCTGCAGCCTAATAGATCAGCAGGTATTGTTTGAAAGGAAATTAATATGGCAGCCTCCATATTCTTCTCACTTCAGTTGTTCTTAAAGTCAGCGCTCTGTTTTGGAAACAAACCTGCATTTCAAATCTTTTTGTAAAATGTATTTAGCTAAAATTTAGTTAACTGCTATCATCATATTTTGTGTAGTTCATATTGACTGATAATAATAATCCAAACATTTGTACAGTGCTTTTCTCCTGTCGGACTCGAGGTGCTCAAGAGCTGCAGCCACTGGAACGCACTTAAGAGGCCACCCTGCAGTTTTGTCTAGAACTCTTTGCTGAATATGTACTGACCCTAGCCAGGATTCAAACCCTGGTCTCCCATGTCAAAGGCGGTGCCCTTGACCAGTACACTATCCAGCCACTACCCATGACTGATCATTTTGATATCACAGTTATAAATAATATGATATACTGTACGCCAAATCCCTTCACTGTCAAGGTAGAACTCACAGTGCAATAATATAAACAGAACAAAGGATGCAAAGGACTAGGAACAGGGCCGGTTTCAGACTTTTTGCCGCCTGAGGCAAACTTGTGAGTATCATTGTCCCCAGTATAGGTAGCCTGGAGAGGGTAGCAGCCAGGAAGGGGGAGCAGCGGGCACAGTGGTAGGGAGGGGAGACAGATGCCTCCTCCCTCACCTGAGGTTCCCCCGTCTGCGCTCCCCCTCCAGCTATTTGCTCAGCATTTAAAAAAGCAGTGAACAGGCCAGCAGGGAAGCAATGACTCACCTTCCTGTTTACGTTCCAGCGCTGCCTTCCACCGCCGCACCACTTCCTGCAATGCCGCTGATTGGTTGCTTTGGCAAACTGCTTCAGTTTTTCTCCATATTTCTTTGTTTCTGTCTTGAAATCCGCCCTGATACGTGCAAGTGATATAGAAAAAGTATAGGTAAATGAACTAAAGTGTAATGGTGTCCACTAACGATACAATCTTGATTGTTTAGTCTTACCAAATCTATATACTAGAAGGGTAAACTGAGTGAATATACAGTACTTTGCATGGACATTTTAGGTAGCCCCTCATATTACATAGAAGTAGTCATATTGTATCATTAGTGGGGCCTTTAGGAACTGGTGTACATTGTTTCTGGTTATTTTTATTACAGCGCATTAAATGTTGCCATTAGAGCAAAAAACAAGATGCTGGTCAGCATAATTTGTAGTTGGACAGGAAATATTTTTAGTAGAGACAGGAATTTACAAATGGATGGCTCAGACAGACATGTTATGTTAGATATCAGTAAGAAATTGTACTAAATTACTTCTAGGAACATAGATTGCAAAAAAAAAATCATTATAACTATGTAAAACAAAATGTGAGCTGCCACAGTCACTTCCCAGACTAGTATGACTTGTCAGAGCTGTCCTGGGTGCTGAATTACATGTTTTACTCCATTTTACATCAGCACACATTTGTATTTATTATTTTGTGGGGGTGGGGGGTATGAATATATACTTCATCAGTATTTATATAATACAATCAGCAAATAATATCCCTTTTATATACTGGCTAGTTCAGCTGTGTGTTTAATTCAGTTTTTTTTTCAAGAACAAATAATTGAGTAAAATAGCATATAACTATTGGAATATGTGCCCCTTATTCATTGAAATTAGACCTTCAAAAATATGTATATGTATTTGATTAAAGTATTTTCAAAATATTCATATACTATAATTTTTGTTTCCACCACAAACATAAATTAGACAGATACAAAGACAGTTTGTAAATTATACAGAGCTACAATAATTCAAAATACAGACTGTTTCAGATTGGTGGGCAATCTGTAACTGGGTATTTTAAGTCCTACCTCAAAGAGCCTGATCAGGATCAACCAATCTGAAACAGTCTATATACATGCTTGAATTATTGTGGCTCTGTACAATTATCAATTAACAAGCTGGCACATCATTGCACTCCAGCAGTTCTGGAGGTGTGTTTAGCTCAAGGCATGAGCCAACTAACGCAGTTGTGTGCACTTTTAAGTTACACATCAATGTAACAGATGCTGAAAAAGCGGACAGAAGCTTAGGCCCTTAAGCCCCATCTACATTACGATTCTATTTACGATCTGATTAAATCCAACATGTCCGATCAGGATTCGATTTGATTCAATTCGCCATTGTTTTGCAATGGCAAATCGAATTTAATCGAATCGCATCCCGATCGGACATGTCGGATTTATTCGGATCGTAAATAGAATCATAATCGAATTGCATAAAGAATCGTATCGTGTAGATTGGGCTTAACAGAGACAACAAAGGGTCAATTTGCATATTCCGCATCTGTTAACATGTTAAAGGACCACTGTCTCGAAAAAGTGTAAAATTTAAAATACATGCAAACACATACAAATAAGAAGTATGTTTATTTCAGAGTAAAATGAGCCATAAATTACTTTTCTCCTACGCTGCTGTCACTTACAGTCGGCAGTAGAAATCTGACAGAACCGACAGGTTTTGGACCAGCTCATCTCCTCATGGGGGAATCTCTGCATGGCCTTTATTCTGTACAAAGACATGCCCTGAAAATGGTTTATACAAATGCTGCTCACCGTACACTTTTTTGGCAGTTGAATAGAGCAACTGCCATTCACTAAGTGCTTTTGAAAATAAATAAAACTCTGAGAATCCCCCATGAGGAGATGAGCTGGTCCAAAACCTGTCGGTAATGTCATATTTCTACTACTTACTGTAAGTGACAGCAACATAGGAGAAAATTAATTTATAGCACTTTTTACTCTGGGAGAAATGTACTTCTTATTTGTATATGTTTACATGTACTTTAAATTTAACGATTTTTGCCTTAATGGTCCTTTAAATAATTAGCATAAAGCCCAGTAAACTTAAAGGGAACCTAAACTGAGAAGGATATGGATTTTTCCTTTTAAAATAATACTAGTTGCCTGACTCTCCTGCTGATCCTGTGTCTCTAACACTTTTAGCCACAGCTCCTCAACAAGCATGCAGATCAGGTGCTCTGACTGAAGGCAGACTGGATTAGCTGCATGCTTGTTTCAGGTGTGTGATTCAGCCAAAGAGATCAGCAGGACTAACATGCAACTGGTATTGTTTAAAATGAAACATCCATATCCCTCTCAGTTTAGGTTCCCTTTCACCTATGCTGCATGTATAAGTTTAAGAAGCTTCATGAATATAATCCTAAATTAGGGTAAAAAGTACCTGTATAGAGATACAAAATATTTAAAGAAATTGATTGTAGTAATAATAATACTCCAAAGGACATGTAGGATCATGAAGAAGGTGGTTTTGGCAATCAGGGCTCAGCGCTGGGCGCCCAAACCAGGCACCCCATAGCAGGAATGTTGTGCTGCGCGGGGGAAGGGCATAAGAGTAATTCGGTGCCAGACGACTCAGAAGGGCAATAGTATTTAACACTACCAGGGAGTTTAGCAGCATCAGGAAGAGTTGTCAATCGGCTCTCCCAGCGCCCAACTCACCGACGGCGTACAAATACGTATGCCAGGATCAAGTAGAGTCCTTGTGGATCTATGGTGAATTATAACTCAAGCGTAAGCAAAAAATCTCCTATGAAGCTAATATAATTAAATGTGTAACCCACGCTGTGAGAGTCAATGCTTGACTACCTCAGTGGGTTTTACAAATAAACCATACAAGTGTACAATGATGGATTCTCCACAGCCAACAAGCTGAGGCAGAGAGCAGAACATCATTTCAGTACATGTACATACATTTCACAATGTGTATCTAAGCCATACAGAAAAATACACATAATTCAATGTGTTCCACAAAAAGTATCAGCTTCCTCAGGAAAAATATGGTGTATTTGTATCTTTTCTCCTTAGCCTTCAATAACAAAACAATGCACTATTATTTCATATGCTACAAAGTAAGGTCATAAAACGCCAGTTTGTTAAGTAAGCATGAGTACCGTAATCGGACAATCTGTGAACTTTAAATTGGCACTCATGAAAAATAAGATTGGTGCACTGCGGTGTGGTTTGGTTACATTTGGCTACACATATTTAGATAGAAGCTGTCAAGAAATGGAGCAACTTTGGAGCCCAAATATTGCAATAAAGTTTGCCATAGCTTTGTTCTGCTTGGGCAGTACAAAGCTAGCAGCTGCAAGGGCAGATTGTTACTAAATAAAATACAATATGTCTGCTTAAATCTTCTTTAAAGGACAACTGAAGTGAGAGGGATATAGAGACTGCCGTATTTATTTACTTACAAGCAATACCAGTTGCCTGGCTGTCCTGCTGCTTCTCTGCCTCTAATACTTTTAGCCATAGACCCTGAACATGCATGCAGCAGATCAGATGTTTCTGACAACAGTGTCAGATCTGTCAAGATTAGTTGCATGCTTATTTCTGATGGTATTCAGACACTACTGCAGCCAATAGATCTGCAGGGCTACCAGGCAACTGGCATTGTTTAAAAGGAAATAAATATGGCAGCCTCCATATTCTTCTCATTACAGTTGTCCTTTAATGTATAATGGTGCAAAATGGTAGAAAAGGTAAAAGATAAACAGGGGCAAATTAAATATGAGGAGATATGTACCCCATGTTTGTTTCTTACTTTGTACAGCGCCACAGAATATGTTGGCGATTTACAAATCAATAATAATAAGAAGCTCGCAATCTGCAAGCTTCTTATCACCTGACATCGCTCTGGATTTACTGGCAAATGTAATTGCCAGCTTCACCTGAGTGATGTCCAAGCGTAAAGAGCATAACTCAGGTGAATAATAGCATGAGCACTGCTCCTACATGACTGGCAATGGGTAGCAAGGTTTTGTGCTGCGGTGCTGTCCTTCATCACCATGGCACTGCTGCCTGGCTCCCCCAGGAGATTGGTTGCTTGCTGCCGCTGTCACCCACCGTCTGCAGCTAGATTCACAAAGATCCCTTGCCGCTACATCCTGGCTCCCTGTCACTCTACACCATATGCTGGCTTCAGGCTGAACTACTGAGACTGCTGCCACCGCTCTCCTCTGCTTCTGACGGGTAATAGCAGGCTCTGGAGCCCTGGCAAATATCTTCATAGATCCACTAGTTGGAACAATGAGGATCGAGGGGAGCCTGTCATGCAGCGGGCAAACGTCAGGTGAGCACTGGGATGCCTAGGGCTGAAGTAGTGACAAGCGACAAGAGTGGCCGAAGAAGATTCTTCAATCAAGATTTAAAGGAGAAGACAGAAGAAAGGTATAAAAGAAGACCAAAGTTATAGATAAGAAAATAATACAGAAAAAGTATTTGTTCTTTTTAATAAAGTTGAAATCTACTTTTTACCCTAAATACGTATCTGGTCAAAAGTGACCCTCTATACCTATTTACCTGGAAGGGGACAGACATCTGGCGGTGCCCTTATTAAAGGGGGCTCATTGAATCCAGCATAAGCCCCCCAGGACATATCCACTCCCACCGCCTGGGCACCGGAGATGGGGAAGATCCTCTTGTCCATGACATGAACAGGGGATTTTTAGGAGAAGGGGAGTCTTTGTTACCTATCTCCTACAGAGCCTCCCATATTATGTACCATGTGGGCTGGTATAGCTGAGTATGGTGGAGCCCCATGCAGGATGACTCAGCCACCCTGGCCATACCAGACTGCATGGGTGAGAAGGGGTTTAAGAAAGCTTTGAAGGTGGGAGGGGCTATGTTCTTAAAAAAAAAAAAGGGGCAATACTCTCCCCTTCTTTTTACCCCTTCTTACTCATGCAGTCTGTTATAGCCAGTAAACCTGCATGTGGTTCCAGTGGCAGGGCAGCAAGTTGTAGTGAGGGTGCCAAGGGTGCTTGGCAGAAGAGTGGTGCTGTGGGAGAGGAGGTGACAGGGCCTGGGGAGCCCAGCAACAGAGCAGAGGTGTAGTAGTTCTTTTTATTTTACACTAAATAGGTAGGGAGTAAAAAATGACTTCCTTTACCTATTTGCCCCAGTCATTCAGCATAACACTAAGACTAACAATGAGTTCTTTAGCCATTATTAGACCTAACACACAAATACAAACAGTCCATTGATTGTTCAGTTTGCAAGATGTCATTTAGCCTTCATTTTTCCCCTAGACTAGAGGACAGATTGTACTACACCATGATGTCTGAAACACATTAACTTGTTGCAAATACCATGATAAATATGATTCTGAGGGCTGGAACGCACAGGACCTGTTTCAGCCTCACTTTTGGACGACTGGCTATTCCAAAATTGCAATGTTAATGAAAAGGGATTAGATTGATACCACAGGAGCGATTGCAATTTCCCCAATCAGCACCCGGCTTCGCTATGGGCAGGATCGGAACTGCGCATGACGTCATGTCCGATTGTCGCCAGAGCGACGAGTGATGCTAATTGGGAGTGTTGCAGGCTGTGGTCGGGGGGCTCAGACCGGTGCCAGGGGACTTGGGGGCCACAGTTAGCTAGCCTAGTGCTAGCTAACATAAAAAAAATTTAATGAAAAAAATCCCTCCCGCGAACGCAGCCACCGCATCTGCGTACCGCCAGGGAGGTTAATCGAAAAGTCAGCACAAAAGGTACTGTACTGAAGGGTGTTTCAAAGAGGGTCTGAAGGAAATAGAGCAGTCTACAGGGATGCTGTTGCATTCCACAGCACATTGCAGCACATTCTGTATGAAAGGTACCTTCTGTGAGATAGGTTGACTTTCACGTCAGAATTTCAACAGAACCAGAATCCGAGAATTCTGTTCATCTCCAGTAAAGAGTTGATGTATTATTTAGCTCTATGGCATCTATCTAAACAAAAAGCTTACATTTAATCTACTTTCACACCATAAAGTTGCATTGCGCATCCTGAAATATAGGATCACAATGCAATGCTGATGTTAAGTTGCATCCCAGCCTGCTGTTGCGATGTGACCCTTATAATGCAGCATACAGTGCATAGACTTTATGCTTGCACTGTGCGTGTTGCCAAGTAGCACACTGCAGGTAGTGCATTGTTCCATAAGGACTCGTCACACTCTACCGCAAAACTTCCAGTGTGAAACTCCCCATTGAAATATAATTGCATGTCATTTCAACACAATGGACATAATGTGAAAGGAGCCTTAAAGAGAACCTGAGATGGGGCCACAGCAATAAAATATACATACCTGGGGCTTCCTCCAGCCCCCTCCAGCCTGATCGACCCCACACCGTTCTCTTTTGAGTGCCTGTTCTCCTGTAATTGGCCCTGGAAAGTCCTCCGGTCCGGAGCCAATTGCGAATGCGCTGCCCAGCTCCGCTTTCCCGTCTGGTGCAGAACTCTCCCGGTGACGGAAGCGAGACAGGGGAGTGCGCCTGACCGGACTGCACGTGCACCGACTGGAGGATTTTGTAAGGCCAGTTGCAAGCGAACGGCCAGTCAGAAGAGAATGGCGGTGAGGGAGCGACCAGGCCGGAGGAGGTCACTGTGGCCCCATCTCCGGTACACTGTAACCTCTGTAAACAAATTTCCTGGTCTGCCTCAACTTCTCAGTTTCATACTAAATAAATTAGCATTGAGTGGGACAAAATGTTTTATAATAAGGTATTTTGCTTTAATTAAAAACAAAACAACATCTCCTTTTCTGTATATTGGAGCTTTCTGGATGGACGCCCAGTATTTCCAATAATAATTTCTGTACCTGTTTTGCCGTTTTTGTGTTTATTGTGTTTTGTCTTAATAATTTCACACTATTTAATCCATCAGTTTGAGTTGCTGAGATTGCCTTTATTGTTACTGTTCTCTTTGGCTGTGTACATTGCTTGTTGCAGAATTAAATTATACAATAATTCTAACAAGACTGTCTTGTACTCAATTTTTTGGTAATTTGCAGCCACATTGCCTCTGCCCCTGGCATTATGTTTTGTAATTGCCAAGCTGTTCCGTGCGTCTGCTTTTTAATATTCCAGCAATTTTTCACGTAAACTGGCACCCCTACATCCCCCAACCTTCCTGAGGACCTGCGTCGGCATGGCCTGTGCTTTCAAAGTCAGCATGTCGTCTGGAGTTGCCTGAAAAAAGAACTGCAATCTCATCCTAATTAAAAATGTCCCCAGGCTAACACTGCCACGCTTCAGACAGGACATTCTTTACCAGCATCTCTGCTCAAGCTTTATCTGTATCATTTTTCTCATCATGACGCTTCCCGGAAAAAAAAAATCTTTGCAGTTATTTTCTTTCTTTCTTTTTTTTTTTTAGTGCACAGATGCTCATTTGTACTCAGGGAACATCTTGGGCCTTTTCCATCTCAATTCTCTCTGTTATTTCTCAGTCCTTTGAATCACTTTCTTTTGTACAGCATGGACTGAAAATAGAAGTAATACGTACTGTACCAAAGCAGTAATCTGCTCAGACGCTCTCAAAAGGGCACATAGAACTAGCAAAAGGAAGACCCTTAAAAATGTGGTAGGATTTTCTTTTTGTTTCTCATGACTGGTTTTATTTTTTTTTCTTGACATAAGCTATCAGCACGCACAGCGAGGACAATTTATCACTTGCGGTGTTGTGTAATACATGTTTGCAAGGTATAAACCAGTTTCTCTATTCCTTTATAAGGTTGTGTCACCTTTTCAGAAACGGTGTTAAAATCATTTCACACATATAAAAACAAACCTTTTAAACCATCAAATACCTATTGAACCTGTTTATTATTATTATTATAATTATTATTGTTACACATTTGTGTAGTACTGATACAGTTATCACAGTGCTTTGCAGACTACATCAAATGAATCACTAATTGACACTCAGGGCTTACAACAAGGTACCTACAGAAAACTAGCACCACGTGGCGAGAAGCCAATTAATATACCAGTGTGTTTTTCGGTGGTGATGGAAACTGGAGCACCATGAGGAAACATACGGATCATGCAAACTCCATGCAGATAGTGTCCTAGTGTCCTGGCTTCAGGATTCTAACTTGGGTTTCCAATGCAACAAATCAACAGTGCTCTCTAGTGATGGCCAGAAATGTCATAACATGCAGATCTCCACAGAGCTACGGAGGGAATTTACCTTATCCAATGAAATGTTGCCTAACTAAATCCCCCCACCTCTCAATGAAAATTTACTGTTATCTCCAGCACAATTGATCATATACAACCTCCTCAGCGACATGGAGGGCAACTGTACACACTTGGGATTTCTACCCAAAACAATTTTCATCCTCAATGCCAATGAGGAGGTCATTAGTGAACATTTGTGCTGCTGAGGAGAAGTTAAGGTTGTATGTAGCTAAACGCTAACCTAAACCATTTTGTTAGTGGTATCCTGCTATAGTAGGGTTGCCAGGTCGGCTGATGGAGAAAACCGGACAGGGGGTGGAGTTAGGGGCGGAGTCAGAAGCGCACTTTTATGTAGAGTGGGGATAAGCAATGGGCTTTTTAAAAAATGTTTTTTACAGTATTTATATCGCACTGACATCTTCTGCAGCACATTACAGAGTACATAGCCATGTCACTAACTGTCCTCACCAGTACATGCACATAAGAGACCACTTTTCACCAGTAAATGCACATAATAAGAGACCGCTTTTCACCAGTAAATGCACATAAGAGACAGAGCAGAAAACTATTACAAAACTGGAAAACTATGCAAATAATGCAATGCATTTATGGCGTTTTTGCACAGTGAAGTGGTCGATTTCTTGCGGGAAGTTTTAAAAAAAAAAATTTTCCCACCAAAATTTTTTTATTGAGAACAATAAAGTGGACATACATAGGCATAAAGTTAAAATATAAATCTGCGCATACATGTATGTACACATTTTGAGCAAATATAACAAATATAACAGTATAACAGTATAAATTGCGTTGTACAATAGTATGAATTCAAGTGTAAAGTATAGTAAGCACCGGGCTCAGGCGAGATTGAATGAGATTGAAAGTCACGCCTGGACTATACGGAGGGGAGATAGAGCGGAGCCAATGCACACAAAGAGCGGAAATACAACCAGAGAATTATGGGTCACTCACTCACCATATCTCCAGACTCCTGACCTTACCTTGCTTCCTTCGCAGATGCAGAATCGCATTGCAAATGACGTGAGTGACGCACGTCATGCGTGCGTTGGCAACGCAGCGTTGGCGTTGCCGTAGCAACGTCGGGAAGCGCAGGCTCGGGGGCGGTACTTAAGCTGGCGTAACTTACGCCGCGTAAGCTGGCTGGCTGTGCCTTTGACTGACAGCCAGGCAGCGAATCAGCGGTCGCGCAGCGCTGGCGGACGGGTGGCGGCAAGTGGCAAAAGGCATAAAACCGGACATCTTAATTGTCCAGTTTAACATGCCTTTTTGGACAGGACACAGCGGCCAAAAACCGGACTGTCCGGTCTAAAACCGGACACCTGGCAACCCTATGCTATAGCCATAGCCATCAGTTTTACAATGGACATAACATTAAACTTGTATCTTCCAAAAGCCTAATAACTAAACTTCTACTTAATCCTGGCTTTTTAAAAAATCTCCAACCAATCTGCCAGTCTATTAGAAATTTCAAACTAACCCAATACTTTCTCTAACAATAGCATTTAATTGTATCCTAACCAAAAGTAAGCCAAAATTAACATTTCTCCTAGCTCTATCCTACATGGACTTCCTTATCACGAAAAGCTAGCAAAGCTTTACTTCTTCACTTCCCCATTGACCTGTCATATGCTCCCTGTAACCCCTCTCACTTTATTCAACAGTGTGCTCTACCTCCTCCTGCTCTCCTGTCCCACCATCCATACTATGTACCTCTCTTTCACACAGGACCCCTCCTATCAGCCCCAGTGACTGATGGTCTCTGCACTCTTCACCTGCCCTATAACCAATACTGTGAGTTTTTCTCACCAGTCAGCTCACCTGTCCTCTTGATCTACCCCCAACCTTCTCACATGTCCTTGCTACCCACATAGCTTTCTATTTCCATCTTTCTCACCAGCCAGCATTTCTCCCTTCTGCCAAGCATCAATGTCCACAGTTTTCAGTTTTTGTTTTGTTTTTGATGAGGAATTAATACAGTTCAGGAGAACTATAAAAGTTACCCATGGTCACACAGTAGCCCTTGTTCAGCAAAGGCTCAACCAAAGATAGCACAGATGATGTTGCCACCCCGTAGTCGCTGAAACTGGGATTGAATTTAGTCCCTTTACTGGTATACAGAATGGTGTTCCATATATTTCCCACTGCTGACTTGCATAGCATATAGGATATCACACCAAAGCGGGCCCTCCTAGATGCAATATATTGAATTCAGGTCAGCCTCCCCTTGTAGGCCATCAGGCTTTCATCAACACTTATGTCCCTCTGGGGTACATAAGTGTTAAGGAAGTTGACCACTACCAGCTGATAAACCTCCCAAATTTTTTTGAGTTCTGGCCCAGGGTGGGTGGTCTCGTCAAAGGTGTCATTGTCTGAAAAATGCAAAAATGTCATTATGAGTCCAAAACGGTGATCAGACATTACAGTGCCAAAGAATGGGATAGCAATGATTTTATTTGTAGACCAATACCATTTCTGCAGGGGCTTCCCTATCGCCACCTGCAGAATAATTAGTCTGAAGAAAAGCCACAAGTCCTCCTTGGTGACCAGCTCCCACGTCCTGCTCCTTGAAAAGCACCCTTGTGGAGCAGCCAGTTGTTGTGTGGCATAGCGGTTTGTCTCCACCACTACTTTTCCAATGACAGCATCATTGAATAAGAGCTGCAAGTAGGCCAGGGGGTTGTTCTTGCACTCTATCTTCAGGCCAGGCTCCCCAGTAAAAGGCAAATTTGGAGGCGGTGGCAGAGCCTGATTAGTGTCAATGGGGCACCAGATGCGTATATCACTAACCTCTATGGTGTCACTTTCCCTACCCGTGTCAGATGACAGTTCTCCAGGTGCGTCGCTGTCACTCGAGTCCGCCAATGACTGCAGATCAGGATCGTTGTCTTCAAACTCAATAATCGCGCTTCCGGTGTAAGACGCCTTGAGGCTGCCGCCATAGCAGGTGACGGGCAGGTGACAGGCAGAGAGTAGTCAAATCCAGGCAGAGGTCGGTACAGGCACAGGCAAAGAGAGTAGTCGAAATTCAGGCATAGGTCAATGCAGGCAGCAAGCAGAGAGTAGTCAAAATCCAGGCAAAAATCTGTAACAGGTAATCAGAATATAAGGCAGATCAGTAGATTACACAAGCTCTTGCTCAGAAGCAGCAGGGAACCAAATGGCTAAGGTGCATTGGATACAAATGTACAGTATTTGCCACATTTGTATCCAATACATGCAGAAATTGGGCCAATCAACTTTAATTTTTGAATTTCCTGCACCCCCCCCCCCTTCCATCGTCACGCGGCCCTGACATGACGCAGCACCGCCTCTCTGCTGATCTGATTGGCCACTGGGACCCCGGAAGAAGAACCAGGACATGGGGATTAAGCGGCCCGAGAGAGAAGCTGACAGCTGGGGAGAGAGGCTCCAAAACTGCAGGAAAACCAGATATTTCCCCTATAGGGACTGTAGGTCCAATCTTTACCTAAATCCATTCTTAAGTAACCTCTGTGTATCTTTTGTCCCCCTTAGTGTCACCTCTGTTCCCCCTTGCCTCTTTTGTCCCCTCATGTCCCCCTGTGCCTTTTTTGTCCCCCTGTATCTCTTTTGTCCCCCTCTGTGTCACCTTTGTTCCCCCTGTACCTCTTTTGACCCCTCCATGCCACCTCTGTTCCAATCACCGTGGTTACTTATGGCCGGGACCTTTCGTCATCATGAGGTGCCGCCCAGAAGTAACCATGGTGACTGGATGATATGCATCAGTAGAGCAGTGAGATTCGGTGCTGGATCAGGGCCATGTGAGTTACTTGCTACTTGCAACTTGGCAGAAGGGGGCTGCAGAGCACAAGGCAGCCCAGGCCGAGGCCCCTGCAGAGTGTGATGCCTCAAGCCATTGCGTGGATCGCTTATACCCTCATGGTGGCCCTGACAAGGGCTTGTTGATGGGGCTAAGTCTGCACTGCGCAGGCACACACAGCTTGTGCCTGCACAGTAGCTCAGAGCCAGACAGGCTTCACTTTTTCCATTGAGCCCAAGCGCCGCCTCCTTGCTACTGGCCAGGCAACAGCTGTCCTGTCCCTGTACAGTGCAGTTGCTCTCGTTCTTGTACAAGAGCGCGGGCAAAAGCTGTGGGGGTCTCAGCACTGGAATGGCCTGGTGAAGGGAAATAGGGACGTCTCTGGAGGAGCCAGAAGCTTCCCCCTATTGAGGTATCTTAATTTGTTTCCTTACAAAACTCACAGGTTTACTTGAAAATCAGTTTTAGATAAATACCTATTTTAAATAGAAACAGACAGAAAAACAGACCCTCTGATTTCTGCTTTTAAAGATAAATAAAAAAAATAAATAAACACAGTACAAAAGAATCTTCTGAAACAGCAAAGTTGTTAATAAATAATCTCTGTGCAATGTCTTGTAATCTCCATGCTCCGCTTGTTCTCCTATTTTTGTGATATTGAACAGATCAAAATAAATTACAATTTTTACTGTATAGTAACTCGTGGGCATGCTGAGCAAACAAATTGTATTTTCATGCATATTGGACATTATCCAGATACTCCATCTTCAAACTGATTTAATATCTTTACAAAGGAAAAAAATAGATTTGGTAATGTGCCAGGATTTATTTATTGTTTTTAGCTATTTGTTCCTGGTAATATGGAACATTGTTGAAAAAGCAAAGATTTGGAGAGGCATGAAGGGAAAATCAATGTTTCCAGACGTCTGGGGAGCAAATTAGACAAAATCACTACCCAAGTGCTGCGTTAAATGATGTGTCTGCGTTTATAACATTTGATAAAGCTGAAAATAAGGTTTAAAATATTAAATAATTCAGCGTGGATTTTGTTTTGAGCCTAGGTGAAAGTCTAATAGAAAGTAAAAATCATTATGTAATACAATAAAGACTACATAGATAGAGTCTTAGTGAAAGATAATAACAGTAACTTCTTGTTGTATTTTTAAGGCGGTTCTCTGGGCATCATTTTAATATCAGAAAATAATATTAGACCTTAAATTATGCCCACCTACCGTGGTATATTGCCTGAAAAATGTGACTGCCCCCAAGAACTACTAACCAGCACACTGCATCATGGGAAAGGTTAATACAGTTATCCAATTGGTGTGCAGTGGTCTGTTTATCTGAGATTTTTAATTGATTTTATTGTCGTTTTATTGATTCCCAAACCTTAAGAACTAATTATTGGAACTCAAATTGGCTTGGTAAGCTCAGTGACCCCTGACCTACATACATATGTGAATCCAATTATGAGAAAGAGTATTTAAGGGGGTCAATTGTACGTTTCCCTCCTCTTTTAATTTTCTCTGAAAAGTAGCAACATAGGGGTCTCAAAACAACTCTCAAAGGACCTGATGACAAAGATTGTTCACCATCATGGTTTAGGGGAAGAATACAGAAAGCTGTTTCAGAGATTTCAGCTGTCTGTTTCCACAGGTAGGAACATATTGAGGAAATGGAAGACCACAGGCTCAGTTCAAGTTAAGGCTCGAAGTGGCAGACCAAGAAAAATCTCAGATAAACAGAAGTGACGAATGGTGAGAACAGTCGGGGTTAACCCACAGACCAGCACCAAAGACCTACAACATCATCTTGCTGCAGATGGAGTCACTGTGCATTCATTCGGCACACTTTACACAAGGAGATGCTGTATGCAAGAGTGATGCAGAGGAAGCCTTTTCTCCGCCCACAGCACAAACAGAGCCCCTTGGGGTATACTAAAGCACATTTGGACAAGCCAGTGTAAGGCTTGGTGGTGTATTCTCCACAGTCAGCATGCAACGCATGAGCTGGCGTGGAGGAGGTACACACACTAGCACCAGGAAACAGGCTATCCCTAGTATAGTGGAGGGGAGGACTGACTCCAATAGGAGATTGTGGCGCACAGAGCCAGTGCAGATCTGACAGCCACAAACAATGCTTTCGTTATAACGTCTCAGCGCAAAGTAGCGCTGAGCGCATAAACCAGAACTGAGGAGATCAGGACAGGTAGTCAGAATGAACGCTTGCTAGCTAGCGGCTACTTAGCGACAGCAAGCGTCCAAAACCAGACAGACTGGAATGAGGCAGCCAATGCGATGCGGCGATGGCGTGCCTCACAAAGACAGGACAGGATAGTCAGAAAATAGCAGGATTGAGATAGAAGAACGTAACACAGATAAATATACAATAAGTATGTTTTCCTAGCGTATTACAATTACAGCTATCAATGAAACTATTTGTTACGTCTGACTAACATATGTATATATCGGCAATGAACCGATATATGACATAAGCAGGAACGCTGACTAGGAATGGAGTAACACAGGGAACAGGACTCAGAAGGATTCGCTATCTCTTCGCAGAGATGAACGCAATCCACAAACGGTAACAGAACAGGATTCAGAAGGATTCGTTATCTCTTCGCAGAGATGAATGCAATCCACCAACGGTAACAGGACAGGATTCAGAAGGATTCGCTATCTCTTCGCAGAGATGAACGCAATCCACAAACAGAACCAGGAGCAGGGTAACTACCTCAGCACGGGTGGTCACGGTACGCGCAACCTACCAAAACGTGCTGGAAAGCTGACTAACTGCACACAGGATATAAACAGTTCGTGTACGTATACATCAGCGACACTGATGTATCACGTAACACAAATACAAGGAAAATAATAAACGTGCTGGTATGCATATATATTGGCAATGAACCAATATATGATGCAAAGACCAGCAAAGTATCTTTATAACAAGAAACACGATCGGGGGCTAAAGCGACAGCAAGACAGGCTTAGGCTGAAGCTATGAAAACCCAAGGAAACCCTGCAGGAAGCAGATCTTTATACTGAGGTCATCCAATGGGAGCAGACATGCAGATTCCCACACAGGTGAATGATAATCAGTCACAAGCTGACAGCAGGGAAAGACAGACAAAGCTATGCAACTTGCATGGAAATAGATCAGAACTGCCTGAGCTGCAGCACTAATACTTCCAGTAATAGCTGCTGCAGCAGCGATCATTACAGTACCCCCGCCTTTAAAAGTGGATTCCAGACGCTTTTCAAAACTGAAATTTCCAACAAAACAGTCTGACTGATAATTCATGATGACCGGGACAGCCCGGCAAGACCGAATTCCAGAATCAGTCCCCACAAGACTGGACCCATCAGAACCAGAACCTACAGAACCATGCCCATCAGTACTACAAGCCCCAGTGTGACACCCATCAGAACCATGATTTCCAGAAGAAAGCCCTCCGAAACTCCCTGAGCGATACCCACCGCCTTCCAGGAACAGTTCAGAAACGCCAAAGCCTTTGCAATGCCCACCGGTACTGTCTTTACCAACACAAAACCCACTGTTGAACCAGTCCAAGGCACCAGGACAAGTTTTCTCAGAGACCTCCCAGAACACCTTGAAGCTCCAAAGAGATCCCCATAGGTCAGAATGCCCCTTAGGCTCACATGGAGAACTATCAAGAACCCCTATGGAACCTAGGGCAATTCCCGAGTCAGGGCCACAAGGACAAACATCAATATCAGGGCTTTCAGGGACCAGAACCATCTCTGGGCATGCAGGCAGACTGGCAATATCAGAACGTGTTCCCACTAAGGAAGCATCAGAGCACGCTAACACCTTAGACACACTTGGGCATTCTGGCACACAAAGAACATCTGGGCACACCGGCACAAGAGAAACCTCTGGGCATGTCAAGGAACTGTGAGCCTCAGGGTCAGCCAAGACAGGACCAAAACCAGGACTGGCCAAAAAAAAATCATCATGACTAAACTTCGCAACTACTGGACTTTTACACGAGAATGCTGGATCAGACTTAGATGTCGCTGATTCCAGCAAAGTCAGTAACAAATCAGATTCAGGGGCACTAACAAGACAGGACAAATCTTCTGATGTATGCACTGAACCAGACAGGGACTCCACAACTACCTTTGGACTGGACAGAGACTCATTTAATACACTGGATTGGAGCTCATGAGGCGCTGCAGAACAAGTCAGTATTGCAGCAGCCCCCACTGGACTAGGCAAAACTGAGGAATTCCCTGGACAGGAAGGGAACTCTGGAACCTCTGCCACAGCGGCCAGAGAACCAGAATCTTTCAGGATACAGGGCTGGGTTTCAGGAACACTCATCAGACCGGACTGAAATTCTGAGATTTCTATTATTTTGACCAGAGAATCAGAATTATCCATGTTACAGGGCAAGACTTCTGAAACATTCAGAGGACAGGGCTGGAGTTCCTCGGCTGTTACAACACTGGAGAGGGACTCAACATTGGTTAAATCAGACTGTGTACAGGGCAAGGTATCTGACACACTTGCTGACGAGGACAATATTTCAATGGCTTCTGCTTTGCTGGGCAGAAATTCATCAAGTTTTATTAGAGCAGACTTTAATTCCAAAACAGCTGCTAGACAAGTGAATATTACTGCAACACCAACTGAGGTAAGCAGTGCTTCAGCCTCCTCTGCTAGAGGGTTTAAAGTATCCAAAGTACTGGGTGAAGCATAAGACTCTGCGACCACAGCTTCACTGGACAGGATCACTGAACAGTCCATATTGCAGGGCAAAACCATGGAAGCACCTGCTGGACAGCATAATGATTCTGTGACCTGAGTTTCATTGGAGAGATCTACTGCACAATTCATGGTACAGGGCAAATTTATTGGAAAATTTTCTGAACAAGGTAATAATTCTGCGATTTCAGGTTCACATAGCAGATGCTCTGAGCTATTCACGAAACTAGAGCGAGGTGTAGAAACAGGAAGATCAAGACACAATGTTTGCGCATCTGAATCACCATTCATTTGTAAAATTGGAAAATTCAGATGCGGGGGTTCTGAGTTTACTAGACAGGATTGCTGGGACTCGGAAACTGATGCAGTGCACCTACTGGCATCTGCTGGATCAGACAGGAGTTGAACTTTATTAACACAGGTAATTTCTGCAGAAGTGTTTGCAGAGACAGGCAAGATTTTTCTGGTGTCTGTTTCACTAAACAAAGAGTCATGAGTACTGGCTAGACTGGACTCGGAAGTCAGCAGGACCTCTGGATTCTCTGCTGAGAAATTTGCGCAGGGCAAGGTTAAGAATGTATCAGTGGCTTCTGTTTTACTGGGAAGTAACACTGAGTTATCCCTGGTACAGGGTGGAATTGCAGGAACTTCAATTTCACACAAAAAGAGCTCCGAATCACCTGCTGAATCAGCCAAAGGTGCTGAAGCAGGCGGGTCAGAACGCCAAATTTGCGAATTCGGAGTCACATAAAAATCATCCAAAATCAGTTCCCACACATCAATCAAGGGAGCCACACGGTCATACCTACACACACCAGCCTCTATTAGGTTATAGGCTGACTTAATGCATGCGTTCAATACCATTTCACTTTTTGCACTGTAAAATTGACAAAATGAACTTGAATCATTCTTCCATTCACAGACCAGGGCTTCCATCTCTCCCCTCTCGAATGGAGGATCCCATGCATACTTAACAGCGAAACATTTAGGCTGATCACAGTCTGCAGATATGATTGTGGCAGGCACATGTATAGGGTTAATTAGCAGGTGATTGGCAGATTCCTTATTCTTAAGAATTTCCAATACCTGTAGCAAGTGTTGAACTGTAGTGTATGCAAACTTCCCTTGGTTCACAAATAAGTTGATTTGTTCAATACTCTGTAATATCTCATCATAATCATACTCAGATAATTCTTTTAAACAAAAATCTTTATTTTCCCTAGCCAGGGAGGAAAGTTCATTAGTAGTTTCATAAGTCCATTTAACTCCCCTGAAAGACAATTGCATTTCATTATCTGTTAATGGCAGAATCTCATTATAGGTCTCAGTCGCTAAGGATAATGATTCTGCAGATTGGACACGTTTCTTAGAATGTTTGCGTTTTGCCTTTGACCTTGCGGTTTTTGGTGATTTATTCAAAGCTGCAGGAAAATTATCAGTAACACTTTCTGCTTGCTGCTCATTCTTGCAAGCAATTGAAGGAGCAGCTGATTGGCCTGCTGCTAGGAGTTCATTAAGAGGAAAAGGCAATGGATCTATGCGCAACCAGTTATGGATCACAAACGCTAGAAATTCCAGCGGTCTATCTTTCAAATCGGAATGATTGAGAACATCAAATGCCCACTGGAATAATTCCCCTTTAAACAAAATATAACTTAGTTGGAGTGCCCAGGTTTAAACAGGAGTCGCTTGGAGATCAGGATTGGTCAGGAACCTGGCACATTCAGAGAAAAACTCATTTTCTGTTTCAGAGCTAAGTTCTTCAAATTTCTTAAAGGAACAGGAACCATAATTAACAGTGTCATACTTTCTGGGAATCCCCCCCACAATGGGGATTGGTAATGGGGTTTTCATAATGTAAGGCTTGGTGGTGTATTCTCCACAGTCAGCATGCAACTCATGAGCTGGCGTGGAGGAGGTACACACACTAGCACCAGGAAACAGGCTATCCCTAGTATAGTGGAGGGGAGGACTGACTCCAATAGGAGATTGTGGCGCACAGAGCCAGTGCAGATCTGACAGCCACAAACAATGCTTTCGTTATAACGTCTCAGCGCAAAGTAGCGCTGAGCGCATAAACCAGAACTGAGGAGATCAGGACAGGTAGTCAGAATGAACGCTTGCTAGCTAGCGGCTACTTAGCGACAGCAAGCGTCCAAAACCAGACAGACTGGAATGAGGCAGCCAATGCGATGCGGCGATGGCGTGCCTCACAAAGACAGGACAGGATAGTCAGAAAATAGCAGGATTGAGATAGAAGAACGTAACACAGATAAATATACAATAAGTATGTTTTCCTAGCGTATTACAATTACAGCTATCAATGAAACTATTTGTTACGTCTGACTAACATATGTATATATCGGCAATGAACCGATATATGACATAAGCAGGAACGCTGACTAGGAATGGAGTAACACAGGGAACAGGACTCAGAAGGATTCGCTATCTCTTCGCAGAGATGAACGCAATCCACAAACGGTAACAGAACAGGATTCAGAAGGATTCGTTATCTCTTCGCAGAGATGAACGCAATCCACCAACGGTAACAGGACAGGATTCAGAAGGATTCGCTATCTCTTCGCAGAGATGAACGCAATCCACAAACAGAACCAGGAGCAGGGTAACTACCTCAGCACGGGTGGTCACGGTACGCGCAACCTACCAAAACGTGCTGGAAAGCTGACTAACTGCACACAGGATATAAACAGTTCGTGTACGTATACATCAGCGACACTGATGTATCACGTAACACAAATACAAGGAAAATAATAAACGTGCTGGTATGCATATATATTGGCAATGAACCAATATATGATGCAAAGACCAGCAAAGTATCTTTATAACAAGAAACACGATCGGGGGCTAAAGCGACAGCAAGACAGGCTTAGGCTGAAGCTATGAAAACCCAAGGAAACCCTGCAGGAAGCAGATCTTTATACTGAGGTCATCCAATGGGAGCAGACATGCAGATTCCCACACAGGTGAATGATAATCAGTCACAAGCTGACAGCAGGGAAAGACAGACAAAGCTATGCAACTTGCATGGAAATAGATCAGAACTGCCTGAGCTGCAGCACTAATACTTCCAGTAATAGCTGCTGCAGCAGCGATCATTACAGCCAGCTTCATTTTGGAATAAGTTGCTGAGGACTGATGAAACTAAAATTTAGTTATTTGAGCATAACAAGTGGCGTTATGCAGGGAGGAAAAACAACACAGCATTCCAAGAAAAACACCTGCTATCTGCAGTAAAATATGGTGGTGGTTCCATCATGCTGTTGGGCTGTGTGACCAGTGAAGGGACTGGGAGTCTTGTCAAAGTTGAGGGACACATGGATTCCACTCAGTATCAGAAGATTCTATAGACTAATGTCCAGGAATCAGTGACAAAGCTGAAGCTCCCCGGGGCTGGATCTTTCAACAAGACAACGACCCTAAACACTGCTCAAAATCCACTAAGGCATTCATGCAGAGGAACAAGTACAACGTTCTGGAATGGCCATCTCAGTCCTCAGACCTGAATATAATTGAAAATCTGTGGTGTGAATTAAAGAGAGCTGTCCATGCTCGGAAGCCATCAAACCTGAATGAACTAAAGATGTTTTGTAAAGAGGAATGGTCCAAAATACCTTCAAGCAGAATCCAGACTCTCATTGGAACCTACAGGAAAAGTTTAGAGGCTGTAATGTCTGCAAAAGGAGGATCTACTAGATATTGATTTAATTTCTTTTTTGTGGTGCACAAATTTATGCACCTGCCCAGGGGCGTAGCAATAGGGGGTGCAGAGGTAGCGACCGCATCGGGGCCCTTGGGCCAGAGGGGCCCCGAAGGGCTCTCCCTCATCTACATTATTACCTCTCTATTGGTCCTGTGCTCATAATAATCATTTCTATAGATGCTGTGAATTGTAGTAATCACTAACAAACTGTTTCCCAGCCTCTTCTTGCACCTCTGACACTGTAGTTGCCATTGGCAGGTTTTGGCATGCCGTATCAATTGTTATGTATAGAGTGCTTGGGGGGCCCCATGTAAAACTTGCATCGGGGCCCACAGCTTCTTAGCTACGCCACTGCACCTGCCTAATGTTGTTTAAACAATTATTGCACACTTTCTGTAAATCCAATAAACTTCATTTCACCTCTCAAATATCACTGTGTGTGTCTCCTATATGATATATTTAACTGACATTTTTTATTGTAACATCCAACGATTTATATAGGAAAATCAGGACAATTATCATGGTTGCCCAAACTTTCTCATTCCACTGTATATATATATATATATATATATATATATATATATATATATATATATATATATGTTACAGCTGTCATCTGGATGGTTACTGAATGAGGACTGAAAACATTTATTTATATATATTTTAACTGGAACTCCACTGAGGCAGGAGCAAAGTGAGGGTTCCCCTGAAGTGTTCTGTATTTGCCACCGAGCCCGCTGAGACTCTCAGAATGCCTTGACCAACTCCTCCATTCCAGACCCACATGATCATACCCTCCTATATACTAAATGAAGGTTGTGGCATTTGTGCATACTTACAACCCTCGATTAGTATTATAGATATACTTGCCTCCACGGAAGAGGGTAGAAATGTTAAAAGGGCATATCAGGATTTAATTCTTCCTATAGGAAAACTAGGCAGCCAACTGTTTTAAACTGTGCAGGGTATTGTTATGGGGCTCAAGAAACATTGTTGCACAGGAGTAATGGTACTGTCTGTGTAATGATTAGCAGTTGATCACCACTTGGATTTAAAAAACAGTTTAGGGTAAAGTGGTTGTGAACTTAAAAAAATACATCAGAAATTACATTCTGAAAAGAAAATGATTGCTGCTTAGTCTTAATAATGGCAGTTGCTTTGTGAGTCCGTCTGAGGGACAGTCAGGGTCTAAATAGACTGACTCCAGCCATGGATCTCAGTGTTTCATACACAGCGACATCAGCATTGCTCTACGCATATCTGAGCGCAACACAGTGCTGTCCAATTCAATGTAACTGAATGGAATTAGGGCTGCAACACAGAGCAACACAGGTGCCATATGTCTCTGTAAAATGCACCGCCACATGTGTTACACAGAGAGAGTGTGCCTGGTCACTCAATGACAAGACTATATACTATGTGAAGCGTTGCAGAACATGTCAGTTCTATATAAATACAAAATAAATAAGCAAAGTTGGGTTAAGGTGTGTAAACATGCACAATTACTGTCACCCTACAAGAATCAGAATTTGATTACTTGGGCAAGAGTTTTGGGCCAAGTTCTGTGCAGATGCCTTTTGGGACAGAGGGGTCCAGGAGCAGGCACTCTCGTTTGTCTCTCACTGTGAGGCTGGAGGCATAAGCAGTATCCCTGCAGTGCTGAAGTTGACCATCGTGCTCAGGAGACATAGGCAATAGGCATGGCAATAGGCATACAATTGTGTGGAGAGAAGGTGGAAAACTCCCGGCACTGCTAATACTTTTTTAAAGCTTTATTCAACTTTTAGGTTGTACATCAATAAAATTCCAGCATTGCAGCGTTGACTGAACTGAGTACCTGCAAACAAACTGTGGGTGGCCAGGTAGAATGTTGACCGTATGACTGTTTCACACTCCTGCGCTTCTTCTGGGGCACTGTGTGGGTGGTGGCCACATGTGTGGCCTAAAAGCTGACACTTCAGTGCAGAGCTGGATCATCCACAAGGCAACCCTAGGTTAGGCCTAGGACCTGGAGAAAGTCCAGGGGCTTAGTGGATGCTACTTCTACCAAATCTTACTAAAAAACGCCAGGTGATCATCATCAGTGGGCAAAAACTACTATATTGCCTAGGACCCCATTTCATCTTAATCCTTTTTTGCTTCAGTGTCACATGGGGTCACGCCGCCTGCCTCTTCATCTTGGTAACCTCGCACAATGATGCTGCTGGGACCCGGTAGTGGTCTCCTCGTCCCCATCATGTGGACAAAAGAACTAACTGTACAGATGCGTCAGCAGTCTAAAGGCTAGCAATGTGCTCTGAACCTATGGAGAGGGTGAAGGGGCAATGGTGCAGCACATGACAAAGAGGGAATGGTAAGAAGGAGAATAATAGGTTGCCTTGGCCTATGCTTGGCCAAGATGATCTGGCACTCAGATCTCTTGGCAATGCATTGGCTCCACTGAAGACATACTATATTCTCAACAGAGAGAGGTGTCACCAACTGAGAAACCTCTAGCTTTTGTAGGAGGTTCTAGAGAACTGAGGACCCTGTTGAATTTCCCCTGAGATCAGACAATATATAGTACAGATAATGTACAGACTATATATCAGTAATGTACTATACACTGTCTACCTATTCTATCTACTGTTAATCATGATTTTAATGAAATTCTACATCTATATATACTAAGCAAGCACAAGAGGCTGCTTTAAATAAACCACTATTGAATATATGGAAACGCGTCTACAGTCTGAATGCACACCACTGTATTTTGATTATGTTGGAGTTCTAGGGATTTTTCTGAGAACTTTCTGTCTTGTTTGTGCATTTTATAAACAGCTTGGTGTACTTACGGCTTTGCCGAGGATTAATGAGAAGAACTGCTGGAAAGCCTCACTTGTCAATATAAACTGCTGACATTTTTTCAGCTCTGTCTGAGAAACCATCAATGTTTCAGAGCATTTTGTTCTCCTGTATGAAACACAGCAAATCCATCAGACACTGTAGATAATTCATAAGGACAAATCTACGCAAACACACCAAAGAACTCTAGAAACATTAGGACTGATGTTAAAAGAATACTAAAATCTACAATAAATACACAAGCTAGACAGCCATTTTACAGGTGTGCTTCTTACTTTATATTTACAGTTTAATAGAAAAGACACGTCTCACGCCTCATGCTGCCAAAAAGAAGCAAGCTAATACCCATAACACAACTCACTCCATCACTGGATATTAACACTATTAAGACCACTGTATATGTTCCTTTTAACAGCTAGAATGTTAACTTTATAGAAAATGAATACTGAAGGTTCCATTAATGACTTCATTTTAAAATAAATAAGCTCATTGGTTTGCTGTCTTGCTGATCTACACCCCTTAAAGCAAGCCTGAAATGAAAAGTGTCCCAGGTTTTATACTTTCCTGGGGCTTCCTCCAGCCGCTTGATCCCTCGCCGTCTACCTGGGCCACTCCTGTCTGGCCGGTAATCTGCCTTCATCGCACATGCATGGCCCGGCTCCCCATCACACTTCCATGGCCAAGAGCGTTCAGAAGCTACTCAGGGAGACAGCGAGTGACAGAGAGGCCTCAAGGGGGCTGGAAGAAACCTTAGGTAAGTATAATACCTGAGACTACTTTCATCTCAGGTACCAGGGCCAGATTTCTGGGAAGGCCACAAAAATCAGTAGGGCGCAGGACTTTGAGAGATAAGAGGTCACATGTCAAAGTAAATCATCTCTCCTGCTTTGCTCTGGTCTGCCTGAATTCCAGAGATCCCTGCATCTCTCACTTGTGTAGAGTGTGTTTGAGGACAGTCAGTATGTGTTGTCTTCTGATGATTATGTCCTCTGTATGATGGTGGGGACATACAAGCTGCTGTGAGAAGTGCCAGCCTGGGTTTAGTAGCAGAACTCTTGAGTTCCGTAAGTTTTTTTCATGCACACATTCAGAATCACAAACAGGAATCTTCTCCCTCTGTGCTGTCAGATTTATTACTGGTCTGGTCAGCTCTTAAAGAGACACTGAAGCGAGTAAAAAACTCGCTTCTTCTCTTATATTCAGCAGGGGCATGTGTGCTCCTGCTAAAACGCCGCTATCCCGCGGCTGAACGGGGGTCCCTTACCCCCCAATCTCCCCCCCCCTGCAAAATCTACGACCAACTTGGTCGTAGATTTTGCTGCTCCTAGAGGCAGGGCTAACGGCTGCAGCCCTGCCTCACAGCGTGTCTATCAGCGGCGCATCGCCGCCTCTCCCCCGCCCCTCTCAGCGAAGGAAGACTGAGAGGGGCGGGGGAGAGGTGGAGATACGCGCTGACAGACGCGCGTGAGGCAGGGCTGCCGCGGTTAGCCCTGCCTCAATGCGGAAGAGATCCCCGGCGAGGACGGAGGGGATTTGGGGGGTAAGGGACCCCCGTTGTGCGGCGCGATAGCGGTGGTTTAGCAGGGGCACACATGCCCCTGCTGAATATAAGAGAGGAAGCTTTATTTGTTAATGATGAGCTACTGCTGAATGAAGATACTTGGCAGATCTTCCTGTGCAAAAATGTGTAGGCTTGAGAAGAGTATTGTTATGTTCCAAAATTATCTTGTCTTGTAACAACGTGGATACGAGTGTGTGCGATTGCTCTGCGTCCTGCGGCTGTAACGATTATGAGCAAATTGAGTAGGTAATCTCTCATACTACATGGGAGATGTAAAATTGAAAGATAATTGGTCAATCCAAATTGAATGTGTATATACACCCTACATTATCTTTTTTTTATTACAGTAGCTCAACAGTAAAATAAACGGTAATTCATTAAGAAAATCAGGATTGTATAAAAGTACAACAAGGCTTTTAAGCAGAGAGCAAATATAAGCAGGCAACAAATTTAAGCAGGCAACAAATATACTGTATATGCACACCTACTCAGGACTTACCAATCAGAATCAAAGTTAACTGGAGCAGATTTATCACAACCAAAAAATAAAAACAAAAATAAAAAACAGCACACACATCAAACGTCCCTCCATTTTGCATGCACTTGTGTTGATAAATCTGCCCCATTGTCTTGCATCTGTATAATAATAAAATCCTGTATTTAATTATTCGTGTTATATGAAGCAAACACATACCTGTATGCTAGATGGCTGTGGATGCAGCTACACTATCAGCAGATCTTGTCACATGTGGCATGTGCTTCTCTGCCTGGCATGTGCTGCTCTGCCTCCTCCCTTCAGCTTTAGAGAACATGCCAGAACATTCTCTAGCTCTTGTCCTATCAAATATCCCCAGTGTAACGATCGGTGTCAGCACGCAGAGAGAATCTGATTATTGGCGATCTGCAGTTTCACCAAGAATGCAGATATATACCTGATTATTGATGATCTGCAGTATCACCGATAATCAGATATATTGCTAACCTCTGGACACCCAGCAAAAGAAACGCAATAAAGACAGTAATATCACAGGAGTGTGGAAATATCTACCTCACGGTAATTCCTCAGAGGTGTGGTTACCTCTGAATGGGAACCCCGTGAGTGAGATCCTCTAACCAGGCTGAGTGAGGAATCTCGACTCCTAGCAGTAATCGTCTGCTTGGGGCAGGCGTCTCAGAGAGGCAAGCCTCAGAGATAACCCTCCAGTGGGAGACGTTCCAGGGAGAAGGGAGAAAGGTCAGGCAGGCAAGGGTTCGGCAACAGAGATGACGGCAGCGGTACAGGAGCGGAAGACAGAAGAGTAATCGGTAAACGGGCAGAGGTCGGCATCAAGGATCAGATAGGCAAAGGCACAAGATCAGCAAGAGATAGAGTAGTCAGGGATAGCCAGAGTCAAAACACAGATCAATATACAATAATATTCCTAAGCTAAGGTGTGAAATCCAGGGGCGTAGCAATAGAGGTCGCAGCGGTCGCATTCGTGACTGGGCCCGCCGCCTGAAGCCTTGAGGGGGGGGCCCGGCCGCCGGGCCCCCTCTCCCTGTGTGCATAATGTAATGTTATGTTTGCGCGAGGGGGACGGGAGTGTGTGGGTGCTGCCGGGCCGGCATCCTTACTAATTGCGGAGCACGGGCACAGCCGCCGGCTCAGGCAGACAATCCAATCTCGTCGTCATCTCTCTCTCCCTCGGCTCCACCTCCCTCCTCCCCAGCGTCAGCAGCAGACAGTCAGCGGCCGAGCCAGGCGAGTCTGGCGAGATGACTCATGTTTGTCATGTCACACTGCTGTCTGTGACTATGACGTCACTCGCTCTCTCCCCTGGTGCTGGCTGGGCTGGCCTGGCTGTAGGCTCTCTATCTATAACTGCGGTGAGTGAGACACATCACTCTCCGCAGCCTGTACCGCCCGGACACTAGACTAGCAGGTATAGCTAGAAGGGGAAGACCACTGGGTTACAAAGACAATCTAAAGCGGTCTACTTTCTGACTGAGATTTTGACTCTCCTGTTCTGAGGCAACATAAAAAACAATAGGAGTAATATGAAAAGAATAGAACCCAGTGATGTGAGGATCGCATTTCTTCAAAATTTCACCCAAAACTTAAATAGGAATTGATGACTGCCCAACGGCTCACTTTATATTTGTATCGACTTACAACGTAGGTTGACCCACATATCCCTCAGAAACAACAAGATTAATGATGAGGGGGCCAAACTCCTCAGCCAAGCACTGCAGAGCCTGAAGCTGACCAACAAAAACCTGACTTCCCTTGTGCTCAGCTACAATCACATCTCAGACCAGGGTGCTGCCTCCATCGCACAGGTAAAGAGCTTGGCCACCCAGCCCTCGGAGCTGCAATATGTCTTTGCTGCATGGTGAAACTTATGTTATCTCAATTCAGGCATTAAGATTAAACAGATCTTTGCTTTCTTTGAACTTGTCAAGCAATGAGATAGGCGATGAAGGAGCACAGGCACTGGCAGAGGTTAGTACAGGTCACTTTGCACTGTCATTCAGTGTCAGGGAAGTGTATTTAGCATCACAGTGTCCTGTTCTTGGCTAGGTGCTGGGACAATTCTCATTAACTCATGCCGAGATTGTGGAAAGGAGACGACTCTTACTGGAGAAGGAAGTCCTGGAACATCTGAGATCGGTGAGCGCTGAAACAAGGTTTAGTTTTGTCATTTGTTTTCTAGTAATATCAAGTTTGTATCACTCAATTTCATATCTCTACAAGTTCACATCAAGTTCATATCACTACTTTCTGGCCAATGGATATATTGTGTAATGGTTTAGCCATCACTGGGCTGCCTCAGCTGATTTTACACATCAGGTATTCTATCTGGTCACAAAAAAATGATCACACTAACTATGCTGTGAACAGTAATGTAACTATGCAACTGACTGATATGCTTATAATGTGGCTTTAGTATTCTCACTCACCAGGAATATATAATCCTACACACATGAGGACTGTCGCCTGCAGTGATTGGGAATCAAGTACCCATGCAACAGTTCAGGACCAAGTTCTGTACTGTTGCTATGGAGGGGTTCTGCCGTATTGGAATAGAGCGGGCATAGTGAGAATGAGTAGCCTTGACCTGTGTTTTACCAAAAAGATCCACACAGTTGATTATCTTACCTTCTGATCAATCAAGGGAGGGATTGGGGGCCACTATACACGTGTTAGATTCTCAGCAGAGGCAGTCCCCTTTGACTAAAACCATCTAGCATGGGTACAAGGCTTAGTGACCTGAGCACCAATGTCATTTTTTTCTAAATGAACCTCCCCATAAGGGAGGTTCTAGACTGAGTGTTTGGGGGGTTCACCGTTACTTACCTATGGGGTGTTGCCCCTCTGGTTCCCCCATCTATTCAGGGTGTGCCATCTTCTCTTCAGATTGGCTGTGCTGACTGCATTTTGTATCTCCCAGCGGTGTTGCGGGAGATGTAATTCTATGGATGTGAGTACATTTTGCTTGGTTCGCTTTAAAGTAGATCCGAGATAAACTTTTACTCCTGTGCATAATTGTGCCCCTTACATATAGTTTATAGGGTATTCCTCAAGCCAAATACTGTTTTTTGTTTGTTTTAATACCCTAATTAGCTATAAACTAAACAAGCCTTGCCAACAGCTCCTCCAGCACTTAGGCATTCTGAGGCCCATGTAGCAAGTGCTCATGGGAGCTCAGTCTGGAGAGGAGGAGGCTTTTCCCAAAGGAGGAGGCATTCCCAGCCAGAGAATTCAGAGGCAAGGG
The DNA here is from genome assembly GCF_040937935.1 of Hyperolius riggenbachi. Taxonomy (NCBI): domain Eukaryota; kingdom Metazoa; phylum Chordata; class Amphibia; order Anura; family Hyperoliidae; genus Hyperolius; species Hyperolius riggenbachi. Next base: position 222,232,621 of record NC_090647.1, read on the forward strand.
GGTGGAGAGTGAAGGAGAGAGGAGTGGAGTTTTCACAGGTTGAGGGGTGGAGATGCACAACAGCTTGCCTGTGTGTAATGATGACAAGCAGAGTATGGCTGCTCTCATTGTACAGTATCACAGGAAGAAATAATCATATACTGTTGAAGCTGTTTGCAGCTAGATTTGCTGTGTAACCTTTAGATAAGATACATAGACACGTTACTTGTTATAATTCGTTTTTCATCTGGGATCCACTTTGAGTATGAACATCATGAGATCTTCTGTCAGCTTCTTTCAGACATGCATCTCAAAGTATTGAAGCAAAAATATCAGCAGGGAAGTACAATATTCAGAGGTTGGTTGGGAACATTATAGATAGTATTGTCTGTGTTCTGTGAGTGTGATCTTCATATTTTCCATTCTTGATCAGCAAAGCAAAGTGACAGGAATTGCATTTGATTGGTCCAGTTTCAAGCTGCATACAATTTGCATGAAAGTCAGAGTTATTTACATCTCATTGACCAGCTCTACAGAAACTAATGGCTGAAATGCTAGTACTTGATTACTATGGTGGCATATTCTGTTTTTCTACAGCCAGTGGCCTCCCGCAATGCTGATTCTAAAAGTGACAGACCACCCAGCCATATCAGCACAGCAGCAGCTGAGAAAGCAGACAAAACTCCAGCACAGAAGACCAAACAGAGTGTCACAAAGAAGAAAGATAAGGAGAAGGTATGGCTCGCCAATATTCTGAAATTTCAACATTGGGTAGATTCCAAGTGCGTAGCAATAGGGGGTGCAGAGGTAGCGACCGCATCGGGCCCTTCGGCCAGAGGGGCTCCAAAGGGCCCTTCCTCAAATACAGTATTAGCTCTCTATTGGTCCTGCGCTCATAATAATCACTTCTATGGATACTTTGAATAGTGGTAATCATTAACCACCCTGGCGTTCTGATTAAATCGCCAGGGTGGCTGCGGGAGGGTTTTTTTTAAATAAAAAAAAAACTATTTCATGCAGCCAACTGAAAGTTGGCTGCATGAAAGCCCACTAGAGGGCGCTCCGGAGGCGATCTTCCGATCGCCTCCGGCGGCAAGAGATAACACGGAAGGCCGCAATGAGCGGCCCTCCGTGTTTCGCTTCCCTCGTCGCCATGGCGACGAGCGGAGTGGCGTCATGGACGTCAGCCGACGTCTTGACGTCAGCCGCCTCCGATCCAGCCCTTAGCGCTGGCCGGAACTGTTTGTTCCGGCTACGCTGGGCTCGGGCGGCTGGGGGGACCCTCTTTCGCCGCTGCACGCGGCGGATCGACGCGCTGCAGCGGCGATCAGGCAGCACACGCGGCTGGCAAAGTGACGGCTGCGTGTGCTGCTTTTTATTTGGTGCAAATCGGCCCAGCAGGGCCTGAGCGGCAGCCTCTGGCGGTGTTGGACGAGCTGAGCTCGTCCAGACCGCTCAGCAGGTTAACAAGCTGTTCCCCATCCCGTCTTGCACCTCTGACACTGTAGTTGCCATTGGCAGGTTTTGGTGCGCCATATCAATTGTTATGTATAGAGTGCTTGGGGGGCCCCATTGTAAAACTTGCATCGGGGCCCACCGCTCCTTAGCTACGCCACTGGTGAAATCCTTAGTATCAACACCAGGGCACTGCACTAAGGTCTGAGCGCTAACACAGCAGTGTATTCACGACAGCAGACAACTTGCTACTGACAGGCAAGTTGCATTTGTAGCTAGAGAGCTACTCAGCGCCGCCCCAGAGCCCCAACCAATCCAGACACCTCCTGAGGTCAGCTTACTAGTGAGTCAGCTGAGCCTCCTATGTAGGAGGTAAAAGTCCTGCCTCTTTGTGCGCGTGCGACCCTTTGCTTCTGGGTAATGGAGAGGCCAGGCCCCGGGTCCGCCTGCGGACTGAAATCCGCCTGCCGCCATGCGAGACCCGCCGCCGCGTCGCCCGTCGCGGCAGCGTCCCTAGCAGAGTGTGCCGGCTGCTCCGCATGAGTGACGGAGTCAGCCGGCTGGGAAGCGGAGGCCGCCGCCATGCCGCCCTGCGTGGCGGCGGCGGTCCCGCTATTCCGCACAGTACCCCCCCTTGAGGAGTGGACTCCGGACACTTCCTACCCGGTTTCTCAGGATGTAACTGATGGAACTTCTTCTTTAATTTCTCAGCATGCATGCGATTCTCAGGTACCCAAGATCTGTCCTCCACCCCATACCCTTTCCAATGGACCAGATACTGTACGGAATTCTGTACCAGCCGAGAATCCAAAATTTTCCCAACCTCGTACTCTGTCTGGCCCTCCACTATCACTGGGGGGGGGGGGGGGGGGGCTGGAGAGGAATCCACATATACTGCTGGTTTCAACAAAGAAACATGGAACGATCTCCCAACTCTCATGCTGGCTGGGAGATCAATCACATACGAGACCTCATTGATCTTTTGGGCCACCGGATAAGGCCCTATGAATTTGGGCCCCAACTTGGTGGACGGTTGTCTGAGTGCCAAATGTCTTGTTGACATCCACACCATGTCCCCAGGAGAAAAGTGCCACTCAACAGACTGTCTCTTGTCGGCCTGTTTCTTTTGATTCTGGAAGGCTATTCCCAAATTCTCCTTTACTTGTCCCCAAAGTTTTTTTAAAACCTTCTGCCACTCTTCCAGGGCTGGGAAGGGAGAGGAGCACACCGGCAATGGGGAAAATTTAGGGGACCTTCCTGACACAACCTGAAAAGGGGACAAGCCGTTGAAGCGCTTCTCAAGTTGTTGTGAGCAAACTCAGCAAAGGGTAAGAATTTAACCCATTCCGTTTGCGCATCTGCCACATAGCACCTCAGGAATTGTTCCAGTGCTTGATTAACCCTCTCGGTCTGCCCGTTGGTCTGTGGGTGATACCCAGACGAGAAGGACAGGTTCATACCCAAATTATGGCAGAAAGCCCTCCAAAACCTTGATATAAATTGGACTCCTCTATCCGAGACCACATCATCCGGAATCCCATGTAATCGGAAGACGTGCTGTATGAAGAGGTCGGCTAACTCCTGAGCTGATGGGAATCCTTTAAGAGGAACAAAATGGGCCATCTTGCTGAACCTGTCCACGATCACCCATATCACAGTCATACCTTCCGACCTGGGAAGCTCGCCAACGAAGTCCATGGACAGATGGGTCCATGGTTTACTAGGAACTGGTAAGGGTTGTAAGGTACCCACTGGAGCCTGGCGAGACGGTTTACTCCTGGCACACACCACACACTCTCTGACAAACTCTCTGCAATCAGAGGCCAATGAAGGCCACCAAACACACCTTGTGAGTAGGTCTAAAGTGCGGGTGACCCCTGGGTGACCTGTGTTCTTATGAGCATGGAATAGCTGCATGATTTGTAAACGGAACAGGAGTGGAACAAAGAGGACCCCTTCCGGTTTCCCTTCTGGGGTATCTAGCTGGTGAGGCGCCAGTGTGACTGCCCAGTCCTCCCAGGTTTCAGTGGCTGCCAGCACCACCTTGTGTGGTAAAATGCTCTCGGGAAGTGCGGGCTGAGCTGTCTCTGGTTCAAAACATCTGGAGAGAGCGTCTGCCTTAATGTTCTTGGAACCTGGGGTGTACATGATAACAAATCTAAAACGTGAGAAAAATAGGGACCAGCGGGCCTGCCGAGGAGTGAGCCTCTTAGCCCCTTCAATGTACTCCAGGTTCTTATGGTCAGTATATACAGTAATGGTGTGTTCTGCACCTTCCAGCCAATGGCGCCATTCCTGGAAGGCTAACTTGATGGCCAACAGTTCCCTGTTGCCCACATTCTCTCAGCAGGAGAAAACCTGCGTGAGAAATGGGCACAAGGATGTGTCTTGCCCTGCAGACCTGAGCGCTGAGACAGCACAGCCCCACCCCGATCTCTGAGGCATCTACCTCTACTAAGAAGGGAAGAGCGATGTTAAAGAGGAGCTGTTAGGTATAAGGTCTCAGAGAAAATAAACACATATATCAGTAGCTAAAGATTGGCTGTACTTACATTACATATGCATTTCACTGTCCACGTTTGTACTTCACAGAATTTGTATATAGTATATGCAGAGATAGATGCTCCTGACAGCTCATGGCAGGCTCCATGTTTTTCTGTCAAATGTGTCGTCATGTCCTGCCTGATTCCTGATCACAGATAAGCTCGTTCTTGAACAACACGGTGTGCAGTGAATATTAATGAGCCATGTGGCTAGGAACAATAGCTGACTCCTGCAGAGTACTCTGCCCCGAGATTTATCAGTGCTACACAGCTAGACTGATTACAAGCTTCTGTAACGTCTCATTAGCAGCCGAGGGGAGGGCCCCAGAATGCTTTGCAGTTTAGCTGCGGCTTGCGTCTTTATGGGTCTATAACAGACTTGCTGATAAGCACACATCAAAGGTAACTGAAATGTTTATCTTCACTAATGGCTTTTGAGCTTCCTTCTAAACTGTTTAACACAGGAGAATAGAGGTTTAAATTAGCTTCTGCAGCCTGACAGTTACTCTTTAACATGTCTCAGTATAGGTGCCGAGCAAAACAGTTTCTTCAGGGTATTGAATGCGGCCTGGGCCTCCGAGGACCACTGATAGGGGTCGGCCGCTTTCTTGGTGAGATTAGTCAGAGGGGCTAATACCGAAGAGAATCCTTTGATAAATCTCCGGTAGTAGTTAGCAAAACCAAGGAATCTCTGAAGTGCCTTCAAGCCTACTGGTTGCGGCCACTCTAGGACCGCCAAAACCTTTTATGGATCCATAGAGAGCCCTGACGTAGATATGATGTATCCCAGAAAAGAAATTTGAGTGACCTCAAAAAGGCATTTCTCTAGTTTTGCATACAATAAGTTTTGTCTCAACCTCTTCAACACATATTTGACATGCTTGCGATGCTCCTCGAGGTTTGGAGAGAAAATCAATATGTCATCGAGGTATACTACGACAAACTTCCCCAACACCTCCCTGAAGACCTCATTAATCAAGTCCTGGAAGACGGCCGGGGCGTTACACAACCCGAAGGGCATAACCAGATACTCGTAATGCCCGTCGGGTGTATTGAAGGCCGTCTTCCACTCGTCACCAGCCCTAATGCACACCAGGTTGTATGCCCCACGTAGGTCCAATTTCGAAAAAATAGTGGCATTGGTAATCTGGGCAAAGAGATCGTCTATCAGAGGTAATGGAAAGCGATTTTTTTATGGTGATCTTATTTAAACCTGGGTAGTCAATACAGGGTCTAAGACCACCATCCTTCTTTTTAACGAAAAAAAACCCCGCCCCTGCTGGTAAACGAGAAGGGCGGATGAACCCCTTAGCCAGGTTCTCAGTAATGTACTCCCGCATTGCCTGTTTCTCCGGTCTGGAAAGATTATAAAGATGACCACTGGGAGGCATACACCCAGATCTTTGGTCGATAGGACAGTCGAAACTCCGATGTGGTGGGAGTTTATCAGCGGATTTAGGACAAAACACATCCGCAAATTCAGCGTACTGTGCTGGTATCCCCTTAACCTCTACCTTGGCGGCACACATGGCAATCCTCCCCAAACAATGGGTATGGCAATAAGGTGACCAGCTGAGTAACTGACCTGAGGCCCAATCTATTTGTAGGGAATGGAGCTGTAACCAGGGCATACCAAGAATAACGGTGGAGGTTGCCATGCGCAAAACAAGAAACTGTAGACTCTCTTTATGTAGAACCCCTATCGTACATGACAACCTTGGGGTCTGATAGAGAGGTTGTCTACACTGTAGAGGAGAGTCATCCACAGCGGTGACGACTATTTGTCGGTCTAAGGGCTGTAAGGGAATACCCAGTCCTTTCACAAATTCGTAATCTATAAAATTGGTCGCGGACCCAGAGTCCACAAAAGCTTCAGTACAAACAGTAAAATTCCCCCAGGAAATGGAACACGGGAGAAGTAACCGATTATTCTGACTTAGAGGTAAGCTCTGTGCGTCTAGGGTATTACCTCTAACTACACCTAGAAAGCAGCGTTTCCCGATTTCCTGGGGCAATTTTGAGCAATATGACCCTGCTCTGCACAATATAAACAAAGATTTTCTGCCCTTCTACGTTCCTTCTCGGCTCAAATCAACCGAGACTGTCCGATTTGCATCGGCTCGTCGGTAGGAGGGGCAGGCGATGAGGACGCATGAGAGAAAACTCTCACCGCATTTCTGCCTCTCGACTGGCGCTGATAGCGCAACCTGCGGTCCGCCCGTCGAGACCGCCCGGTCCGCCAAGGAAATGGCATCATCCACGGACTTGGGCTCTGGGTGTCCCAACAATAACTCAGAGACTGCGTCTGATAGGCCTGACGGAAAACAGTCTAACAAGGCGTGAGACCCCCACCTAGATGACACAGCCCACTTTCTGAACTCTGCCGCGTAAACATCAACCGTGTCTCGACCCTGCCTGAGAGTTTTGAGTTTCCTCTCGGCAGTGATCGAAGCATCCGGATTATCATAAATTATAGCCATCGCTTTGAAAAATTCCTCAACTGACGTGAGAGCCGTATCCTCGGGTGGAAGACCATATGCCCAGGTTTGCGAGTCCCCAGACAATAAGGTCTTAATAAAGGTCACCCTTTGCTGATCAGAACCTGACTGAGTAGGTCGTAACTCAAAGTAAGATAAAACCCGGTTACGAAAGTTCTGGAAGTCAGATCTTTGCCCTGAAAATTTTTCGGGCACTGGCATGCGGAGATCTGTGACCGGAGGGAATTGCACTGTGGCCACAGTCGTCTGCAAGACCCGTACAGACCCAGCCAATTGGTCGATCTAAGTCTGTTGCAAATTAACTACCTCAATGAGGTTGTTAAGCGAGGTGGTTAGAGTCTCGATCTGACTGCGTAGTGCCTCCATACTGTATGGTCTGCTGTTCTGTAACGATCGGTGTCAGCACGCAGAGAGAATCTGATTATTGGCGATCTGCAGTATCACCAAGAATGCAGATATATACCTGATTATTGATAATCTGCAGTATCACCGATAATCAGATATATTGCTAACCTCTGGACACCCAGCAAAAGAAACACAGTAATATCACAGGAGTGTGGAAATATCCACTTCACGGTAATTTCTCAGAGGTGTGGTTACCTCTGAATGGGAACCCCGTGAGTGAGATCCTCTAACCAGGCTGAGTGAGGAATCTCGACCCCTAGCAGTAATCGTCTGCTTGGGGTAGGCGTCTCAGAGATGCAAGCCTCAGAGATAACCCTCCAGTGGGAGACGTTCCACTGAAAGGAGAAAGGTCAGACAGGCAAGGGTTCGGCAACAGAGATGACGGCAGCGGTACAGGAGCGGAAGACAGAAGAGTAATCGGTAAACGGGCAGAGGTCGGCAACAAGGATCAGATAGGCAAAGGCACAAGATCAGCAAGAGATAGAGTAGTCAGGGATAGCCAGAGTCAAAACACAGATCAATATACAATAATATTCCTAAGCTAAGGTGTGAAATCCTTAGTATCAACACTAGGGCACTGCACTAAGGTCTGAGCGCTAACACAGCAGTGTATTCACGACAGCAGACAACTTGCTACTGACAGGCAAGTTGTATTTGTAGCTAGAGAGCTACTCAGCGCCACCCCAGAGCCCCAACAAATCCAGACACCTCCTGAGGTCAGCTGACTAGTGAGTCAGCTGAGCCTCCTACGTAGGAGGTAAAAGTCCTGCCTCTTTGTGCGCGTGCGTGCGACCCTTTGCTTCTGGGTAATGGAGAGGCCAGGCCCCGGGTCCGCGTCCGCCTGCGGACTGAAATCCGCCTGCCGCCATGCGAGACCCGCCGCCGCGTCGCCCGTCGCGGCGGCGTCCCTAGCAGAGTGTGCCTGCTGCTCCGCATGAGTGACGGAGTCAGCCGGCTGGGAAGCGGAGGCCGCCGCCATGTCGCCCTGCGCGGCGGCGGCGGTCCCGCTATTCCTCACACCCAGTCACTAACAGACAGAGCTTCCCTATGACACCTTTTCCTCTTTCACACTGGAATGTTCCCAGTTATATGCACTAGTATGGGGGGAGGTGAGGTGTCAGCTTGAGAGGAGGAAGGAGTCTGCTATAATTAAAGATGAGAAGCAGTAAACAAGCCAGCAAGAAAGTATTCTGGTGCCAGCATTCATCACAGATTTTGGGAAGGCAAAAGATACAGAATTGTCTTATGCTTGTTTTGACTACCCGCGACCCGACCCACACGATCAGCACCCGCAACTCGCTACCCGCGACCCGACCCACACTACCCGCAATTCGGGTACCCGCACCCGACTCGCATTGCGGGTAACCCGCGGGTACCCGACCCCGCTGCAGGCCTCTACCCTAAGTACGATATTGTCACTGTTTAAAGCACATCTATGTCACCATATGTAGTTTTAGATCTTCTACTTACATGTTCTCTGTTTTGGATGAGCTTCTTTCAATAGTAAGTAAGCAATTGTCCAGGCTCCACACCATGAAATTTCCCATCAGATCGAAGGGTCCAATTAATCATTTCCATCATGTCTGCTTCTGATCAAGAATGAAATCAGTTTTCAGATTATTACTGCCTAAAGTTCATCCCATTTTCATTCAGGGGCAGATTGGACAGGGTGGAAATTATGGATTTGACCTGTCGATCTGTGGGGAAATTGCATGGTGTGTACCAGGTATAAGTGTTCATTTACAGGAACACTTTGGCACAGATTTCTCCAGCGGTTTACCTATTTATTTACTGTTAGGGAACCAAGTGTAATAGAACTCAATGGCCCTGATTCACTATGCTACTGCTACAGTAAAATAACTGTAGAGGTGTGCAAGAGTGAAAATTAAAGTGCTTCTTGGTATTCCTAAAGTGCATTATAGAAGCAGAGCATGCATTGTGGAAATAACGCGAGTTGCACTATGTGTGCAATGCGCGGTATGTAATGGCCATTTTACCGTAGTATAGTAAATCACTACCAATGAGACCACTGGGGACAGTATACTTGGGCATTTGGAAGCTACATTCTTTCAGGGGTAGTGAACACCTTCTAATCATGCACGGTTTATTCAGCAATTCAACAGCATTCAATGTTGTGCTAGTTCCTGCATCTGCATAGGACTTGTGACGGCCAGGTAAATGCTGTGTTTGCATTGTAGGACAAAATGTGAGTAGCATTTGTGATGGCAGCAGACCATGGATGCCAACACCATCATTTTTGTCAATGTTACTAACGCCTGGTACAGACTCTCAATTATGATTAGCCAATCAATGACTAATTTTACCACCTCCATGTAGCATGATGAGGGTTTACCTTCACTATCTACTCATAGGGCCTGATTCACAAAGCGGTGCTAACAGCACGCTGGTGAAAAGCCCTTTATAACGCCCTTAACTCAGTTTAGGCATGATAAGTTTAGGCGTGATAAGTTTAGGTGTGATAAGTTTAGGCGTGATAAGTTTAAGCACCAACTGGGTTAGCACCGCAGTGCACAGCTGATCAAAAGTTTTGCACTAGCAAAGTCTGGTGCACTTCGCATAGAGTTTAATGGCGCTGCTTTGTGTGCGGGACTTTGCGAGCGATCTAAACTTATCTAAACTTATCACGCCTAAACTTATCACGCCTAAACTTATCACACCTAAACTTATCATGACTAAACTGGCTTTTGAACAGCGTGGTGCAATGGTTATCACGCCTAAAGTCTCTAACTGGGTTAGCACCGCTTTGTGAATCGAAACCATAGTATTCAATATCTGTTGACCCTAATACTACATGAAGGTGGCAAAATTGGTCAGTGATTGGACAATCAAAATTGAAAGTGTGTACCAGGCTTAAAGGGACTCAGAGTTGACATTATTAAAAGGATTTAATACATACATGGGGCTGTTATAATTTAAGTAGGCCTCAGTTACTTGGCCTGAGTTTTATGTAAAAGGCTTGTCCGCAGTGTATGCCTTTAAAATAAATAGAGGTTTTGTGATGCAGGCAGAGGCATCTCAGGGTCTGCGTGTAGCAGAGGATACACGCAGATACTGAGAACATGTTCCTAAAAGAAGGCCATTGGACTACTCTGACCTTAACACTACACCACAGGAACATAAAACATTGGCAATATTTACTAAACATCCACGTTCCTGCATATGGGTCAAATGCCTCATTGATTATTAATCAAGTAGGTGTGTATGATGACACCACGAGTGGGTCCACCAATAATCTGGTCTAGGGGGTGGCGAAGATGATGTCATATTTAACTCTTTCCTAGTCAGTATTAAAGGCTGAGGGAGCTACGAGAGCTCACTTCTGCTTCTTCCTTCCGCACTAGCTAGCAAGGCTGACTGGGACGACTTCTAAGCATGTTCTTCCTTTCTGTAATCTGATATAATGTATGCTGTACATAGGTAGTTTAGTGTAACGTAGTTAGGAAGAAGGTACCTGATAGACTTCAGCAGGGAGTCTCATCACGAGCTTGTAACGCAACATGAAGATTGGCATAGCTAGGATATGATGACTGTATCTATCTGTCTTTCTGTGACTTGAATAAATAACGTAAACATTGAAGAAGCCTGAGAAAGTCTATATCCTGTTTGCGGTGTGGAGAGTCAAGTGATCTCACAGTCTGTGAGACGATGGTGTCGAAGCAAGGTGATAAGAACAGTTTATAACAATGGTGCCGATTTAAACCCTGATTGAACACTGTCTAGCAGTACAAGCAGACAGGGGCCGGGGGCCGAAGAAGGTGTTTTCAAGAAATTCCACAGCAAAACAAGCGGAATAGATGGACGCGGACTGTAAAGCTTATCAAGCTTATACTGATAAGCTGATGTGAGTGTGTGGGAGCCGAGCACACGGGCTGCAATTCGAGGAAACCAGCGGCGACACTCGTGGATGTTAAACTTTGACTGTAAGTGCACATCAGTCATAGCCTAAACCGGATCGCAGGTGACTGGAACGCTCCGAGGCCGGCTGGCAGCTGCCGCTGGATATCGATCCGCTGAGCCAGTGTGGGTACACAGAGATGACGCTCAGGAGTTCCAGGGATCCACTCAGTGTCGTGGAAAAGTTGCCAAAAGCTGGTCGAATTCGCAGGCTTACAAAGTCCTCTGCTCAGGCAAGTATGTTTTACATTGTTATGTTGCATTATCTTTATTGTATGAGAGGAGGATAATGTGTTCTGTGTTTTGTGTTAATTGCAGCGTGGAGGCTGCGGGTTTCGCATCTTGTAAATGCAGGGTGCGGTTTTCAGAGTTTATGTGCTTTGTTTGGTTTCTTCGGATTCAAGTTTCCTGTGTTGCATATTTATGTGATGGTTATTTCTGCATTTGTTTCAGGCATGTTTTTGCTGGAAAGAAGTCGATTGGGTTTTTTTTTTCTCTTCTCTTCTCTCCCCGTCTCTACAGAGGCTGGGAAGAATGTCCAGATAGAGTAGGGGGGGGTCCCCCGCAGCAGGAGATAAGCCAGCGGTGCTTCTGTTAGTACTGGATGGGAGGGAGAGGGGATAGAAGAGGAAAGCGAGTGTCTTTCTGTTTGTGAGATGTTCTGCAAGTTTCTCGTATTTCCAGTCAGAGCTGCTAACATGCTTGTACATATCTGTATCTGTTATGTTGTTTATCCAGTTTGTCTGTTGTGCGTTTCAGCAGTACTAGCTGTTATTATTGTTTAGAGTTACGCTGCGCGCTTGAGTAGGTTTGAGTCATGGCAGAGATAAACTGCAGATGATTTGTGAGGAGAGAGAGGTTTCTACGTTCCTGGGTGATGCTAGGAGGTAATATATTTAGCATTGCAGCTGTGACGCGGTTGGTCTCAAGTTTGGCAAGCATCCCAGAGAGTATAGGTGGCGGAAGGCTGACTCTCGGTAAAATGTATCGATGCTGTGTGTAACTATGCATAAAAATGTTTGTTCTGTGTGTATTTTGTTTTCTCTCCTAAGATATAGGAAACGAGAGGCTGCTATGGGAGCAGCCATCTTAGCTGGCAGTCCAGGACTCAAAATGGCGGCAGTGGAGAGAGCCCGCCCCTGAGAGTCATGGCCCCCACACGTCATGGCAGGGGGGAGGAGGGGCTGGGGGATCCACGTCACGTCAGGCTGTGCTCGCGGCTCCGGGCAGAGCAGCTGAAAGGGAGGGGGGTAGAAATACAGAGACAGTCTACTGAGTGTCTCGGTTCTCGAAGTATTTCCCCAGAGGCTTTTCCCTGAGTCCATGGAAAGGAATGCCAGGATACGTGCGCCAAGCTATTACTGTAAGATTAGCAGGAGCACGGATAAGAAAAGTGTCCCAGCTAGGTGCAGGGACACACGTAGCAGTGCAGGTCAGGAAAGTGTCTGTACTGAGTTGCTTACGGGATTATTCCTGTAAGTGGGGCACCGTAATGGGTGGTGCAACATGAGTTCCCAATAGAGTATAGGGGGGGACAGTGCATCAGGGGGGTGCCGGAGGTGGAAAAAAGGGCGTCGCCGCTGCTGCAGAGCGGTAACGTTTTTTTCCGGTTTTTGTCGTGGACAGGGCCAGAGCTTGACTGAGAGGTCTATGCTGGGCTGGGGCGGTTTTTTGTGCGTTTTTTTTCGTCCACTGATTGGTCAAATATGTTTTTTCCAGCTCCTATTAATTGTAGCACAAAGAACATAAAAACTGACCGCAGTTCATGGGGCAATTATACAGATGATAGAATTGCCATGTACAGAGTGACAGTGTACCAGTACGCTGTTTGCCATGTGACTACCTATCATGTGGGCATTCAGGGATCTGCATACAGGCATGTGACGCTGGTATGCTTAGCCCTGCACCCTGTGTAGTTTAAGTGCAAAGTGCTCCTTCCTACAGGGAGGCAGCCGTTTTTTTTGGTAGTCTAGGTAGTGGCACGGCAAACATTGATCAGAGGGTACAACACACAGAACTTCTAGCAGAGCTGGTATCGCGATGAAGTTCTAGATAAGTAAATGCGATAATGAGTAAGAGCATTGCAGGCTCACCTGCAAAGCAGCATCAGGTGTGGCATCCGTAATCTGTGCATGCGACGGCCGCGCATGGACAGATAAGGGGGGATGTGGAGTGAGCTGCAATGGGGTGAGAGCTTCCAAAGGTGAAGCGAGCTTCCAAAGGTGAAGTCCGCGGGAGCATATTTTAAACAGGTAAGTACTGAGGATAGTACTGAGGTAGGGGGGTGAAGTTTAACTCCAATCTACCAATAAGAGTAAACAGAGTTCATGAGAACCATAAAACAACGAGATCAATTACGGTATATATTGATCATTTTAAAGTGTACAGAGTACAAGCCGCAGGGCGAATCCCAAATCATTAATAAGAATTGATTTGTTTGTATTTCAATTTCAGGTGTTTGGCAATATGGAATGGAGACAGCTGCAGTGCTGGCAGCAAGGATGGAGATGTCAGTCGGATAAGCGAAAGGTTCCAGATGCCAATCTAAGCTTGGAGAACAGCGAGATTCCTGAAATCGGAAAGAGACTAAAACACGAGATTCCTGAAATCGGAAAGAGACTAAAACACGAGATTCCTGAGATTGGAAAGAGATTAAAACACGAGATTTCGGAGATCGGAAAGAGACTAACAAAACTGACTGAGCAAAGCATAATGCAAATTGCTAATGTTTTTCTTTCCCAAGGTAGTGCTGTTATAATGAAGAGTACCGTGCTGATGGTGATCCTAGGTTGCCATTCCGTCCTAGGAGAACGAAGAGAGGACATTCTCATGTATAATAAGGGGTTAATGAGAATGCAAGGCCCAAGCATGTTGATGTTGGGTGACAAAGGTACTGATCCTTTCACACCTCCCTCTGATTGGCACAGATGGACCAAGCAGGGATGGAGGGAAAAAGCACTTGTGCCAGGAGAAAACAAAGTTCATGGCACAATGTGGGTGAAAGGTCTGAAGGGTCAGGTGTGCGGGCAGTGGGGATTGAATGGCAGTGTAAATCTGCTATTTAATACCACACTCCCAGAATCGACGCACCGATCCAAAGGTTTGTTAAAAGGTATATTGCAGTACAATGGGTACGTGCAAAAGGTGGAGTGTGTGATTCAGGGGTACCTTGTCTTGGTTATGCAGAGTGAGATGGTTCCAGATTGGAGAGGAACCAGCAGGAGGCGTCAATTCTCTTACCAGAGAGACGCAGGGGACAACATCACACTCTGGAGCTACCAACAGAGAGTGCCTCTGAAACAACTATACACACGTAAAGGCTGGAAAGCCGAGGGTGGGTGGTTCTCGAAACAAGAAGTAAAAATCGAGATCAAGCCACATTTCCAGGTGACAAAGAGGGTGGGGAGAGCGGTCGCGGGGGAGGGAAAGCCCACACAGGGAACCCCATTCACACCACACGGGTCACAACAGGGGACGATATTACACAGTCCATATGCAACAGCTTATCCTCATGATAGTTGGGTAAGTGAAGCAGTCAAGACTGAACATATACAGTATATAATTCTGTATAAACACAGAAAGACATCAGGAGTAGTGTAGTCAGGTAAGTACAGTACTTGTACTTTACTGCCATCTGCTGATCATTTTTATTTACTATTGAAAAAGTTCTACACATAGTAGAGATAATCAGTGAGATGCTAATTTTCCAAGAGCATTTTTTTGAGCTTTTAGGGATCGCTTTAAATCGCTAGCGATTTCCATAAACGCTCTGCCAAAGTAAATGGATGGGACAGATTCCCGAGATTGCGATTAAGCTAATCGCAGTCGCAGGACATGCAGCATTTTGGGAGCCTTTCCATTCTAATGTATTGCATATGAGCAAGGAAAACGCTCCCAAAAATCGCTCGCAAAGCGCTGCCACAAATCGCTAGCGATTGTGACAGCGCTTGCACTTTGTAGTGGGTCCCAGGCCTTCGGCAAGTTTGTGTAATTAGATTGCAATTTGAAATCAAGTTAGTTGAAATCTGTAGTTGTAACTTTCCTTTCTTTACATTTCAAAGTGTATGTTATTCGCATTAACACTGAGAAATTCACTTCTTATGCTGAGTAATGTTGAGCAAAACTTTCAGGCCGGCTTCACACTGCAGATTGGCGGTGCGGTCACTGCTCTGCCAAAAACAAGCTTTCACTGATTACGGCGTTAGTACACGGTAATCCCCGCCTCTCATCCGGCAAGCAGGAAGTGACACTCACTTCCTGTTGGGCAATTGAGGACATGCTCAAAAGCGTATTGCTAAAATATGCTTCCGCACATGCACGACACTGAAAACTACGGCAGGTTTTTAAATACACGCGCGTTACAATAGACTTACATGACTTCTGGTCCAAAGCAGATCGCTGCATGGTAACGTAGGTATGGATCTGCATTAGGCCTCTTGCACACTGCAAGTGATTCCGATTCAGATTCCGCTTTTTAATCAGTTTTTACATCCGATTCAGATTCCGCTTTGCAGTGTGCAGGGAGCAAACTGCAAATCGGAATCGGAATCGGATGTGAAAACTGATTAAAAAGCGGAATCTAAATCTGAATCTCTTGCAGTGTGCAAGAGGCCTTAGATGAGGCACTTTCGACCGCTCATATCTGTCGGAAACATTATTTCACTGTATTTTACTCCAACTCTTCTCCACACCTGCTATCTGTTGGTATACCACAAGGCTCCATCCTCGGATCTCTTCTCTTCTCCATCTATACCTATGTGCTGGGACAGTTATTACACTCTTTTGGTTTCCACTATCACCTCTACGTTGATTATACCCAAAATCTATCTCTCAGCTTCTGACCTCTCCACACTATTATCTTGAGCACCTGACTGTCTATCTGTTGTTTTTGAATTCATGTCATCACATTTGCTCAAACTCAGCGTGAGTAAAACAGAGATTGTGTTATTTCCTCCCCCTCTCTCTGCTCCCCCACCTATAGTTACCATTCATGTAGAAAACACCCCAATAACCTTAAAGGGATACTTAAGTCAAAAGTAAAAAATGATTTTTACTGACCTGGGGCATCCCTCGGCCCCCTGAAGCTGTATGGTGCCCTCGCAGCCTCGCTGCGATCTTCCTGTCCCCGGCGGCGGCTACTTCCGGGTTCGGCGACAGCCGCTGACAGGCTGGGAACGCGAGTGATTCTCCGCGTTCCCAGCCGCTATGTCACCCTCTATGCTGCTATAGCGTATATGTTATACGCTATAGCAGCATAGAGGGTGATATAGCGGCTGGGAACGCGGAGAATCACTTGCGTTCCCAGCCTGTCGGCGGCTGTTGCCGAACCCGGAAGTAGCCGCCGGCGGGGACAGGAGGATCGGAGTGAGGCTGTGAGGGCACCATACAGCTTCAGGGGGCCGAGGAATGCCCAGGTGAGTAAAAATCATTTTTTATTTTTGACTTAAGTATCCCTTTAATGCCTAAAGCACGCTGTGTGGGGATAACGGAGCTCCAGGCATGGGCTTTTGAGTAGTAAACTACTCAAATTCCAAATTCAAATGAAGTGTAATGTCTTCACGTGTGACGGCGGCATGGGGGGGGGGGAGAGGCTTAACTTACCCATAAGTCTTCGGGATGTCTGCGTTCCATTAAGCATCACAGGCGTAATGAAAGCCGCGTTCCACCATTCACCTCCGCGCTTCCTCCTTCTGGCTTGAAAGAGGAAGCGCAGTATTGAGTCATGCAATGAGGCTTTCATTACATCTATGACGCATAATGGAACACAGACAGCAGGAAGACTTTTAGGTAATTTAACCCCCCTATCCTGCGGTCACACGTGAAGTCATTAGACTTCATTTAAATTTCAAATTCGAGTAGTTTACAACTGGAAAGCCCATCCCTGCTGAGCTCATTCAAACCACATACCAGTGGCGTAGCTAAGGAGCTGTGGGCCCTGATGCAAGTTTTACATGGGCCCCCCCAAGCACTCTATACATAACAATTGATACGGCGCACCAAAATCTGCCAATGGCAACTACAGTGTCTGAGGTGCAAGAAGGGGATAGGGAACAGTTTGTTAATGATTACCACTATTCAAAGCATCTATAGAAGTGATTATTATGAGCACAGGACCAATAGAGAGCTAATACTGCAGTTGAGGGAGGGCCCTTCGGGGCCCCACTGGCCCAAGGGCCCCGATGCGGTCGCAACCTCTGCAACCCCTATTGCTACGCCCCTGCCACATACAGTATGTGAACTTGCATTTTAGAGTAAAAAAACAAATGTAGTATGGAAGTGCCCTCTTGTGGCTATTGTATTAAACAGCAGCAACGTTAAAAACCTTCCTGAAGATAAGAGCATTTCTACTCATATTTCTGTTTTATTAGTCGTTTACATAATTAATATGGCTGGAGTAACTGCATGAGTAAAACAATATAGACACCTAACACAAGGAAAAGTAATTTTACTTTTAATACCTTTCAGGTTTCAAACAATTTTTATTGCGAGAAAGGCAATCAAAACAACAATGATTAACTTTCTAAAAAGTAAAAAGAACCTTATCCTTAGTAGTGGTATGGATTTATCCCCAATAGGTCCACGGCTTTGAATCTGCGTCGCCTATATGTCAACCTGCAAGCTAAACATAGTAATGTCGGGACTCGCGTTCTAGTGTCATTAGACACAGAAAAAGCTTTCGACACAATAGAATGGGACTTCCTTTATGCAGTTTTAAGTAAATTCGGTTTTGGAAATAAATTCTCCTCATGGGTTCGTCTGCTTTACAGTGGCCCTGTGGCTAAGGTCAAGGTGAATGGCTGGCTGTCATCCTCCTTTATATTACAACGAGGAACACGCCAAGGATGCCCCTTGTCTCCCCTGCTCTTTGACCTGGCCATAGAGCCACTGGCAGCATTAATCAGAAATGAAGGTAGAATCAGAGGATGGGAAAAGGGTAATATTGTGGAGAAAGTCAGTTTATATGCGGACGACATGCTCCTATATTTATCAGATCCAGGTGAGTCCCTTAGAGTGTCTCTCGCTGTTATTTCTACATTTGGTCTTTTTTCAGGGCTACGCATAAATTGGTCCAAATCCTCCATTCTACCAGTAGATACTTTTGCCCCGACGAAGGATCAGCTGGAATCCCCCTTGCAGTGGGTCAGTGTATTTCGCTACCTTGGTATAAATGTATCACGATCAATAATAGAATATGATAGCCTTAATCTAGCCCCTCTACTACAATTTACGATTGCAAAGCTCCGGGCATGGGAAAAGCTACCACTATCAACTCTGGGTCGAGCCAATATATTCAAAATGATACTGCTCCCCAAGATATTATATGTTACCTGGCATTCTCCTGAATACCTCCCTCCAGCTAAATTTGCAAAATTAAATGCACAACTTACACAATTTATATGGTCCAATCACAGACATAGACTATTCTTATCAGTGTTGCAACGTCCCAAGGATATGGGCGGAATAGCATTACCTGACTGCCACTCGTATTATTTAGCAGCTCAGTTGTCTTTACTCTATGATGGATGAATTGGGGTTGCAATACACTGATCCGCTGTACAATTTATTAAAGGGCAGGAGGGGCATCTCACACTTCCGAAGGCTTCCCCCAACGCTTAAACAAATGTTTATCGTCTGGGACAAGGCACATCAAAAATCACTCCATACCAACACAATTAAACATCTCCCGCTATGGGAAAACCAAACCCTAAAAGAATTCTGCAAACTTACTGATAACACTTTTTGGATAAATAAGGGGATAAAGTTCCTTTTCCAACTGATGCAGGGGAATATGGTCAAGTCGTTTGCCCAAGTGGCTGAGGAATTTCATTTGCAAAGTACCGCCTTCTATAAATATATGCAATTAACACATGCCCTTTACAAGCAATTTGACCTTCTCCCAGCGGAATTAAAAGATACAGTTATATATGACATATTGGGGGACAGCATCTCTAAGCATTTAATAACTATGTTATATAACGCAATTATCTCCCCTGAAGCTAGTGTCAAAGCTAATTCTCGCAAGCTACTATGGGAAATGGATGTTGGCACGATAGATGATCAGGAATGGGAAGACTCGCTTGATAGGGTTTTGTTAGTATCTCCGCACGCCCCTGATAGGTTGATTTACCTGTATATCCTCCATAGAGCATTTCTTACTCCAATTCGCCTTTCTAAATTTAAACCTGGAGTCTCTCCAAATTGCCCTAAATGTATGACAGACAGAGGCACCTTTTTCCACATGGTCTGGTCCTGTCCGGAGGTTAATATGTACTGGACCCAGATAGTCAAATTCTTAAATGATTATATGGGCTGCCCAATCACATGTGATCCAAAGATCTGCTTACTTCATATTTTTCCAACTACATTTTCAGATAAAAATGCCCAACGTTTCACTTTAGAAGTCCTGCATATAGCCCGAAAGCTCCTTACTCGATATTGGATACTTCCCACAGTCCCTACTCGCTCTGAATGGATCAGCTGTGTTAACAAAGTCATCCCACTTCGAAAGGCCATTTATGAAAAAAGAGGCACTCTAAACAAATTTAATACTATATGGAGATTATGGATAGACTCCCATCGCACCCGTAGATAAACCGCCTGGCTATTGTAATAACTCCACTACGTACACCTCTCAAGACTTCTTATCTCCCTCTTTGTAATAAATTGCCTCCCCAGAAATGCCTCCCACCTCCCGGGCCTCCTCCCTTCCCCCTCTTCCCCCCCCCCCCCCCCCCCCCCACGGGTCTAATTATTACTCTTTTAGGTCTTGCTACCTATTGCAAGCAACAGGCTATGTTATGGTTGTTAATGTTGTTCATGTTGGGATTCATGTTCTGAAGGCAGATCTGGTTAAGCAACTATCAAGATTGTATAATTGTACTCCTTCATAATCCTCATTGTCACTGTTTATACATATATTTTATGTTAACTTGGACGATGTATGTTTTACTATGATCAATAAACTTGATTTGCTTTCAAAAAAAAAAAATCCTACCGGAGCAGCAGCAATGTAAATATTTACCTCCGCGGCTCCAGCACAGACGCAGTATCTGCTCTCTGCACGGAGATAAGTGGAAAAAGCTGATCTCCGTCGGGCCGCTCTACTGCGCAGGCGCAAGTCTCCTGCGCAGTAGAGCAGACCCGATGGAGATCGGCTATTTTCGCCTATCTCTGTGGGAAGAGCCTCAACAGTGCCCCCGCTGGAGCCAGAAAAGGTAAATATTGCACAGCGCGACAAATTGTCGCCTGTGCGTTCCGGGGGCTGCAGCAAGACCGCCGTGGGACACAGGAGGACGGGGAAGCCTCAATAGGGTCCAGAGGCTTCCCCTACTGAGGTGAGTACCCCCCAGAGGAACTTTTTTTCAGTACAGGTTTTCTTTAAAGCAACAACAAAAAACAACAAAACAAATACTCACCTATGGAGAGGGAAAGCTCTCGGTCCTATAGAGCCTTCCCGTTTCTCTCACAGGGCCAGATTTATCAAAGCATTACTGACTGATCTTTCTTCTTAAAGGAATACTTAAGTCAGCTAAAAAAAATGACTTCTACTCACCCAGGGCTTTCCTCAGCCCCCTGCAGCTGAACGTTGCCCTCGCCGCGTCCCTCCGATGCGCCTGGACTCGCCGGCGGCCACTTCCGGTTTGCCCGTCACCGGCCGACAGGCTGGGAACGTGGCTGATTATCCGCGTCCGCGGCCGCAATAGCATTATAGAGGGCGCTATTGCGGCCGGGGACGCGGGTAATCAGCCGCGTTCCCAGCCTGTCGGCCAGTGACGGCCAAACCGGAAGTGGCCGCCGGCGAGTCCAGGCGCATCGGAGGGACACGGCGTGGGCACCGTTCAGCTGCAGGGGGCTGAGGAGAGCTCCGGGTGAGTAAAAGTCATTTTTTTTTGCTTAAGCTGACTTAAGTATTCCTTTAAACAGTTCTAACCAGCATAGGAACTGTTCTGCATGGTAATAAGAAACTTCTCAAATCCTACATAATAGCGGCAATTTAGCATGGATTTCTAGAACTGCACTACAGTTAAGAAAAGTGCAAATCCATCCCTAAATTGCTGCAGATTGAGAAGTGCTTAATAGCACTTCTACGGAGTGTGCAGCAGTGAAGGCTAGGCATGATTTGTGAAGTGCTCCTCCCCTATGCTTCCAGGTGTCCTGTAACCCTTCCAGTGCTGGACATTGATGCAATACAATACAGCAGATGTATTGTTTACCTCGGCAACACCAATTTCCCTCACACACTGCTCTGTGCTGCAACGAGGGGGCCTCAAGAGGAACAGGAAGGCTTTATAAGACCCAGAGCCTTCCCTTTCCATCAGTATCTGTTTTTTTTTCTGCTTCAGGCTTGCTTTAAGGAAGTTTAATTTCTTTCTTTCTTAAATATTTTGTCAGAGTAAGGACTGATATTTAACAAGACTGGGCAACAATCTAATGTATTTGTGGGCATACTGCACTGGTTAATTAGGGACTAATGACTGGCCTTAAATTGTTTTTACTGATGCCTGGATGCAGGAATTGACTGACAACTGAAAGCCTACAGAAAAGGGAGAAGGAGTAGAAAGTAGGACCTGCAGGCGAGAGCTGTAATAACAGCGCAGATTTGGGCGCAGCCATAGACCGTAATAGGAATTACAGCTATAGCAGTGCACAGTGAGTAACTTCGGCACCGTCAGAAGACAGAGCTTTAGTTACTTTTAAAACACTGTAATTCCCTACCATCCACATCGACCTGGAAGGGAAATAGTAATTAACGCCACCGGGACATGTGCAGGAGCAGGGTAAGCCGTATATCGGCTGTATCCTGCGCCCAAGTCTCCCAGCGGCTATTTCATACGTATGCCCTGCAGGGAGCTGAAGAAAAACATCCCTGCAGCTATATGTGATTGTTCATATTGCTCCGTGTCATGGCTCAGGAGCCATTTAGACAAGATGTGGTGCAATAAAAACATTGCATCTGGGTGCATTTTGAGCCAAAGGAGAGATCAGATCACATGACTACTATATTCAACTTGAAATTCAGGTATAAGGACAGTTATGTATGTACCATAAATAAAAACAAAAGTAAAGTCTGGGAAGAGTAAGAGCACTTAAAAAATAGACTTTCTATAGGCCTGATGCACCAACTTCATCAGAGGACCACCAGATTGTGCAAGAGTGCAAAAAATAGTAGACAAAGCATCTCCCCAACAAGTTATTATCTTTTGGCTTTGACCACAGCAGCATGCAAATACAGTGACGCACTTTACTCTTTTAGCTCGGTCTACTTATTTTTGCACAATCTGGTGGTCCTCTGATGAAGCCCTTCTTAGGGTTAAACATGTTATGAATTAGGGTTGTTTGCTGAGTGCATTTGCATCTACTCTGTACTGTCCTTGTGAATCAGTGCAATTTTCCTATCTGGCTATTCTAAATTGCATGCTGGGGGACTTTGAGGTGGTCTTGAGGCTCACTGATAAAAGGTACAGCATTTGCCTGATTGGCATGCCCTTATCCTAAAGTCCGCTTAGGGCCCAGTAACTAATACTTGGTGAACATCCCTTATTACACCGGCCTGTAGTGTCATTATCTTTTCCGTGTTACTTGTTCAGGCATTGTTTTAGCCATATTCTAATGCAGTGAAAAAGTTATTTTTTACCAGTACGAATAGGGCCTTCCCTTTTGGGAACGTGTTTGCAATTGATACTCCCTATGTACCTATTATTTTGTGTTTCATTGTATGTATAGTGACCAAGGTATTCAAGGCTTGGGCTCTAAAGCTGCCTATACACTAATGTCCCAACATAGCCATGCGATCATAATTTTGATTGATTTCTGTCCAGAATCAATTGAAATTATTGATCACTTCTGATGGAAAGATCCTGTTCGAAAGGGTAAGGCAGCATCACAATTCATTGGCAGCCAGCTGATGGGCCCTCAGGTCTCCGACCATCTAAGTGATCCCCCATGGTCTCTGCAGAGTGCTTACAGTGGAGCACATTCATCTGTCCATCGGCGTGCTCCCTCGTGTGTCCTTCTGCCTTCAATCATGCCAAGCAAAAAACCCCAAAAAGTTAAAACCTGTGTACTGTAGACAGCAGCTGCGTCTGGCTGCTCTCAAAGATCAAGGCATGTTCTGCTAAGGACTTAGTAGAAGATGTCACTCCCAATATTGCCCAAGGTGCATTCAGTACCAGCGAACGGTTGTAGTTGCATGTCTGACATCTTTTAAGCAATGTTTGTGTCACCCATTATCATGCTTTGACAAGATGACAGATACTGCAATTTACAAACCTGGTTATATATCATAGACAAGATTCTATTTTCTTCTACTTACAGCATTTAGAGAATTAACTTAATGATAGTTTATATCATTTATTAAAAAAAAAATGGTAACCATAGTTTATTTAAAATAAATAAATAAACGACCTGCATGGGAACCAAGCCAACAGTATTTTAAACCAGGTTGGTGTTAAAGCAAACCCGAACTGAAAATTAAAAGTCAAAATAAACATACACAAGTCATACTTACCACACGTGTAGTCTACTCATCAATCTGTTTCTCCTCTCCTGCGTCCTGTTTGTCCACTGTGATCAATGGAATTTTCCATCCTGGCCACTAACCCATAACTGTTTCCTGGTCAGCACACTGTTAAACTGTAATTTCGTCCACGTGAACCATAGTGAAACATGGACATTATCTTGCTCAACGGTTGCCCTTTTACTTATAACTGACAGCAACTGATATATTTCAGTTCTGACAAAATCTTGAAGGAATCGTAAGAAGAAAATGGTGAGCTTCTGAGAGGAACTGACGGCGGGGTAAGTATGTAATATTCATTTGCAGGTGCATAGTGTTTATTTAAAATAATTGTACTTGGTTCAGGTTCCCTTTATGTACAGTCACATAGCTCTCTCTGAGAAGATCCTCTCAGTAACCCATAGCACCATGATGGTGTAGGTGGAGAGATTCAGAGCCCATCGAATTACTGCAGGGGGGTTGGAGGTTGTGTGTAACTTTTCTACCATACTCTGTGTATATTATTTATACCTCAACAATTCAGGATAATCAATAGGTTTACCCACACACCCTTAGTATATAGGCCAATATAAGGCAACTGCTCAATTCCAATATTCAGGGGGATGATTGACCCTACCCCCTTTCATAGTCTATATACAATGCAACAATGCTGGCACTTCCTCAGTTATCATGTACTTTATTCATGCAAACACTAAGCCAACGTTTTGAGACACGCAAGTCTTTTCTTTAGGCAAATAGGTATGTCAAGTACATCTAAAAGACATGAATCAGGACTTATAGCCTATACACTCGCCTGCAAATAATGTGTCTAGTTCAGAGGCCACACCAGCAGTGCCCCAGGAGACACTCCTTGTGGGCCCTGGGGGAGTACATTTTAGATGGGGGACACCTGGGGGCCTCGGCAGTCGACCCTACACTGTGACGGTAGCTCCACTTATTGTTAATAGATTTCAAGGTGACATTTATAAAAAAAAATCTATTTGCAGTGTGTCACGGTAACAAGATTCCTGTGATTAGATTTCGATCAGGGAGGGATCTATCTGTGAGTCAAATCTATTAGCCATCTGCCAGTGTATGGCCACCTTCAGACATCTGGCTCTCCCTGCTAGCAAACCTCCCACTCAAATGTACTTCTTCACTTTTAAATCCCACACTACATGGCATTATTCTGCTATACAGTTTTAATAACTGTAATTAGGTGTGGAGGTAGGTATATCGCTTTTATCTAATTTCTCTGCTCTCTAGTTGTATAAGCAAGATTCATCAAACCCTTCCTATAAGAAATGCTTATTCACATCCTAAACTTAATGTAACAATATATAATTTTTCAGCCAGCTTTATGCATAGTTTGTGAAAATTATCTATGAAAAAAAATGACAGCCTCCATTTAAGATAACCATAGACAATTTATTTGTTTCAAAACGGAACAGCTGCATTTTTTTGGGTACAATTATGAGTACATAATTTAGGCACATGCATTACAATGCAGTCAATTTTTAATACAAAGTCAGAGAATGCCTGATTGCAAATTTAACTTCAAATAACAGGAAGATGTTTTCCAGGCATGTGCAAATAAGATCACCTAATTAGAACCAACAATTCCTGAGCAATACGATGAAAACACATTCAGAGTATGCAACTGAAGAATGTGGTTTTATAGAAAAGAAATCAAACTATGGTAACTTGCACTGTCCACAGTACAGTAAGTTTAAAATTCACCTTTCTACTTGAACATCCACACGGAATATGAGATCTAGAATTAGACTGACTTATACAAAAACAAAGACTTACCAATGCGTGCTTCTCGTTTGCACAAATTATTTCCTTCTCAGCCCAGGCTGGTTTTCCATAAAAGAAGAGACTCAAAACATTTCACTATCTTGGCCAGACCCCCTTCCCTAATGCTGGGAATACACGGTTCGTTTTTGCCTTCGTTTAAACCTTCGATTCGTTCGGTAAACGAATCGAGTGTTGAGAACGTATGTGAAAATAGTCATAATCTCATTATAGTTTCGATTAATAGACCCCAAAAACGAACGACTAGTGATCGAACATGTTTGATATTATCTCTCTTTATCTATCTAATCGAGCCATTGGTAGGCTTGATGGCTGTTCAGATCGATTATATATTCGTTTATGCTAGTCCGTCCCTGTAAAAAGGGATTTTCGTTTCGTTTCTTTGCAGCCTTCGATCATTGGAAAAACGAAACCATCAGAATCGAAAAAAAAACGAAACCGTGGGTGGTGATATTAACCGTATGACCGATTATTTCGGGATCGAAAAGGACAAAAGGCACAATCGAAACGAAGGTTTAAACGAAGGCAAAAACGAACCGTGTATTCCCAGCATTACAGGAACATGCTCAGACACTACAATAGTGCAGGGACCAAAGTATGATTTCAGGTTTGGAGACACGTTCTGTTCACCAGAAAGTGGAACAGCGCAGAGGCTAATCCAGAATCCCAAACAGCCAATCAATTAACCATCAGCTGTGTAAATATGTTGGACACTGGTCAACCAGTCAGCAGTTCAGGATTCATATCAGTCTCAGCACTTAGTGGTTTCCATTGAATAATAAATTAGCATATAACAAGAATGTTTTGCTTATCTCAACACTAGACCCACAGTTGGAGCACAGGTGTTGAACTCCAGACTTTAAGGGCCATATCCGTGTCAGTGTTTAGGATGGTCTGAGAAATGGAGAAATGTGTTCTACTTTATGACCCACACCTTTTTTGTTTTAGTCCCATCAATTAATTTAAGCTGTGCCAAAAATGTGAGAGGACCTATGCCCTTGAGGACTGTAGTTCGACATCCCTACCTTAGAGAAATACATTTTTAGCAAAACAAGAACACAAACTGGTAAGGTGGACTGCAAGTAATCTGCCCTACTGGGTCTTTGATTGTTTTGTCCACAGTTAAGCTCTTCTTTAATTTTATACAACATGAATATAAAATTAATATTTTATATTAATTATAAAATATAAGCACACAATCAAAACAATGTTTTGGACACATAAATAGATGAACACAACAAATACGAGACCATAATGGAGGACTTAAATATATTGTTCTTTCACAGACATAATGAAGTCATTATTGTTCCCCTGCATTACCATCAAGCATAGAAGCCATGTGTGGGTACTGCATAGAATAGATTCTTTTAAAAAATGATAATATGTGGTTGTTATAGTGACACTACTGGGTACAAAAGATGAACATAGTTTAATCTGAGGGTAAACCTTTCTTTGAGGCAGAACGCCAGGTTCAGTGGTTCAGGAATTAGAAGTTATAGAGCATATACCGACGATTGTAGCTCAATCCAAGTTACTAAGCTACAGATTTCCCATGTCTTACAGAAGAACAGTTTTGTGATGATGGTACTGTCGCCCATTGACTAGTTATATCACATCATTGAGGACTCCCTAGGAACATTTTTGCACTTAGTGAAGCTGGTAGCTAATTTGTAGTTTACTCTGAATCAAATTGGGGGCATGACTGCTTGCTTCCTGCTAACCCCAAATATAATGGACTGCTGAAGTGACCCCCTCCCCCCATCAAAGCTTACACATAACCTTCATGAGGTCCAGTGACTTACAAAAAGCAGTAAGTAAATATAAATTATTTATCTTAATGAAATAATGAGTGAAAGATTATATATAACTGAATAAACTCTCAAGAGAAGGTCATTTGTTATGATAATATGGCAAGTATCTGCTTTGCAGGCCATGTGCAAACTGAGGTGTCGACTAGGTCTAGCAGGGGAGAGGCAGGGCAAATGAAATTGTAGAGAATATTTAGATATACTACGGAACATGAAATCTCTGTAATACTTCTATCTGCTCTGAAGGAGATGTTTTTTATATTTCCCCAAACTACACTAGCAACACTCTGATGTTGCTTCCCATAAATGTGTGACATCAGTGGATTCCCCATATATAAGAATGTAATGGTAAGGCATGTTTAATCAATTTCTAAATCTTTGATTCAGTGACATCACAAAAGAGTTAGGTGTTGTCTGGAAGAAGGTGTGTGTGCGCGCACTAATATGTGCGCTGTGCTCTGCTAAATTTATTTCCCATCACTGGTTAAGAAACAAAACTTATCCTTTACATACCTACCACCTCTACCCATAAG
The DNA here is from genome assembly GCF_040937935.1 of Hyperolius riggenbachi. Taxonomy (NCBI): domain Eukaryota; kingdom Metazoa; phylum Chordata; class Amphibia; order Anura; family Hyperoliidae; genus Hyperolius; species Hyperolius riggenbachi. The sequence goes on from NC_090647.1 coordinate 222,260,071, forward strand.
TATTTATAGCTTTGTTTGACAGGTGATTCAAAAATGTGTGCATGAAACATACCTTCCAGTAGGGTTTTAACCCTGAAGGTTGTTTGCTGGAGTTCTCCCCGCACTTCTACTGCTACGGTACAACTAACTTCTTGTCAGTCAGTGGAAACAGCATAAACCTTCAAAACTGCTTTGGTAGCACAGAGACAAGGGGAAGCAGACTGAAGCAACTTAGAGGAATTTATTTTTAAAGTGGCAGAGTACTTACAACTAATGTGCTTAGCATAATCAGTAATGCAGTATATCATTTTACTTCCATTCCAGCATAAAATTATATCTACTGCTTCTGCTGACATAGCAGAAATGACTGGCAACACCCATTATCCATACATATGTTATCAGCACTTGGACAGAGATAACTGAGTGTGTAAAGTCATTCTGTTTCATAGTATAGTTTGAAGGGAACCTTAACTGAGAGGAATATGGATGTTTCCTTTTAAACAATACCAGTTGATTGTCAGTCCTGCTGATCTCTTTGGCTGTAGTAGTGGCTGAATCACATACCTGAAACAAGCATGCAGCTAATGCAGTCTGACTTCAGTCAGAGCACCTGGTCCGCATGCTTGTTCAGGGGCTGTGGCTAAAGGCGGATCGCTCAAGACCAGTCTTATCAGCTGAACGACGGACTGTACACACGCCCGATTTGGCGTCCGAACGACTGGACGTCCAATTGACCCGTCGTTTAAAAATATCCGACGTGTGTATGGGCCTTAAAGCTATTCGAGACACAGGATCAGCAGGAGAGTCAGGCAACTGGTAATATTTTAAAAAGGAAAAATCCATATCCTTCTCAGTTTAGGTTCCCTTTAAAGTCTATGCTGTGTATACTGTGGTTGACAGGTCTATATCATAAAATATCAATAAAATAAATGATGTATGTATATTACATTATTGATCATACCCTCTTTTATATTATATAAAAGCACACATCCTTATAAGTACACTGTAGAGTATTGTACTGTATTAACCATCAGTAAAAGCAGAAAGTTTTGAATCAGGATGATACCATATTATTTATTGGTTAGCCGATAAATGGTATCACCCTGATTCAAAACGTTCTGCTTATAAGTACGCTATCACTTTAAGGCAATAAATAAGTAACTGTGCACACCAAATCCTTTAATCACTGCATACAAAACTAAAATCATTTTAGGTGCAGTTCTTATTCAGTGAGTCTACAACATCACTGGGTTATATATTAGGTAAAAATTGTGCCTAAAAAACAACAGGGTAGACAAGTTTGCACAGTTTGTTTTAAACCCACAGCAAGGAAGACACATACAATGCATTGTACATTGTTGGAGAGTAACAAAGGCATTAAAAATGGAGGAGCTATGGTAGGACATCCATAGGATGTGGATCTCTTTGCCAAGCGAATTGTAGTAAGCAAGACAATTGTATTAAATAATTATGGAAGTATGCAAAAAGAATGAAAATGTGTGTAGCTGTACACTCTGGTTTGAAATCATGGCTGAGAGTCATGGTACGCATGTGTACATACACAAAGCTTGCAATTGCGGACGGAGGCTTAACCCATTTTTAGTACAGGCACAAAGTGTTGAAAAAATGCTGGTGTTTTGAAAACAAAATCTTCCGTTCAATAATACATACGTATCCGTACTGAAAAATCTGTTCAAAAGTTACAATCAGACAGAAGATCTGTAGATGACTTGAGAAAACATAGCACAGTAAGCCATAGCAATCAGTGAATTGCAGTCATACTGTTGTGGGGCGTTGTGGATTACAATGCATAAATGCATACTGCTAAAATAATATTTACTTTTTGGAGATTAAAGTGTACCTGAAGTGTTATATAACATGATGAGATACACATGTATGCTCACTCCCAACCCTACTTAGAACTAGACTATATTCTATTTTTTACTGTAAGGGTTATGAATCCAGGGCTCTAAACAGCGGTATTCTGGAGTCAGATTGCAACATAACTCTTGATAATAACAAAAAGTTCATGATTTGTTCATATGGGAACCGAGTAACATTACTAAAACCATCCTCATGTACCTGAGGCAGACAAAACTTTAATTGTAGGGTTTAACCTTTAAATATAAAATAAGACTGGGTGATTTTAGGAAAAAACTGTACAATCTATCCCATCAGTTTATTTTCACTTCAGGTTTCCTTTAATGATTAATAGTGAGCATCATGGCACTCTGAGAATAGGAGGAGGCTTATACACAACCATGCAGGAATCATACATCCTATTTCAAGATGTAAGAATGGGCAGACAATTATCTTAACATGCAGATCTCTAATGACCAAAGAAATGGAAGCTCTGCTAGCAAATGCAAGCCGCTCAAATGCTGCCAATCAATTGGCTGCTGTAGTAATTAGCTAAAAGGTCAGCAGCTAGTAGCCCTCACTTCTTGGACCACGGGAGATTTTCATGTTAGGAGAGTATTCCACCTATTTATACACATCAGATATAAATTAAGAGTGCACACAATTTGACAACGGTAGCAAATTGAAGGTTGTTTAGATAGTAAAACAATACAATTATAGAATTCTCTCACACTCTTCTTAAGAAGGGTACATGATGAGGGAAGAATCAGTAAGACTAAGATATTATGGCAGATCAGTTTAGTACTTGGAGCAATGGTCCTCATTCTCCATTCTCTAGAGCAGTGGTTCCCAACCTTTCCCGGCCCGGGAAACACTTTCTGACCAAATTTTTCTCCGGGGAACGGCCGGGGGGGGGGGGGGGAGGGGGTCGCCGGGTGTTTGCGCGGCCTAGTGGACAGTGCCGTGCGCAGCAGGCTATGGGGGGGGGGGGGGGGCTGGGGTGCGGCTGCATAGCTAGCATAGTTGCCCCAGTATAGGGAGTTTAGTTGCCTCAGTATAGCTAGTATAGTGCCCCAGTATAGCCAGTATAGTGCCCCAGTATAGTGCCCCAGTATAGCCAGTATAGTGCCCCAGTATAGCCAGAATAGTGCCCCAGTATAGCTAGCATAGTGCCCCAGTATAGTGCCCCAGTATAGCCAGTATAGTGCCCCAGTATAGCCAGTATAGTACCCCAGTATAGTGCCCCAGGATAGCTAGTATAGTGCCCCAGGATAGCTAGTATAGTGCCCCAGGATAGCTAGTATAGTGCCCCAGTATAGCCAGTATAGTGCCCCAGTATAGCCAGTATAGTGCCCCAGGATAGCCAGTATAGTGCCCCAGTATAGCTAGTATAGTGCCCCAGTATAGTGCCCCAGTATAGCCAGTATAGTGCCCCAGAATAGCCAGAATAGTGCCCCAGTATAGCCAGTATAGTGCCCCAGGATAGCGCCCCAGTATAGCTAGTATAGTGCCCAAGTATAGCTAGTATAGTGCCCCAGGATAGCCAGTATAGTGCCCCGGTATAGCTAGTATGGGTAGGTGGTGCCCCCGCCCGTCCCCCCGCTGTTATTACCTTAACAGCGGCCGCTCTCCCCTCTCCGGCGCGTGTATTTATTCAAGCAGCGTATCTCCCGGCTGCTCTGTGTGATGCGGCAGGAAGCAGAGCAGCGGCTTCCTGTAACGGCGATATGTATCGCCGTTACTATGGTAACCGAGCCCTGCTTCCTGCGCATCACACACAGAGCAGCCGGGAGATACGCTGCTTGAATAAATACATGCGCTGGAGAGAGGAGAGCGGCCGCTGCTAAGGTAATAAAAGCGGCGGCCGCGGGGACGGGCGGGAGGGGGGAGGAAGAGGACAGTCCTGCGTCCCGCGGACCACAGGTTGGGGATCCCCGCACGGCACACCAGGCAACATCCCGCGGCACACTAGTGTGCCGCGGAACAGTGGTTGGGAAACACTGCTATAGAGGACAAGTACATTACATGCCTGGTGTCAAATAAAAGCCACTTGAATGCATATTTAGATCATCTACTCAAAGACAAGATCAGACAGGTACTTAAAACTGCATATTATTATTTTCAGTGCCACATTTTCATTTTTTTTTTTAAAGCTCTCCAATCTAAGGGGTAGAACGGTCCTTTAATCAAATATCTCTTTAATGTAGCACAGTGTGTACATTTCAAAATTGTAATCAAAGAAATTCTCAGCACTGAAAGTACCTATGCGACTTTACCCTGAAGGAGGGCTTATTAATGGGCGAGTAAAGCCACAGTCCCTCCCTCAAAGGTTACAGTATCATAGAATACTATAAAAGAGAAGAGAGAGATCAAATTCACAAGGGTGACAAGGTTTCTAGAACACTAATGCGGATTGGTCAGAATGTTACAGTCTACTCTATACAGGGAGGCAAAGCTCAAGGTTTATTGGGGTAAGACAAAGTAGCAGTGTCTGCAGTGGACCCATACTGACTGTCTTGGATTGCAATATATGATTTAATGTGTTTTTATCATTTGTCTTTGTTAAAGCAAACCCGAGCCGGCTACAGAAAAAAAGTAAGGGACCTGGATAGTCTTGGGGGTATCCAGAGGTAAGTATGTAAAATTTTTTTCCTGCTGCCCCGGGTTCACTTTAAGTTTTTGAACTAGCTCAGTTGAATATACTCTTCTCAGGCTATACTCATAACAAGCTATCTCTCCTTCATACTATGCTCCTATGCTCCATGATGGGGAGTTGAAAAATTAAATGTATTGTAATACAAGTTTTAAGTCCATTTCCAGGAAAAATATTTTAGATTTCAATAGTGTGGAAAGTAGTTTGGAACTTTGGATGCGTTTGTTCCTATCTGTGTCCTCCCTGGACAGGCTTTCCCTCATTTCCTGTTCTTCAGCCATCAGTGGAGCTCTTTGGCTTTAATATGAAAACTGCTAAGGAAGGATGGTAATACAAACTAGATTGTAACTCTTCATTACTATACAAAATTTTGAGTGGCAGATTCTGTCACTTCTGGAAGGATTTCCCCACTTCCTTTCTGGACAGGAAGTGATGGGAATTCTCACAGATGGGGACACATGATAGCTACAAAGATTCAAATGAGGGTCTGACCCCTCACCTCTCTATCCCAATCTAAAATAAATGTTCTGCCCTTTAAATTGGCTTCAACTTGGTGAAATAAATGAAACACTCTATATGGTCTTTGATAACAGTATTCCTTGTAGTGTAGAAAAATTCCAGAATACAGCTATAAATAATTTTCCCCTTTAAAAACCCATCTGTCTGCTATGTCTAAGTTCATCCTGCAGCAATATAAGCCTTACAAAATCCAGTTTTATTTCAAAGTAATACAAAAAAAAAAAAAGATTTTAACTGTAATGAAGAGAAAAAAGTAGTTTATCTTAAGCGCAGGTTTTCCAAATGATCCGTCTGCATGCTACTACATATTAATTTAGCTAACAGACACTTCTGTATTAAAAGCTCTTAATGTAAAGATAGGGATATAAATCTAACAGTTATTACAAAACTGCTATAAGCTGACTCACTACTGCAAAATGATGTCTGTTCTGACCCTAGTCTACATGACAATACTCATTTTACCAAGACAGAAATACATTAATCTGTACTCTAATAGATTAGATGCTACATTTGATAAAAACATCAAACCTAACAAAAATCTATTGAAAATAAAGGTCCCTGTCAATCAATGAGGGGAACATGGTATAAGAGAGAGGCTGCATTAGTTTTGCACTGCAAAACAAAGCTTGTGGCTGTGGCAGGCTGCAATAATCCAGTCTCTGCTAAGAGCTCATCTAATATGGAATGGGCACTGTGGCAAGCAATCAATATCAGGTAGATATTGTTTTCCAAAACCTACCTTTGCTTGCTTCCAGCACTCAGTTTGGAGTTTGATCTTTGATCTGGACACGTGACCAGCACACCACAAGCTAACAAAGCTAAAATCCTTAGTTCATATCACACAACATACTTTATATACACTATGCAGGAGGTGCTAGCAGGAGCTTTGCAAGTCTTCCAAATGATTTCTCAGGACACTATTAATATCAGTTTCAAATACATGAAAATATGCATGTAAAGTTAAATGTCAAGCTCAGCTCTACTGACTGCTATGAAATGTCATTTAATTTTGAACTCTGCATTGCTCTACAGGAGCCCAGAACACCCTCAGACATTAATGGCACATATTTGAAATGTCATCTTTGGTCTAATGGGGTTATGAATATTTGATCTCTCCCCGCCTACTTCTAAAACATCTCCAAACTGCACATAACTGTAAAAATACATGAGGCAAATGGCTACCAACTACATGAGATGAAGACCTTATGGTAGCTTAAGTCCTGCTTATTGCCCACAGGGCTACAAACATAAACCAGGTAGAAATGTTGTTCATTCGTTGACACTGCACAGCATTCACAGAAAGAGAAAGGGGAAAATCCCAGAATGTCCTAAAAGTGTCTCTCAGTGCAGAAGTCTTTGCTTAAAGGAAAGTATCAGTCATAGAGACAGGTGGAAACCGCTGTCATCTTGGTCTTTTGCGGGTGACAAATAATAAAACTCGTCTGATGGCATGTAGACGATCTTTCAAAGAGGTCATGGCCAGGATTGTTAACTGTGCCTTGTTTTCGAGTGGAAGCACCGCCAGCATCCACCAACACCAAGCTGGGCCACTTGGACTGCTCTGCAAGAGAACACCATTTCTGTTTAGCTCTGTCACACACAGGTAAGTAAGCATGTACAGTACACACACGGCAAAGTATGTGCCTACAGACAAGACTTATAGATATAGCATTTTTTATGTCTTCAAAAATAAGAAAAGACATTAAAAGATAATCTAAAAGGGTGAATAATGCCAAACTAGGGCATACTATTCTATTCAGCGTATATGTACCTGTGGGTTAGGTTCTTTGTTTGGCATTGGCCCAAAATGATTAAGGATCTGTGCTTTGAGGTTGTCCTTCAAAGAAGCAAACCAGGCGAAGGCTTGATCATAGACAGAATTATGTAGCGCAAGCAGCTCTTCATATTCTGGTCCTTCCACCTATTTGGCAAAAGAAAGAACTGCTTCAACATTTTTTCTATATGGTATAAACTACAAACATCATAGAAAGTGATAGGCATTAAAATAGTATCTTACAATCTCTGTTGGGCACTTTAATTAGATTCAGTAATGTCAGGATCTCTCCTGTAGCATGTTCTGTCGGTTGCAGTGGAACTGCAACCGGGCAGTTCTGACTTATCTGCTTGCATTCGGTTGCGCATTCGCAATAAGTCTCATTGTCAATTGCAATCACTCTGCAGTTCAGAGCAGCTCAGGATGCTGTCATCATTCCTCCTATTGCTTGCTGCAGTCAAACTGCATCCAGATAGCCCTGGATTTCCTACATGCATGTTGTTGCATAATATTGCATGTATTTGTTATGAGAGTCCTTTTTCACAGTCAGCTAGCAGCTTGAAATCAAGACAGCTAAGGGTTGAGTAATTACCATTCAGCTGTGTGGGAATTTGCATGCCTGCATTCATTGGCTGACAGCGACATAAAAGTCTGCCTCCCATTTCAGACTCCGCCCAACATAGCGTACAGCTCCCTGAGTTGTTGTTGTGTCCATGTTGTGAAAGTACGTAACTAAAGCAGCGGTTGCCATTAGTTACGATCCTACCTGTTTGTCTTGTCTATGTCAGTGTGAATGTTTGCAGTGGCAGCGACTAGATTGGCAAAGCATTCCGTCTGTCTGACTGTTGTTTGTCTTGTTACTCAGCCTGAGGATTAGTGCGGCGTCACACTAAGCAGCCATTGGCCTTGATTCACTAACCAGCGCTAAACTGGTTAGTGTGCTTTAAGACCTAGTGGGTGCAAACAACGGAGGTAAGTGGTTTGCGCCCACACATCGCGCACAGCCCAGTGCAGTGCGCACGCAGCCGGTAAGGCCCGGTTCACATTAGCGTTCGCTGTCCGGATTCGCCTGATCGGATCCGGACCGTATACTGTACAAACGGAACGTACGCTCCGCATAGCAATGTAAAGTCTATGCGGACCTTCACACGCGTCCGTTCCGTACAGAACGGAGCCGGATCGGATCCGGACACTTTTCCAACATGCTCTATTTTTTGGGTCCGGATCATCCGGCCCACGCACCCGGACCGGAGCCTGACTGCACCATCCGGAAATAGAAACCAATGGGGAATGGAAAGCACAGAACACACTGGCTAATAAAACCGGACGTTCTACCCCACTTCCTATGCGTATTCTAGCGGCCATTTTGGATAGGGACACATGGGCCCAGCATTTCTGGAGTGGAGCAGCAGTGACTTTAGTGCTGGAGCTGTTGGCAGTATGTCGGACGTGGAGGTTAGGCCCGTAAACAGCGGAGGACCTGATTGTACAGGTGCACCTTCTGCTGACCTCCCACACCCCAACAATTTTAATAGTTTATTTATCTATTTTTACCAAACAGATCCGGATGGCAGCCGTATTCATGCCTGATGCAAACGGACCCAATCGGAACCGGTCCGGATCCGGTCCGTTTGCATCCCAGAACGCAAGTGTGAACGGGGCCTAATAGTGATAACATCGCACCCGCTGCCCTGTAAATGAAAACGGTGCATCGGGTTCCCCCGAAGCGGCGCACTGATGCGCCGTTTTCGTTTACAGGGCAGCGGGTGCGCCGTTATCGTCGCACCGTGCACTATTAATGGCTGTGTGCGCACTGCCCTGGGCTATGCCCAATGTAGCTTTGCACGGCTATTAGTGCCCTCAAAACTACATTTCGGGCACTAAGTGGCTTTTCACTCTGGCGCAAATACTTACCGCCGGTTAGTGAATCAAGCCCATTGTATATTAATGCGACTTTCATTACTCAATTAATGTATTTCAATGTGACTGCCAGACTGACTTAGATACGACCTTAGCTTTACTGACCATTCTCTCTCCTAGTCCTTTTTACCGCAGCCATCTGATCTAACGTGTATGACCTTAGCCTGTTACCGACTCTGATTCTGTCTAGTCCACTATACCACTGCCATCTGATCTATCGTGTATGACCCAAGCCTGTTACCGACTACGTCTGTTGTGTATTGTATCACATAGCATCTGGCGTGATAGGCGGCCCAGAGCTGCAGTTGCTCTGGGCAATTTTGCTCCCTTGTTCATTACTCCTGTGGCCACCTGTGAAGCCTCTTCCATTACCTAGCTACATAGTCTTGAGCACACACGCTGACTCAGAAAGTATACCCCCCAAGCATCACAAGTAAACAATATAACTAGTATTTAGCAGCCCTATTACCCCGATTTTTGCATCTGGTGCTGAAGTACCTTTTTATCTTCCAAATATTCAATATTTGCAGTGTTGTAGCCATCCCTTTGTCCATGGCTCAAAACTTTAAATCTGTTCAGGCCAACAGTGTCAACCACCGAGCGACCATCTGGAAAAAACTTCACATCTCTCACGTGTAACATACAGCCATAGTCAGCAAACCTGAAAAACACCAGAAAAATCTTAATGTAAACTGAAAAAGTCAGACTCAGTATAAAAGGCATAGGCAGTCAAAGTTACACTAGCATAGTCAGGGAAACTTTATGCGAAAAAATTGCAAATACTTTCTGTTTTAAGAAGGGAAATGTGTGTTTTGCATTGCATTTTTTTTTTGTAAAAGGGCTTTTTGGTCCTTTTTAGCCCCTTACACAGTCTTAGGAGTTCTGGTTCACCATAAGCTTGCTGGGTACCTTGTAACTCTGTGTGTTTCAAGCCCCTCCCCATAGAGCCACATTAATCCATGCCATGTACTGATGAGTGCCAACCAGTCTAAATCAGTCTGTACGCATGCATGTTGAATTAGTGTGGCTCTGTAAGAGGGCTTTTTGGTTACATCTGAGTGCTGGTTCACCATGAGCTTGCTGGACAATCTGCATATCTTATCAGCATAAACACAATCATAGACTGCACATACTCACCCTTTAAGCTCATCTGCTATGCACATTCCAAACTGTTTTGTTCCAGTTTCCATACTCCTTCTGATCATTAGGCGATAACGTGGCTCAAATACATGCAGTGGACAAGGGATTGTTGGAAAGGCCATGGTACAAACAAATATAGGGACATCTTTACTCAGGCTGTAGAAGAGAAATGAAAGCAAAATATATTTATAAGATCAACAGAATAACCAGATGGAATTATTTATAAATAGGCTAGGTATTATAAACAGGTTGAGAGAAGAACACCCAGAACTGACTTACTATATGCATAATTTACCAACATACAGTAGGTCTAGCCGATATACAGTACTTTATGGAAGTATACTCCCCTGCTCCCCACCCTACTTTTCCACATTGATGTATTACAGAAAATTAAATAATTCCTACTATAGTATTACCATGACATACTTAAAAAGGGACAAGTGAAACTCCACACATTGGAAATTGCTAAAAACATAACAGTGCTCCACAAGACTATTTGTAAGTTGAGGTTATTGAACAATATATTTTCATTTGCAGCAAGCTATACATTTCCAAAAGTGACTGAAGCTGAAACTGCACTAATTTGCCAGCCTTGAATCTGTACTCTGTTTGCTTAATTCATAATGAAGTATTATTAAAATGTGTCTGCACACCTAACCTACCTCACTGTTCTATGCCTGCATTTGTGTGCATGTAAAAAAGGCAGCAGGAAATTTGGGTGCAGGGTGAAACCGAAAGACAGCTCACCCTGCTCTTGCAAATTTTCCATATATTTCCAATACTGTTACCCTGCTGATAACCTAATTGGTAGGGGGGCATAATTGGGCTCTGGCTACTTCCGGCTCCTAAATTACTCAGTAAGCCCCGCTATAACCCCGATTCCTATTACGGCCTATGGTGGCGCCCAAATGACCTGTCTCACTGCAATCTTACACTCAACCTAATCCCTTCTATACAAAAACATAACCCAGCAACATTTATTGTGCCACACATTACTGCTAGTTCATATTTGGGATGAAGTATGATTTCCTCTGAAAAAAAATTGTTGCAAAAAGAGCCTTTTCCCTCCCTCCATTGCAAATACATGCAGTTATGTAATACTGATGGACCTCTGTGGAAGGAACATGTCAGAAAAGGCTCACATCTGAAATGAATCTTACCAGTGATGCATCTGGTGTGTATTAATGATGATAACCAGCTATTTATAGATTGCACAAGAGTGCACATATTCATTTCAGTTGTAAACCCCTGCAGAAGTCCGCGCTGCCCTATATTTCCAGGATTCTAGCCAACCTCTAAAAAATGCTGCTAAGATTTATGTGTGATTTTATGAGTAGTAATTGGAGTCTACCAGATCCTATAACTACGCACAAGTACTTCAGTGCTTCTGTATCTTTTCAGCCTGAGAATGGTCACAGGCAATCACCATTACCTGAATCCTTAAATCTAGTGTGTGTATATCGATGTATTCTACAAGATCCACTGTTATTACTAAATGTACTACTTACAGTACTGAATAAAAAAGTCCATTAGAGAAAATCAAAAGAGCTTACTTAAACATACTGGTTATTGAATTGTGCAACGCCCCCCCCGAAAAAAAAAAAGCCATAGACTATGTTAGGGATATTAGACTGACTATGTTAGGGATTAGATTATACGATTTTCCAATAAACACACAAGAATAATAATATTATTAATAATAAATACATGGTAGACATCTCTTTATTATTACTCATGTCTGTACATTCTGTACATTCATTTAACTGCCTCAAATTAACATTACTGGCACATTTGAAGAGGCACCAAAATAACATATAGGAAAATTTTATGTATATAGTTTTTATAATGGTAAACACTGTCTTTGTCATTTAGAAAGTAATACTGGAAAAAATATGCAATTTTATTCATTAAGTTATATTATGTTCCTCTTTAAATAAGATAGTTCATCTGTTGTTAGAACATAATCCAATTGCCTGCATCATGCTCTACATATTTACAGACTAGAAAAGCATCCCGGCACATGGACTTCCAAGTAGTAAAACTGCTTTACCAGGAACATACTCATTTGCATAATGTCAGGAGACAGTAGATTATCAGTACTGATAATCCATTTTCCATGTCCTGTCTTTAGCCAGGTTCAGCTTTACAACCTTTACAAAAGAACATACCCTGAACTGCAAAGCCACAATGGGGTTGATTCAGGAAACCATGGTAAAACTGCAGTACGTACAAAACACACGTCAATTTCACTGGTGTTTATGTAACATGCGTTGCGTACATACTGCGTAACCTGATAGTGTGCATGATGCGGCTTGCTCTATGCACACAACACACATAGGGCTTGATTCAGTAAACTGTGCTAACTGTTAGCACGCTTGTGAAAAGCCCCTCTTCAAGCCTAAAATCACTTTGTCCGCGCTAACTAGCATTCACGCGCAAAGTAGCATGGTGCGCGAAACGTCGCATCGCGGTGTGACGATAACGGCACACCCGATGCGCCTATAAGGTCGCATGGGGTGCGACCTTAATGTCGCATAGTGTGACGTTAAGGTCACACTAAATGCGACCTTATAGGCGCATCGGGTGCGCCGTTATCGTCGCACCGCAATACGCCGTTTCGTGCGTGCAAAGTTTTGCGGTAATTTCACTGGTGCGTGCTAAGTACTTAGCACCCTAGTTAGCATGCCCAAATCCTTTAGGCGTGCTAACTAGGTTAGCACCGCATATTGCATCAAGCCCCTTGTGTTTCTGGCATAATTTTACGGAGGTTTTGTGAATCATCCCCAATATGAGGAAAGCACAGACAGAAGTGACTATTGTCCACCTCTTCTGTATAGGATTATCAGAAGCACTGACTTCAGTGGCAGCTATTTTTGTAGTAATAGCCTACTGTTACTCTGAATTGGAGTGCATACTTTGTATGAAGCACATCTCTGCCATCTTAGTACTACAGACAGCAAAGGTGTTCAGTAAGCCACACCACCTAACCTTCACCAGCTTATAACAAGTAAAGCTAGTAAAAGTCAATTAATTTTTTATTTATGTATAATATGGATAATAAAGGTCATTTTCAGAAAACCTTTGGTTTCATTTTGGATATGAGGGTAAAGGAGATGACTCCCAATTTAGTCAATCAGAGAATATAGGACTGTGGCATGGGAGCAAACATATACACAGCAAGGAATATTCCATCAGCCAATGCTTTCACTTATGATTGATGTCACCTTCTCCTTTCTATCACCACTGGTCCTTAGAACGAGTGATGAACAAAAAGTAACGGGAGGACACCTCAGTCGGGTAAAAGCAAAAGTGGTTGTATATACATTCTTTTGTGTATAAAAACAGTATGCGTTTACTCACATTAAGGATCCTAAAACCAGTTTTTTAGGACCTGTTTCATATGCTTGCCTCACACTCAGACGTAGTACAGTGTTCTGTAATCAACCCGAGCAGTTTCCGTTATGGAGGTGAAACTAGAGCATCAGCTGGTGGAATATTCCTTGCTGTGTTATATTTCAGCCAGTTACAGTACTTTAAAGTCATGAAGATCCATGAAGGTTCCAGGAGCAGGAAGTGAGGGAAAAATCTTCCCAGATAGGGAAACAATCAGTAACTTTATCTCCCCAGTTCTATTAAAGGAATACTATCGATTCACATATTTTTTTCAATTGACACAGGAATTGTTTGGGAAGTGCTGCTAAGTACTGGTGTATACATTTTAGTAGCAACTTCTTTGTTTACAGTTATCAATATACATTAAAACTTTTTTTTTTGTAACACTGTTTTTATTGAACGTATATTGTATCATTCAAACTTTTGAAAATGTCAATATATGTCCATATTAGCATAGAGATACATATCTTGTTTACAATACAATAAAGTTGAAGATATGAAAAATGGTTTATCTTATGAATTTGTATTGTCCAACTTTTCCAATTATCCATAGAACCAAAACAAAATACTAGAAAAAGACAAAATAATAATAAAATATAAGCTTAATTAACATATGAGTATTTGTTCCTGTGGTCTGTACTTCAATGCGGATAAGAGAGCGTACCAATTATGAAGTGAGTTGTGCCACACTAAGGAGGGGAAGCAAGAAAAGTCATGGATCATTATAGTACATATTAGTTAGGCCATTCATAGTAGTCTGTAGAATCCCAGGTAAGAATTGTTTCCCGTCTAATGTCCCATAGGTCATTTCAATGGGGGTTAGGAGGCACGAACACAGATCAGGAAGGAATGTAATTGAGAAAGTATGTTTCCCATGGGTCCCATATTTGTTTAAATCTCTCTTCTGTATCTCTCAGAAGAGAAGTGAGATATTCCATAACCTTAGTCCAGCTGATTTTTGTAATAACTGCATAGATTGTAGGAGAGAGGTGTTTACGCCAATGAGATGCTATAGATATGCTCTAGAGAGCCTGTCTGATTACATCCCCTCCAACATTGATTGGATACATCAGGATATATTTTTGATAGTACTTCCGGTGTTCTATACCACCGAAAAATCACCTTATAAATATTTTCTTTTACTTGTGTGCATATAGATGTTTTTTTTTTCGCATTCTCTTATATTGAGACCCAGTCTTCCAGTTCTAGGGATTGTCCAAGAGCTTGTTCCCACTTGTTCATATATGAGTGTTTGGGTTTGATAGTACCAGAATTGTCTAGGAGTAGCACATAAATAGCCGAGATAAGCCCTTTTTGGTGACCGTTATTGTGACATAATGTTTCATGTAACATGGGAAGGAGATCTATTCCCCTAGTGAGAGTTCTAAGAAAATGACTAATTTGATTATACTCCATAGACAATTGTGGCGTGAAGGTTATCTTTTCCTCTAATGCAGTTTTGGTGAGGAGTTTTCTGGTTAGAACATTCGTCCAGTTATAAAGATTAGTATATTTAAGACTAAACCATCTGCCCATGAAACTTTCTATCATCCCCGGAATAAAAGCAGGGTTTCCTAGTATGGGATATAGAGGAGATATTGAAGATCTGAGATTCGCTTTCAGAACTGTTGAATGCCATATTTGGAGAGTAAATTTAATTGTAGGAAGGAGTTTAATATGGGGTAGTTTGGGAGGAGATGAAGACCAAATCAAGGAAGCTAAAGAGGTTGGGTAAATACTGAATGCCTCGATAAGGCCCTATTTAGTATATGTCTTCAGGTCCGACCATTCAGGGAGTTGGCGTAAGTGAGCGGCCTGGTAATACAATTTCAGATGAGGTAGACCTAAGCCTCCCTGTTCTCTAGAAGCTAATAGAACAGAGGAGTGGTATACATTAAAACTTTACTGACGCCAAAACTGACGGCTGACTGAGCCATGAGGAGAGGGGAAATTCCCCTCACACTTGATCAGTTAACTCTATGTGTAGCTCTGTGTGTGACAGAGAAGAGAGCTCCCAACAGCTGCAGCTCCTGTGTCCTGTGTTTCTGACTAACCTGTTTGAAGAGAGCAGAGGAAATGTAACTAATTGTCACAGCTTTTCACACTGTTTTTGCTTTCACAGTTTGATATGTTTGATATTTGCTTTCTGTAGTCTGATATGCAAGTCTGGCTGTGCATTGAAGCAAACACCCCTTCTGCAATTGATTTGTCCCAATATAGCTAAATCCTACCCTCAATAAAATTACAGCTTTTGCCTCTGATATTTAACATTAAAAGTAGGAAAATGTTTACACAGCTAGTTAGACATTATTTGCACACTGTCATTTTAGAACACTTGGGTATCGATAGTATTCCTTTAAGCAATAAGTGCACCTACAAAACTACACAAAATGAGTGTAGTCATAAGCACTAGTGATTTAGCCTTTTGTAGAGATTTAAAAAATCCCCTGGCTGACAATAGTGTACATGTCTTTCTTTCTACCAGCAGTTTGCATACAGACACCAGCAGGTCTGACAGCGTCACCTTTCCCCTCACTGCAAGCCTCATCCTCTCACATCTGTACAAGGCCATGTCATTCCTACACAAGGTCTAATCAAAATTCTTAGAACAGTCATGAAAGATATTTGATTAGTTTGCACTTGCTTGAAGTGTTAGCATACTTATACTTAAAGCACATCTAAAGGCAAAATGTCAAAATTTACAATAGGGCCAGTGCAGTGATTGTAGCACTGCCCTGGCTGTCTTACCTTAGAGAACAATCATTTTTCCTGATGTAGTTTTCTCCCAACTCCACTGTTTGCCTACAACTTTGAAGTTCACATCATACACAGCTTGCTACTCCAAGTTCTTTCTATAGGCAAGGAGATGCATGTGTGCAAACATGCCAACTTAGCATTAGTCTATGGAGAGCCCAAACTGGTCTGCAGCAGCAGTAGAGTGTGAGCTAAGCTCTGAAATTACAGGCAGGTGGTGTGGAAGGGATAATGCTACATACCATTATACCATGGAAAATCACTGTTCTAGCATGTAAGACAGTAAGGGAAATGCTATAGGGTGTTAAAGACCCATATGTTCACCGTTGCTTACCTGCCATCTTCATAGCTCCATCTCCCTTCCCTGGTTTTACACCCCACTACTCTTCACGGGTCCCTCTCCCCCACTCCTTAGATTGTAAACCTACAGTGGGTTGCAAAAGTATTCGGCCCCCTTGAAGTTTTCCACATTTTGTCATATTACTGCCACAAACATGAATCACTTTTATTGGAATTCCACATGAAAGACCAACACAAAGTGGTGTACACATGAGAAGTGGAACGAAATTCATACATGATTCCAAACATTTTTTTTTACAAATAAATAACGGCAAAGTGGTGTGTGCATAATTATTCGGCCCCCTTTGATCTGAGTGCAGTCAGTTGCCTATAGACATTGCCTGATGAGTGCTAATGACTAAATAGAGTGCCCTGTGTGTAATCTAATGTCAGTACAAATACAGCTGCTCTGTGAGGGCCTCAGAGGTTGTCTTAGAGAATATTGGGAGCAACAACACAGTGAAGTCCAAAGAACACACAAGACAGGTCAGGGATCAAGTTATCGAGAAATTTACAACAGGCTTAGGCTACAAAAAGATTTCCAAAGCCTTGAACATCCCACGAAACACTGTTCAAGCGATCATTCAGAAATGGAAGAAGTATGGCACAACAATAAACCTACAAGGCAAGATCTGAAAACTGCTGTTCACAAACGCTGTCCATCTAATCTGACTGAGCTGGAGCTGTTTTGCAAAGAAGAATGGGCAAGGATTTCAGTCTCTAGGTGTGCAAAGCTGGTAGAGACATACCCTAAAAAGACTGGCAGCTGTAATTGCAGCAAAAGGTGGTTCCACAAAGTATTGACTCAGGGGGCGAATAATTACGCACACCCCACTTTGCAGTTATTTGTAAAAAATGTTTGGAATGATGTATGATTTTCGATCCACTTCTCACATGTACACCACTTTGTATTGGTCTTTCACGTGGAATTCCAATAAAATTGATGCATGTTTGTGGCAGTAATGTGACAAAAATGTGGAAAATTCCAAGGGGGCCTTTTGCAACCCACTGTATATGGCAGGGCCCTCCTCCCTGTGTGCTCTTCTCCTTCACTACATGGAACCAGTGACTTGTATGCTATATTTATCCAATCAGAAAAGCATCACTATTTTAGAATTCTGACAGATCTCCAGTATGTGCAATATAGAACAGAATGCAAATCTCATATTCCTTAAAAAAGAGGCTCCAGTATGCCCACTGAACACATAACACAATACTTTAACCAGTTCAGGACCACAGGCGTTAAACCCCCTAAAGACCAGGCCATTTTTCACAAAAATGGCCACTGCAGCTTTAAGTGCTCGCTGTAGGGCCGCACAACTCAGCACACAAGTGATCCCCCCCCCCCCTTTTCTCCCCACCAACAGAGATCTGTTGGTGGGGTCAGATCGCCCCCTCGGATGTTTGTTTATTTATTTATGAATATTTGTTTATTTTTTAATAAATGACCTTTTTTAAAATTTATTTATGTATTCCCTCCCCCCGCCAGCCAATCAGCGTGATTGGCTGTCATAGGTTTCAGCCTACGACAGCCTATTACTTCTCTGCTTATGGAGGGGACAGCCGTGTCACACGGCTGTCCCCAGTACAGTGCTGCCTTAGATCGCAGCACTGTACAGGGCAATTAGATGGCAATTTCGCTGTCTAACAGTCTCAGGGTGGCGAGTGCCGCTGGGAGACTGAAGGCGGAACTGAGCTCCACCTACCAAACAGAGATGTGCGTGTAATCTTCTGCAAAAGCCAACCCCAGGACTTTACACCGATCAGCATTAGACAGTCCTGGGGCTGCTGCCGCGGTCACGCCCTTCGGGGTAACATGGTCCTGAGCTAGTTAAGATCACTCCTGACCAGAGCTCTACAAAAGGTGCTCCTGCTGCACTGACAAATTAATAAGGACAAACCTAAACAGGCCAGAATTAAGTATGGCCCTTTACTCCAGCTCCTATCTCACACTCACGCCAACTTAGGCTGTATATGGTATTGGAAGTGTAACTGAAAGTGATTGTACCGGATCTTCATTTTCTGCAACCTTGAAACCGTAACTCACTTTGATAATTCCTTTATTTCTTCATCATATATTTTCTTTCGCTCATTCACCTCTTCCGGTAGGTACCGAGTAATCAGTTCCTCTGTCAAAAGGGTCTTCTTATAGGCTCTGCTTGCCAGGTACTACATGAAAAACAATCAAAGTCACAATCATTTGGTTTTTGGATCCATTTTTAATTTCAAACTTTTTTTTCAGGTTGATCTGAAATGTACTGACCATCCAAGCTAGCTTCCTCCGCTTTTGGCTGATGCTGAATAATTGTATTTCTACTTTCTTTTGTTTACCAGGATTTCCCATTGGGGAGAGCCCTATGCAGAAGCTGTGTCTCCAATTAAAATGACGTATGTTTAACAGACTTGTATTGTCCAAAATTATCATTTAGGATAATTTCAGCCAACAGACTATTGAGTATACAGGTGTCCCTGGATGCTAAGAATGGCCGGAAAAAGCCGATACAAATGGAGGTTGAGGGAATCAATTGTAACCTATAAGAACAGACAGTGTCCATTCTCACTAGGCTGACCGCCACATTTCGAAAGGGAGCATTCTCATTGGTTCATTCTGTGGTGGTACTCAGGGAGGATTCCCATTGGTCTTTTGCAATATAATAGAAGTCTGATGCTTCTGTTGGGTACCCCTGAGATGTATACCAGCGTTTCTTCTGTCCAGAGGACTTGAGCAGCGGCGCCAGCAGTATGCTATGACATTATGCATGGCACATATGGTAATGCATAGAGAGAGACATAATTGTTAATAAATATTTTTTTTTAACAAACTGCAATAGCTTTCTGAATTACCTTAACCACTTCAGCACCACAGGGTTTTTTGCTTAAAAACCTGAGCAATTTTCACATTTCAGCGCTCCTCCCATTCATTCACCAATAACTTTATTGCTACTCATCAGATGTAAATGATCTATATCTTGTTTTTTTTGCCACAAATTATGCTTTTGTGAGGGTGATATTTGCTTTTAGTAATTATATTATCTGTGCATTTTAAAGGGAAAAATGGGGAAAAAAAGAAAAAACACACTATTTCTCCATTTCCATCCACTATAGTTTTCAAATAAACAAGGTTACCATAGGTAAAACCCACACATTGTATTTGCTAATTTGTCCTGGTTATCTCAACATTTAAATAATGTTCCTAGTACAATGTATGGCGATAATATATTAGTTTCTGGTTTGTGTTTTTTGTTTTCTCATTGTACTGTATCAGTAATTAAAAGCCCTTATCTTCATGATTAACAGTAATACACTCTCATGGCATACATATTTTAAAAGCTAAGTCCCTAGGGTAACTATGTATTCTCTTTTCAATGCTGTCACTTTTGTTTTTTTTTTTTTACAAGTATTTATTTAGGGGTATAGAGTATATGAAAATAACAGTTTTATTGCTTTTCATTCAGTTTTCCGGTAAAAAAAAAAAATCACATGACTTAGCTCTTAGTTGTCAAACAACACAAAATCTATTCTCTCACTTGTCACGGTTAAAATGATACCCTATATACATAATCAGATAGCTTATTGGGCATATAGCACACTGTTTACCACAAGTACGCCTATCTACTCCCCTGAGCTTCAGATGAAGTTTTGTGGGGAGTAGATAAGCGTAGCAAGGGATTCAAAGTGGTTAAAGCGGACCCAAATCAAACGTTTTTTTAAATTCAAAATATTTAGTTGCACCACTCGGACACATACAAAGATAAATAAACACTCCTTCAAGCCTATGAGCATTTCAGTGCATGCTTTTCACTCTTCTCTCTTCATAACTAGGGTTATACAGGTGGCAGCCATTAGCAATTCCTCCTTTGCCAGACACCACCTACTCCACCAGTTTGCCTGATTCTGTCCCGGCAATAAAAAAGGAAGGGAGGGGTTCCTCGAATAAATGTAAAATATTTTATATGTGTCATCTTGCGGCTGAAAAAAGGCTGCTATTATTTATTATAATTTAGAAAATAGATTTTCTTTCTGAAATCTTGTATTTTTAATTTGGGTCCACTTTAACTCCATACTGTCATGTCATATTAGAGCAAACATAAACAGTTTCTTCCTCAAGCTGCTTTAGTTACTATTTAATGACATTTTGTGTATCTGCTGAGCAAAAACACATTTGCCACCTCATCTTATGTAAATAATATCCTGAGAACAACAGTACTTGGAAATACCTGACGATCAGGGCGGAGCACTCCCGATTCAGGAAACAAGATTAAAAAAGATCTTAACGACATCCTGGAAAACTATAGGGTTACCTACTTAAAGCAGAATGTAGTTGTGCAGCATGGTAGTGAAGTTTGTTTCACAGCCTTAAAAATGTAATGACTGGGTGTACACAATCGCTTTAAGTTTTATGTATCAGTGATCTTAAAATCTTTACTAATTAATTATTTATGTTTTATAAATTTGGTATCATGAAAGAGCCTCTGCAAACGTCTGGCACTCCCTCAGAAAGTCATACATTATTATTATTTATATAGCACCAACATCTTCCGCAGCGATGTACTGAGCATATTGTCTTGCCACTTAATTGTCCTGCAGAGGGGGCTCACAATTTGATCCCTGCCATAGTCATATGTCTATATTATGTAGTGTATGTATCATAGTGTAAGGCCAATTTACAGGGAAGCCAATTAACTTATCTGTATGTTTTTAGGATGTGGGAGGAAACCCAGGCAGAACGGGAAGAACATACCAACTCCATGCAGATAGTGCCCAGGCTGGGATTCAAACCGGCACACCCAGCACAGCAAGGCAAGAGAGCTAACCTTTACACCACCATACTTTTTGAATAAGCAGGAGTCATTGTTGGTTAGCCCACCTGTGTACTGTTTTAGGGCCCCTGGTATCTGGTTGCCTTGTATATAAGTACACGAACATACTTTTTATCTATTAGACCCATTTTGTAGGCAGTCATTTTGTGGAAGTGTGCTGTATTTTCAGGTTTATGAGCATCCGGCTGTTATCATATGCACTTGACCCTATGTCATATGTGCTGCATAGCCCCTGGAATTGTTTATACATATGCATCTAATAATAGCATTGTGCAATGGGGAGGGGAGTCCAAGTCACAGATCCCTTGTTATGATAGTAGGAGTTATTTAGCTGTGGATGTCTGTGAAGGGTAGGCGGTGAAACACATTGTGACCATGTGATGTTAGCTATGTTTGTGCAAACATGTATGTCCATTTTTTATCAACAACACAATTTCTGCATACGATCATGGTGGTTCTTCATACAATAGTTACATAGTTACATAGTTATTTTGGTTGAAAAAAGACATACGTCCATCGAGTTCAACCAGTACAAAGTACAACTCCAGCCTGCTCCCTCACATATCCCTGTTGATCCAGAGGAAGGCGAAAAAACCCTTACAAGGCATGGTCCAATTAGCCCCAAAAGGGAAAAATTCCTTCCCGACTCCAGATGGCAATCAGATAAAATCTCTGGATCAACATCATTAGGCATAACCTAGTAATTGTAGCCATGGATGTCTTTCAACACAAGGAAAGCATCTAAGCCCTCTTTAAATGCAGGTATAGATTTTTGAATTATGTATTAGTATCTAGATTAGCTGATAGCGTCACATGTATCCCTGTTATATAAGGGGAACTTATATCACATAGATTATAACTGTGTTACTTGATGAATGGTGAATATCACCTGGCAGTTTTGCAGAATGTCATAGTTCCTGAATTAAAATGCACCTTTTTTTCAGCAAAAACAGCCCTCCTTGCCACTATACATCAAACAAGCAGAGGTTTTTGAATGACATTCTGCTGGGGCTGGACCAACTACAGTGTCACCCTGTGTCACCTAACCCATTAGACTAATTTTTGTGGGGAAAAGTCAGAGCAGTAACCTGCTCATCAAAGACACACTTTGTAGATGAGCTTACAGTCAGACTCATAAGAGCAAATCCAAGCAATTGCTGAGCAGCAACTGAAGAATGTTTTCAACAAGTTAGAAAACCGGTTTGTGAGATTTATCACAGAAGGTGGGGGTCATGTTGGAGGCTTGAAATGTGAGCTGTAGGCAGTGAAACCTTAGAACCGGTGCTTCCATATGCAGTTTACTGTCTATTTCTATCATGCGTACATCCAAGCTTATGTTTAAAGTTACACAAGGACTTTATAAACACCATAAAGGTGATCACTTCTGTTTATTCAAAATGCGACAATTATGATGCATAACTTCATGACAGAGGCAAGAGCCGTTCAAATTATTCCTCTGTAAGCTAGGCAAGCATATTACTATGTAATATATTATCAACAAAGAAGTTCCATTTGTAAGATAAGGAGCTTCTCTCTGTTTATATACAGGAACAACGCATGGGGACAGCAAGTAATTTATACACCATGTAGAGGTAAAAGATATACTACATATGCACTAGTAATATCTTCTCTATAATAACAACTTGCTGCCCGCATCTTCTGGTGTGGGGACAGGAGTGCATCCAAAACCACTGGTTTACAATACGTCTATAGCCCTTTATTACAAGTATTCATTAATCAAAATTATATGACGCTTTTTCAAGCTATTTGTCCCTCTTGTCCCTGCAAGGTATGGATTTTAAGAATTCTGTATTTGTATGGTTTGGCTAAAGTAGAAACACATGGGGCTTGATTCACAAAGACAAATAGCATGCCTTATCAAAGTTAGCACGCCTTATCAAAGTTAACATGCCTTATCAGAGTAGCATAGCGAGTGCTACAAACCCGCTGGGGCTCAGGGCAGGATGAGTGGAGCTCTCGTCATTGCCAATCAGCAGGCATAAGTTCGCTATGCCACTCTGATAAGGCAGGCTAACTTTGATAAGGCATGCTATTTGTCTTAGTGGATTAAGCCCATGGTACCCAATTGAGTTATGAAGATCCACAACCACTAGGAGTTTATGTAGTGTACGAATGATGCATTAATCAGTGTATTACCAAAAAACAATATCAAGTGTCTTTTTTATGCATATAAAACATAGCATTTAATTCAAAACAGTAGTTTGTAAAGTCCATTAACAACACATTTAAAATCAATTAGACAATGTCAACAATTGTCAAGATCATAGTAGTATTAATCACATTCTATTTTAAGAAGATAATACCAAACTTTGCAGTGGTTTAGTAGAAAGCTTTTAGGTTCATTTTAGTTTGCTACATTATGAGTCAAAGACTTCATATTAGTCCTTCCTAAACATTCACAAATGCTCTCACCTGAGACAAGTCTTCCTTGCAGAGGGGACAGTGGGGGTTGTGGTCCAGGCAGCGCTCAAGGCATTTGAGGCAGAATGTGTGCCCACATGGGGTGGCGACAGGCTCATAAAATAACCTGCAAAAGATGTGAAAGAAGCAGATGGTACAATTATAAAGACGGTTCCACTGGTATATTGGACAAATCTGGCAAACTGCAAAATATTCATGCAACTGGTCAATATTATCAAAGAGCGAAAGAGTGAATTCTTATTCAAACAAGACCGGTGGTTCCATGATGTCATCCAATAAGCTTCCATGATAGGGTTTAATATGAAAGAGAACATTGTTAGGTCCCAGATAACCACTTTCGTTCAGGTACATTTCATGATAAATGTAACCCACAATGGTTAATGAACCTGCAGTAAAGCCCATTAACTAGAATATTCATTAAGACAGCAGAAATTCTCACCAATTGAATCCTGCTTATATAAAACACAGCTGCCTCATGACACACTTTTGCTGTTGTAATGCTTACATATATGACTAATTTCCTTGAAATCAGAGGGTGGCACAGTTTCAAAACCACTGCAGAATAACACAACCACACCTCAGTTAGTGTGTCGGTGTTACATAAAAGTATGAACTGAACTGAACTTTAGGTGTTTGCAATTTTCACTGTAGAAAATATTGGGCAATCGTATTCTATTCTGTACATTAATGTGAGGCTTACAGCAGACTGCCATCTGAGTTTATTTCTGATCCCAAAACAAAGAATCCACCATGACCATTCCATCTCATTGAAACTTCTGAGGGGGGGGGGGGGGGGGGCGGGGTTCTTTACAGAACTAAACTGAAAATGTATTATAGCTTGAGACACTGTGATAACAATATAGTGCATTGTCAAATCACTAGGTTACCTTCTGCTTGGACTCCCCATACAAGTGTACATCTATGAGTGCATGCATGAGAGCTGTGGCATTATGTTCAGCTGCATGCAACATGGAACTGTAGACATATATGTCTTTATGCAGGCCTGCAAGCCCATGACTTCCTGTGTTGGGGTTATGCCCACAGTGCTTTAAAAGATCTGTTATGGCAGTAGGTTAGTGTGGGTAGTTCTGATCAGCCGTTGATAGTGTGATAATCTGTAGTTTTGCTCATCCTCACCTAACCTAGGTTTTGGCCATCAGCTCCTACCCCCCCCCCCCCCCCCTTAGATTGTAAGCCAGGCTTTCTTAACCCTGGGTTACCATGGAATTCCAGGGTTCCTTGAGTACTCTGCAGGGGTTCCTTGACATTTCCCCTCATCGTGGGGGAAGTATAATAGAGCACATTATAATAGGGGGTACTGTAAAAAGAAGCATTACATTTGGGGTGTGAATAATAATGAACACATTAATAAAAAGCACTAGGGTAAGGAGACAGTATAATGAGGGGCAGTGTAATGGGGGGTAGTGACATAAACAGCCACACATACTTTTAAAGACCTTGGCTCCTGCAAAATAAATTCAGGGGTTCCTTGAGATAAAAAAAATTGTTTGCAGGGGTTCCTTGAGATCCAAAAGTTATTTGCAGGGTTCCTCCAGTGTACAAAGGTTGAGAAAGGCTGTTGTAAACCTTTGGCAGGGTCCTCTCTTCCGTAGTGCAGTCTACATGATCTTGTGCTACTTTCCTATGACAGCCTGTACTTGTATTACTGGGCCTACCTAACCAGCCCAAAATCACATGATCATGTATCTTGGACCCTGTTTTCCTTGTATAACTTTGTCCTCTGTTGTATGAACTTTTTACGTCTGTCATCCTTGTATCATTGTACATATTTATTGTCCAGCTCTGCGTAATATGTTGGTGCTTTATAAATACAATACATAATAATAATATTTGATTCTGTCCTGACCTCGGTTTGATTCCCAATTCTGGTTACTGTAAAGGGGCCAATACACTTACACGATTTCCTGCCGATATACAGCAGATTCGATCACTGTGATTGAATCTTCTGTGAAATTGTTGCACAAACGCTGACAGAACGATCGATTTCTGTCCAAAATCGATTGTTCCCGTCAATCTGTCCGTGCGGAAGATTTTGCTCGATCGTCGGCGGGTCGGGAGTGCGTTGATAGCGGCGTTTGAATGTCCGACAACCGACGATAGCGGCAATACATTACCTGTTCAGGCAGTTTGAAAGCTCTTGCAAATGATATTTCCCTTCTCGTCCCTTAAGTTTTCCTGAGGAAAGAGTCATGGTGGGAACAATGATCTCCTCCAGTGAGATTCTCAGGCCTTAGCTCTCTAGTTTCTCAAGCAAATAAATCAGATGCAATACCACCTCCTTCACTGTAGCTTAGTGAACTCTAAACTGACTTCAGCCTCACCTCTACAGCATAATGAACAGTATGGAAAGAGGTCAGTGAAAGAGTATATTTCTGCTTTCCAGAGTTGAAGCAATAGCTTCTCTATGGCACCAACTTCATTCAGGGCTGCAAGAGAAGCTTAAAGCATACCTCCAGTGTAAAAATAAAAGCCTCACTATTAGTATAGTAGAAGTTATAAGAGAGTAGCAGGAAAAAATGTCTAAAAACGGATTACTTATGCCATAAAATCCAGGTTCTGTTGGTTAGCCAAGTCTTTCTGAAAAGCTGCCATGGAAGTAGCATCATAGTGTGGCCTAAAGTGTACTTTGCTTCTACTTGTGCCACTGAGCACGCCTATCTCAAAGAGAGGTGAAGAGAGATGTAGTGCAGTGCTGGCCACAGCAAGTTGCATTCCAGAACTGCCACAGTGCATCCCTGCTGCTTAATTAATAAGTCAGGTGTTCCAGCCCTAGGCAAAAAAAAAAAAAAAAAGACGGGAAGAGAGGAACAATTATAGTAAGACAAAGCCTGGCTCTTTTTCACTTTGAAATTTACAATGGAGGTCCACTTTAAGGATTAAACTGTTCCTAATAGGAACAGTATTTATTATCTTGGTGACAATAAAGAGCTAAATGCTCTGAGGAAAAGGATAGAAGGAAGAATCTGGGTTTGAACTGTCAGACTTGGTGTGGCTTGAAACATAGATTATCCTTCTAAAGCTAAGCCATAGGTTTATTGGCCCTTTTCCTTTCAAGTAGTGAGTAATTCAGTAGGCTTTAACCACTTGAGGACCAAAGGTTTATACCCCTCTAGTGACCAGGCCATTTTTTACAATTCGGCACTTCACAACTTTAACGGTTTATTGCTTGGTCATACAATTTAGAGAAAGGACCAGAACTGAGCTTATCAAAAAGATCACCACAAAGCAAACATCTTCTGACTATCAACAAAACCCGTTGCTACCTGTTGCAAAAACTGTTGCTACAAGTGACTTTAAGTTTCTTTTAAACCCATGATTAAGGTATTAATCCGCTTTCCTGATCAGAATGATTATTTTGACTAGACGAACACCAATAGGAATTTCTTTCTCGAATTATAAAATATCTGCCTTAATGTTTTGTACTACAGGCTTGCATGTTTTTCAAAGCATATTGTGTAGAATATATCATAATTTGCAATGCGCAAAGTTTCCCCTTACCTCACTCACCTCCTTGTGATGCTGATTATTATGAATTAATATAGCGCTGACATCTTCCTCAACGCTTTACAGACTCATGTCACTAACTGTATATATAATTATCTCCCACAGTCTTAACTGCTTAAAGCGGAACTGTAAATTCGTTAAAAGCAAACAGTTTCACAGTTTCACTTACCTGGGGCTTCCCGAAGCCCCCAGCAGCCGTCCTGTGCCCTCGCCGGTCCTTCCCGAGCTTCCATTCTCCCGTGGGAGCTACTTTCATTACTGCCGACTTGCAACTGCGCCTCCCGGGCAATGTGACGATTTCTTCGCGTTCCCGCCCGCTATAGCTGCTCTAGTGGGTGGGAACGCGAAGAAAGCGTTGCATTGCCCGGGGCGCGCAGGCGCAGTTGCCGTTGACTTGTAAGTCGGCGGTAATGAAAGCAGCTCACGCGGGAGAACGGAAGCTCGGGCAGGACTGGCGAGGGCACAGGACGGCTGCTGGGGGCATCGGGAAGCCCCAGGTAAGTGAAACTGTTTGCTTTTAACGAATTTACAGTTCCGCTTTAATACTATCAGCAGTTTGCTGGAGACGAAGTGCAAAAGCTACCACTCCTCGTAACACCACTGGCTCTCCAGTCTTCTGTCACTTGCATGGTTTGGGTCCCAGCTGCTGTATCTTTTGGGTCCTGTACTGCTGAAGTTCTAATGCCTGGTATACACCATGCATTCACCAACAGATAGACAGGTTGAATTGATTATATCCGACAGGTCCGATCTGATTTTTGATTGATTTTCTGATCCCTTCTATACAAAATCATTCAAAAACAAAACACGGGAAATCAGATTGGATGGATACATCGGAAATAATCGATTCGAAACGTCTATTTGATGGGAAATTGCATGGTGTGTACCAGGTATTAGGCCTTGTTCTAGAGACTCTGCCATCTATATTGACTTGATTGTCAACAAAAATGTAATAACTTTTAACATTAACAGTAACTCCTTGGCACCAGTACTGTAGCTAATGTTCAGTGGAGTGTTATCTTTATGTCCTTTCTGTCCATGTAAACAAATCCTGCACTTTCATCTCTTCATGGGTTCAAAATCAGTACTGCAGTATATCTGCTTTAGTTGTCAGTGACCTTTTCAGGCTTTTTTTATTGTAAAGCCAACAAAAGTCAAATCTTAGCACCCAAGTATTTTAAAGTATGCAAAACAGAGAGAAAAATATACAGTAAGAGTATGAAATACATGAGTGCTTAAATCTTTGCAATGCACTCAACACACCTTGAATAGATGTTTGTCAATTATAAAGAGGTGTCACCTGGGTAATGTGCTATTTCAGAGTAATGTAGTGTACAACCAGTATGAGAATGAAGGCAAGACTAGGATATTCTGAAAGCATACCTCATACAGAGCGAGCATTCAAAATCAGAAGCATCCACCAGATCCATGGGGATCACCCTCACTTGTGACTGGGAGACAGATTCTGCATACTGGGACTCATCATCTGGGGAATAAAATGTTAGGTTATCCTATTGCAAACATACGAACGTTCAAAATAAATAGGTCAGTTTGTGTTCTGTCAGCTTAGAAATGCAACTTTGGGGCAAGGACTTGTAGCTACATTTATTCTAAAGGCGCGCACACACACCTGATTTCTTCAAACGACGGGTCAAAAACGGCTGATCGGTCAAAACCAGCCTTATCAGCCTGCCGACAGACTGTACACACGGGGCAACTGTCGTCAGTACGGCCACCCTGTGGACGGGTCTGACGACCCGTCGTTTGAAGAGATTAGGCGGGTGTACGCAGCTTTAGGTATTGGTTGTGCAATTCGATTTACAGCTATGGTGCCTACTACATGGTGCTGCAGGACACACCAGCCACAATTACAATATAGAGCAGTTACTTTTCACACTAGGGGTTTTATTCACAAAAGCTTGATAACTGCTATCACAGCAGTTATCACGCGATCTGCCGCGCGCGTAAAGCATTACGTCGCATGAAGCAAACGGTTGTTTATCATGCGATGTAATGCTTTACGTGCGCAAACTTTCGCGCGTGGCAGATCGCGTGATAACTGCTGTGATAGCAGTTATCACGCTTTAGTGAAACAAGCCCCAGATGTGGCAGCCAGAAACTTCGAAGAACCACAAGCTCATGTTGCATTACCCCATCGAAACCAGTGGAGAAAGTTCAGGTACAAGAGAAGTAAGGAGAATGTGGCTTTAGCACCATCAATGCAATCTATTCATTTTCTCCACTGGGATTTTAAGATATTTACTACCTCCATAATATAGTGTTCTTCTGGTAGAATTATACTGCTCCTGCTGACTACAATTTGCATCTAAGCAGGGCTACTTTAGTCTGGCTGCCACCTATGGAAAGATCACAATCCACCTACATGCTTTAAACTGCTATTCTTTCTTCTTTGCCAGTCTAGCTCAATTGTGGTTGCATTCTAACAGCTATTTTTTTTTCTTTTTTTTTTTTTTTAACCTCAGTACTGTCCATTTTTTCTTGACCAATCCTGAGAGGTGCCAAGGCCAAATTTTGCAGTCAAGGAGGACGCTGCAAACAGCTGCACTCAAAAAAGGCTATTATTTACTACATTTCAACTTAGACTAAGGCACTTTCGCTTGCTAATTCAACTTCCTCCATCTACCAGAATTCTACCCAGTGTCACGGGGATATCTTCACTAAACCCAGATAAACCTATTGTGTACTACCTGCACACGTTTTGTGTAAAGGGAATTACGTAAATAACGCAACTAGTTATGTATCTTGCGTTACATATGCAACTCCTGTGTTACCTGTTACACAACATTAACGAAGGTACTGCATATTCAGGTAGTCCCAGACTTACGAATGACCAGCTGATATGAACAGCCTGAAAATGCTTCATTCTTTAGGAACAACTCAACATTTTTTTTTTCTCAAAAAGGTCTTGTCGTCTTTTTCTGTTATTTTAAATAATTCAAAGACACCTTTTATGTTACACAGGTATGCATCACTTGTAACAATTTTGTCACTTAAGGTTTACTTTAAACAATAGGAGCCCAGAGAGATTAATAGTGAACAATGATAATAAAGACATATCAGTCATTACAATCTTAAACTTCAGTAACAGATAGAGATGGTTAATGAGATGCAGGACCAATTGAATCCCACCAAGGTGTGGGCAGAATGTGGGCTATGGCAACAGCACTAAGAAGAGGCTGGGCAAAATAAGGTGCCATACATTCTCTGGACACCCTCTACATTATACAGGTAAGCATCATTTATAAACATGTTGTCACCTCAGGTTTACTTCAAGGAGGGTGCCTAGCATAGGTACGTCCAGACACTATACACTGTCTTGCTATTTGGCTGGTCATCTTTCTTACCAGTTGCAAATTCCCTTTTCATACATACATGTTTATGCTATAGGTTATAGGCTAAATCTTGGAGCAGTAGAATAATCATCAGCAATGAAAACAGAAGGTGAATGGTGGGGGGAGAAGAGTTCATAACACTGTTCAGTCTAGCATTGCCACAGCAGTCTCCTGAGCTCATATGTTTAGAAGTCTTTAGCCTTTTAGTAGCCTTGAGTATTGATTTATGAGCTAATACAAAGTGAATGGCAGAAGCAAGAGTCTAAGGCCTCATTCACACTATTTTATACGTTGCTGTATGCCAGGGATCTCAAACTCGCGGCCCTCGATACAATATTTTGTGGCCCTCGCTGGCAAAAGCTTCCTTATAGTTCGCTTCAGTGCTCCCAAGTAATCCGCCGCATCCCCGCCGCTAAACGAGGGCTGCAGAGCCCCCAAATCGCCCGGGGTGCAATCCGCCGGCATTTCCTGGAAGGGGCAGAGCTTCCAGCTGTAGCTCTACCCCTCCTGACGTCAATCGCCGCACGGATCGCCGCCTCTCCCTCTTCCTTATGCGGCCCAGCCTCATCCTGACTTTGCCTCCTGCGGCCCCCCAGGTAAATTGAGTTTGAGAGCCCTGCTGTATGCATTTCAGCAACATGTATAGTATGCAATAAGCAAGGACATTAGAAGTGCATAGACTGCACTGTCCGATGTTCTCACTTATGCGCTGCGTGGAAGTGCATTGCAATAATGCACTGCTGCATGCTTTTTTGGCAAAATGCAGTGCTGACCTTTTCATTGTCAGTGAATGGGAATGCATTGCTCTCTGTTCCTGTCCGTTTCAGGGCTGATCCCATTCACTGACAATAAAAAGATGTTGTGTTGGATATAAACTAAGCCTTACCGTTTTTCATGACTTTAGCAGGCATCTCATTGTTCTGTGAGTCCTCTGAGGTGCTGGAAAATTTCCGTTTCAGACCAACTCCCGGAAGGCAAGAGAGGACACTTCCCAGAGTCTTTGCAGCTTTTTCATCAGACAGTTCACATATGTCAGGGCAGTCAGTGGGATTTTTTATATGAAACCCATCAGGCTTTGGAAACGATGCTTTGGTTAGTTTGAATACGGAGTCCTACAGACAAAACACAGGACTGTCAAACACATGGCGGGTGAGTTCTGCTAACTGGGGATCAAACTAGGGATTCAAGAAGCAGGGTAGATGCAAAAGTCTCTACTGCCTATCACTTATCCTGGTTGATTTGGGAATATGCAGCAATCTGCAAAAAGTAATCCCAGAAGGCTCTCCCCTATAGTGTTGATGCATATGCTATATCAGAATAGGGTAGCCCTTCCCATTTGATAAGGAACATAGATGTTCTTTTATTCTTATCCTTAATGGTAGGATCATTTTACCAATATCGTATTGGCTGCAGGGGCACCACACAGCATAAACCACGAAAAGGGTGCGACAGGTGATGAAGGTGCGTACCAACTGCTGCAGGGGACCCATGCTAAACAATCAGCCCGATGACTTGTATCTGCATTATGCGCAATAGCCAAATCTGTGATTCCCCTGTGGTCAGATGGCTTTCACCCAATTCAGGGGCTTGCTACATTGAACTGACTGCAAGTCACACAATCTCCTATAGTAGGAGCCCTCCTGAAAGGGACTGTGGGGGAATCCGGTACAATCTCCCTCAGAGTAGGATCCTTTGTCAGCTGGTTCCAATTTCTGACCATGATCTTTTTTGATTGTGTTGACAAACAAGCAGTTCAGTTCTCCATGGAAAAGAGGCCTTAAAAATGTTGGGAATTATTAATGCTGTATGTGTGTTAATCTGGTAAATCTTCTCTTGCTTCCTGTCCTGACTTCAGGGATCACAACAAATAAACCCCCATCAATTAAAAAAAACCTGTACACAGGTCTTAACCACTTTCCAGGCTATTGGAAGTAAAACCTTCTTCCCTGGAGTTGGACTTAAAATTCATCCACACAACACAAGTTCTTACCTTTGAACATCCAGGCAGAGCATCTTCTAAAGGAGAACTAGTGGAGCTGTTTAAGAAGGCCGGCTTCAATCTGGTGTAAGGTGTTGCTGCACGGGCTGAGAAACTGGCCTGCACGTTCTCAAAGGCTGGAAACAGCATCTCGCACATTAGCTGGAGAAAGAAAGCAGTCGTCTGATCAATGGCGGGTTCAATAATTCTTTGATGACGGCAGTTCTTTGTCATGCATTATATATGATATTACTACAAAGCAATAGTACTAATAGTACTAAAAGTGCACTTGTATGCTTCTGTGTATGATGCACATAAATGCATAACACACAAGTGCATGACATTATTAGCCACTGTATGGCGTATGTGCATTGTACAATGCCACAGACCAAGTGACAAAAAAAAATAAATTTAAGAAGTGTCTTAGTAAGTGAAAAAAGACCTCAATCTCATTATGTACCCTCATGTATTTCCACCAGGCCCAGATTTACACCACAGGAGCCTATAGGCACAGATGTCCTGCCACCCTAGACTTTGCCCTCCGTGAACCTACAAACACCTGCTGAACCACACCGTAAGTGTGCTGGCTGGCCGGCCTAGCTGTCACTTTTCCCTTAGTTCTCTTACCTGTCATAAGTAGCACAGGTGCCCTACAGTATTAGGAAGCCAGAGCTATCCTCAGTGTTAAGTAGCTAGAGGCAGGACTTCAACTCCTTAGTCTAATTCTTACCAGGGTTGTGTATTTGGTACAAAAAAAAATAATCAAAAAATCATCTCCCAAATCCGACTCCTCAGTTTATGAAACCACCGACTCTGACTCCAACTTCAGGTACCTAAAATTGCTCCGACTCCACAGCCCTGGCTAGAGGTGCCCCTGACTGAAGGGAGATCTGGTCAGTGGAATGTTAAAACCCGGGTGAGTAACCTCTCATTTACACTCTGCTCAGGACACTGCATAGGTAAGTCAGGAGGGAGGCGCCTGGGAAAGTGAATGAGCCGCTTTTCCGTCATCAGGCGCCTGTGGGCATGTGCCTACAGTGCCTTATGGTAAATCCGGCCCTGATTTCCACTAATACTACCTGTTCACTTGGTAGATACAGAAGAATATGTAGTCAGTTTTCTGAAAGGAGGCAAGGATGTAGCATCTGTAGCAATACAGTACTTTGGATGCTAGAAAAACTTTCATGTTCTAATAGTAAAATGAGAGTTTACAATTATAGTATACAGTTGATGAACAGTATTATCAAAAAAATAAAATAAAATATATATATATATATATATATATATATATATATATATATATATATATATATATATATATATATATATATATATATATATCTTGTCACTAACTGTCCCTCAAAGGAGCTCACAATCTAATCCCTACCATTGCCATATGTCTATATTATGTAGTGTAAGTACTATAGTCTAGGGCCAATTTTAGGGGGAGCCAATTAACTTATCCGTATGTTTTTGGAATGTGGGAGGAAACCGGAGTGCCCGGAGGAAACCTATGCAGACACAGGGAGAACATACAAACTCTTTGCAGATAGTGCCCTGGCTGGGATTCGAACCAGGGACCCAGCGCTGCAAGGCAAGAAAGCTAACCACTACGCCACCGTGCTGCCCATATTGGACTGCACATTTATCTACATATTTATCTACATATAATAATGTATGCAGATCTAATAATGCAATGCAAATGAAAAGAAGAATACCTTTTGTGCTTCAGTCTTCACCGAGCTCCATTCAGGACTTAAGGCAACACAGTATAAAAACTCCTTCAGAGATTCCTCCGTCCTTCCTAGTACAGACAGAGCTTGTGCTTTCACATAATGTCCCTGCAGACACAGCAACGTGACAATGCTTTAGATGTGATTAACTAAACATCTCGTACCACGCTTTCTAAAAATAATCCTCTCTATTAAACTGGAACGCAGGATTACATTGATGGCAAAGGACATCTCCAGAGACAAGAAAACGTATTAGTGATATCTTGCTTTCTGCTGGGACAATGGATGAACATTGAGTGGCTGATGGTCCTCAGGCATCAGCTCAGGCCAAGTCACAGAAATGACCAATTGTTTACATACACTATCAGCCATGCAAGAATTACAGCTTACCGTAACTAGCTTTGTGAGTCATGTACATTGCAGTGAGAACTGAATTGCACTTATGGAATGCACTACATACAATTCTACGTCACCACCACTGACCCCTTTCCACAGTCTCATATCCAACACTATTCATTCTTCCTTTATTGTATAATGCTTATAGGAAATCCGTCTGACAAAACATGTTATGCAGTCATGCTACATAGTAGCAGAACTCCACCACAGCTATTTTATCACTTGCTGTCACTGCCCAAATTACCGGTTGTAGCCAGTAATTTCCTAATTTAAAATGGATGCCTGTGGCAGCTCACATTTCTTTGGGACGTAAAATAATCTGCTTCATATGCTGTACTCTCTGAGCTCTGTGGCTTGCACCACAATGGTAAGGCTGGCCGTCTGCACATTGTTATCAGTTCAGATTGTTCAAGGCTTGAGAATAGTGGATAATCCAAGTAATCCAGCAAACCTGACACAGATTAATTAGTCTGTTATTAGAAGGCAAACGTCTGCAGCCCTCGCCTTGGTCATAAGAGACCATACTGAGGATTGCTGAAATGTTTAGTGATACAATAGTGGCACAACTGGAGTGACCTGCATACACCCACAGTCATATTTTTTGTAATAAATTCAGGTTGATCTAGGTTCAATAGAAAAGCTAGATGTGCATGCATGGAACTTAAATCACATAGCTGTCATTCTACCATAACAATCCTCGCTATAGTCTGCTATAGTCAAGGGGAGGGTTGTAAACCTGTAACAGCCTAATAAGCCCTTAAAAGTCAAAGCAGGTTTGTTGGCTCACTTAGGCAGGCAACACACTTGCAGGGTAGTTTTTCCCTGCAATTCCCTGGTCACCGCCGCAGTGCTTTCTCTTTTGTGATCCGTGAATGTTTCTTTGTGTTTGTTCCGGGTTTTTTCATATGCGGTGGGTGGGAAAAATGTATCAGCGCGCAGGGAAAAAGCAGAAAGCTGTACGATTTAAAAAGGTGAATGCAAATGAACAATAACGACGTGCGTTTCCCGAGCGTGGCTATTCAATAGCCAGTGCAGAATGGTCTTGTAAAATACATTTGTATTTAGAATACATGTTTACAATTACATTGGATAAAGAAATGCAACATAGGCAGTGAACAAATAAGGGTGTTTTTTCAGCTTTTAATCTTCAAATAACAAGACGGCACACCACTGGCTGCAAATCACTTGCTGTTTATTGTGGAACAAGTACACTACATGTTATGGGCGGTAGTCCTTCTTCAGGTGTAAAAAAAAAAAACGTGTGGACTGTTCATTCAGCTTCACTGATCCTTTTGGAAATGGGATTCCAGAGTTAGCGAGAGAACATTTACTTTATCCTCAAGTAATGCCAGGGAATGTATAGACAACAATAACCCTGGAGTAAGGATGAGGAATAATGGTCTTGTGAAATGGACTTTAAAAGGAACCTGAGGTGTGAAACCTATGGAAGCTGCCATATTTATTTGTGTTTAAACAATACCAGTTGCCTGGCAGTCCTGCTGATCAGTAGGGTCAGTAAGGTCTAAGTCACACGCCTGAAACAAGCATGCAGCTAATCTTGTCAGATTTCTCATAGACATCTCATCTGCATGCCTGTTCAGGGTCTATGGCTTAAAGTATTACATGCAGAGGATCGCCAGGATAGCCAAGCAATGTGCATTATTTAAAAGGAAACAAACATGGCAGCCTCCATATCCCTCTCACCTCGGGCTCCCTTTAAATACAAGAATTTATAAATAAACAGGGTAATTGAATGGAACTGGTCAGATTACACTCACTGTGCTAGAGCCTTACTATATGTTTTCTATTTAGTATAAGGTTTTTAATTCTGTATAATTTTGAGCGGTAGCCCAGTACTAAGAATTTAGATTGGCTACATGGAAGATTATCAGAATTAGAGCGCTATTACTCATATAATTATCTGATAGTTTTACACATTTTAAAGAGTCATTAAATGCTGCAATACAATACTAATGCAATATGTCGATTTTACAGCCATACAATGACATTTACAAAGCTTTCAGTCGTAGTACTGAAATATAAGGTGAAGTCTTCAAATGCAGAATCGCTGGTAAACATCTGAAGGGCTTTAATGCACAGCAAAACATGTTTAAAGTATATAGAAGAATTTATACTTACCAGGGGCCTCCTCTAGCCCCATGAACTCCATGGGCTTCCTCACCGTGCAATCTTCCATGTTGCTAAGGCTTCAGTCGGGCTGCACTGTGGATGTGCGGCATGCACACACCCAACGCTCTACCCACGCTGGGAGCGTTCTGCACCTGCACAGGTAGTACTGTGCAAGCGCAGAATGCTCCCAGCAATGGGACTGCAATGGGGGTACACGTGGCCAGTCCGCAAATGTGCAGTGCAGCCTGACTGACAAGACTGAAGCCTTACTAACAGGGAAAAATGCAGACGAACGGATCCACCCAGGAGGAGAGTGAGGGAGCCCATGGAGTTCATGGGGCTAGAAGAAGAAGATTTTAAAACACTGCAAGTTTAAAAGGGCATGGGGGGGGGGGGGGGGGGAGATAATCATTCACATATCATACACTGCTCTTGCTGGGGGCACACATGGTGGGGGAGGGAAAATCACTGTCATAGTCACAGTAATATCCGCCATCTACACTGCATATGATGGGGAGGGGGACACGGACATCACCGTTAATCTCCGACTCAGCACCCTGACTCGAGTATAAGCCGAGACCCCCCACTTTTGGGCCACTTTTTTGGGCCCCAAAACTAAGGTTATACTAGCGTATATACAGTATTTTAAAATAAATACAGACTATGCTGAATTAATCAAATAAAGCTCTCACTACAAAAGCATGCAACCTTATTTATCTCACCTTTCAGTGGCTTTTTCATTTAGGTTTACCTCAATATGTGTGTTTTATTCCCCCCAAAAATAATCATCAAAATCTGCTGTGCTTTAATAATGTGATGTAGCATTAAAAAAACAATTGTACCTACAAATACCTTGCTTACTTGCCTAGGAGTGAGGTTTCAAACACTCAGCTGTTTCAGCTCACCCTGGACTACCTACTCAATAGATGACATAGCAAAAGACAAAGAAACACCTAAATGTAAAGGTTTATTATGCATCATAATTACCTTAGGCCAGAATGGATGGCGCCTGCAAACACTGTCTGCATCATTAAGGGCTTGCCTGAAGTTCTTCATGGACAAGTAGAGCTCAGCTCGTTGTATTGTCAGCAAGGAATTAGTAGGAGCTGCAAATAAAGACATAATAGCAAGTAAACC
The DNA here is from genome assembly GCF_040937935.1 of Hyperolius riggenbachi. Lineage (NCBI taxonomy): Eukaryota > Metazoa > Chordata > Amphibia > Anura > Hyperoliidae > Hyperolius > Hyperolius riggenbachi. Next base: position 222,297,916 of record NC_090647.1, read on the forward strand.
TTTGTTCTCAAAGATGGGTTTCTACATTTTTGGGGAGGGCACACATACAGTCAGCACCACTCAACCATACAACTCCAGATGATTAATCTTCTCTTCACTTTAATGTTACTTTTTTTTACAGGAAAAAATGTTTCATCATGACATTCTGTCTTCTTAAATAAAATGACTACATATTTAGTAACATGGCATAGCACTTGAATGAATAGACTGCTGTAGTCTCAGCAAGTAAAGAAGGTCTGCTTCCAAATGTCCCTGGCAATACAAAAATGTAGGTTGCAAGGTATACATATTATTTCAAATAAACAAATCAATGTAGAGAATAATGGACAACTGTTTTGTCTTTCTTATTGGTGTCGGTTACCATTAAAATGAGGACACCTGGCTAACCTATTTATAAAACGACTCTCTACAAACATAAATCCATAGAACAGTCTAAATGTAAGATTGTGCTTATAAAGCACAGTCACCATATTTGCCAGTTCACACACTTACCAGTCCAGCTAAAAATAGACTCACAATTCTCTATTATGTGACAGAAAGAAGGAGCAGAATGCAGCTATTCTCTATAATCAATACGCTCTCTACAGGGCCGACTGCCCTATATTTAGAACAATGAAGTAGGTACACCAAAGAAGTGTAAAGCCACATAGCTGCTTGCTAACAATTACCCTTGCTTCCATTTCAGAGGAGGCCAAGGTATTTAAAAGAAAATTGGTTGCAAAGTAGGGAACATTTTCAAATGGAACACGGTAGGAATAGATAGGTCATATGTTATTAAACAGAAGAAATGCAGTGTATCACACAGAACTCACACTGCCAAGACAGAAAATGGTTTCAACACCAGACCATAAAAAACAGTCTACACAGGCACTGCCATGGAAAGAATTCTAATTAAAACTAGAGCTCTTAGTCACTTGACAGTCTAAGTACAGGCAAAACTCTTATGAAGTGCAGGTCCGGTGAAAAAAATCTGCTTGAACATCTGTAAACAATGTGGCATGATTACAGTGGAGGCAGTCATACTTGCTTGATTTGAATCACAGCTGTGCTTCAATGCCAGTAATGTAACCGTCATACCAACCATAACAGCTGCTGTGGGGCCCAAGGATATATGAAATAAATTGTACAAAGTGCATGCTAGCTTTCATAGGTAATGAAGTAATGTTCAGGGGAGACATGTATGGATTATATTCCATGGTTTTGTTATAATTGATGCCACCCCTCTAAACCTGCAGTGCTGACGAAAAGTAAACTGTCCCCTGTGCAGCAGTATACAGAAGAGTGGAACTGCAATAAAGAGCAGATGTGAAAGCAGTTACATCAAATATGTTCAATGGGCTCCCTGATAAAGCCTTGTACACATGATAGGCGGTTATGGATGGGGCAGTGGCCCCGGTCCTCCTCAGTCAGACGTAGGCCAAGGACATAGTTCTCTTTCTTACAGGGCCTGCCCTACGTTGCTCTGTCATGCAACACCAGGGCTGTGGAGTCTGTACAAAAATCCACCGACTCCGACTCCTCTGGTTAGGATTCCACCAACTCCAATTCCTCCACTCTGACTCCTCTAATTTGCATATTACAATTTTGTTGATTGAAAGTATGTAACATGAAATGCATCTGTTAACTGCCAATGCTTAGGAGTTTTAAAATACAACTGAAATGAGAGGGATATGGAGGCCGCCATATTTATTCCCTTTTAAACAATACCAGTTACCTGGCTAGCTGGCTGATCTTCTGCCTCTAATACTTTTAGTCATAGACTAAAACTAGTCCTTGGTAAGGGTACTTGTAGAAGACAGAACAAAGAACATCCATCAGGCCCTAAGCAATGTAACTGTGGGTACATGTAAGGGTGATGTGCAGGTACTCTGCAGGTTAATGAGGAGATTCTTCCTCTATTACACATTCTTCATGCTCAATCTGAACCAGGTTTATGGGTGATAGACAAAACCTCTGTTCAATGTGCACAACATTCTCAGTGGATTCCCTGCAGCTCTGGGGAGAGTATAGTACTACTGTGTAACAAAGTAAACCTGAGACAGGTGAAATTAAAGTTTTATACATACATGGGGCTTCCTCCAGCCCCCTTCAGGCTAGTCAGTTCCTTGCTGTCCTCCTCCGCCACCTGGATCTTCTGCTATGGGTCCAGGTAATTGAGCCAGTCGGGCGTAGTGTGCATGCACCTGCACAGCACTATTGCGCAGGTGCAGAATGTTCATAGCTGTGGGAGCGGCACATGGCCGGACTGCGCTGACTGGCTGAATTACTGGGACTCATAGCAGAAGATCCAGGTGGCGGAGGAGGGCAGCAAGGGACTGATTGGCCTGAAGGGGGCATCTCTATTAGAGAGAGAGAGAGAGAGAGAGAGAGAGAGAGAGAGAGAGAGAGAGAGAGAGAAGAGAGAGAGAGAGAAGAGAGAAGAGAGAGAGAGAGAGAGAGAGAGAGAGAGAGAGAGAGAGAGAGAGAGAGAGAGAGAGAAGAGAGAAGAGAGAAGAGAGAAGAGAGAGAGAGAGAGAGAGAGAGAGAGAGAGAGAGAGAGAGAGAGAGAGACTTTAAAAATACGGGGACTGCTCTATTGAAGCAGCAAAAGTGTGGACTAAACAGAGCTATTACTGTATATATAAATTATTTATGATGACTATTATCTGAGAAATAGAACATCTTTATCATATTTTCTATTTTAATTACAGTTTAAATTCATTAGGAGTCAGAGTTGGTGCATTTTCTCCCGACTCAGACTCCAGGTACCCACAAATTGCCCCGACTCCGACTCCTCGACTCCGACTCCACAGCCCTGTGAACCACACAGTCGTCCTTCCACCTCCCAACATAAATGCGCTGAAAGCCTAGAGGCTAGCAACACGTCGGTGCACATCTTGTTCCCGAACTGTTGTCTGAGAAATCAAGCCCCAGTCCTTGCGGATTACAGAAATTGAGAGTGTACACACACCTTAAGGGTGGAAGGAGAGTTACTGAGATGAATCTGGAGGCAGGATAAGGGTCACCAATGTAAAAACTTCCCCTACTAAGCTGTGGCTTACAGCAGCCATTATTGAAAAATGGGGACATCACTGCAAAAGGTTTTCCTATTGGACAAAGAGCACTCAAGGACAATCATACAGGAGTTTTGCTATGAGAGTTAGTGATTTCAATTTTATTATCCTATCATAAAGGTCTGGTTATCCCACTTAGGGCTTATCATTCATCTGATTCAAAACAAGACTGTTTTTATGAGTTAATAATACAGAGATCGGAGGAGTGCTAAAATACTGTGATTTTCTATACAATATTTTGTCCTGGGTGGTCAACTCTTTAACTAGGGCAGACTGCAAGTGAAAAAAAGTCTTAGGGTGGCCACTAATGATCCAATCTTTTTCATCCAATCTTACCAAATATACTGTATGTAGTATAAGGGTAAATTGAGTGAATATATTGAATGGATACGTTACGCAGTTACCTTCTATTACATCGAAATTGTAAGATTGGATAAAAAAGATTGTACCATTAGTGGCCAGCTTAAAGGTGGCCATACATGGTACAGTTTTTCAATTAGATAATTTAGTTTGATTATTCCATTAGATCGAATATAAAGATTTTTCCAGCATGTCCGATCATTTTTCCAGAAAAAACGGGATAATCGTTCGAATTTCTTGATCGAAAAAAAAAACATTTTCAACTTTCATTCAATTCGACCATTTAGATCGAATAAACGGGAAAATCGAACATTTTTATTGTACCGTGTATGGCCACCATAAGACTCACTTATATACAACATCATCAGCAGAAATAAAAACTTACAATAAACTATGTACACAAGGTGAATTAAACTCAGTTGAAGTAGCTGATAAATACTGCCTCGGGCGAGTATATAGTGTGTGTATGGTAGCTCTTTGACATCACCTTAAAATGTACCTGAGGTAGCAGAAAAAAAAAAAAAAAAAGATACATACCTGGGGCTGCCTCCAGCCCCCTTTAGGCTAATCGTTCCCTCGCTGTCCTCCTCCGCCTCCTGTATCCTCCGTTGGAAGCCCCTGCAATTCATCGAGTCTGGTCCAGTTTACTTTAAGGTCTAGCATGATGGATCTTTAGAGATATCCAAGGCCCGAGCGACCCCTTGGCACATTGCTTTCCTATTCACCCTGCCCAACAGAAGCCACACCATTGTGCACCATGGGTTGTCCCTCCTTCCCTCTCTATAACAGCCAGTTTCCTCCAAGATTTCAAAAACATATAGATAAGTTGATTGGCTTCCCCCAAATAGGCCTTAGACTATGATAGGCTATAATATGCTATGACTATGAAAGGGTTTAAACTGAGAGCCCCTCTGAAGGACAGTTAGTGACAAGACTATATATTGTGGAACGCACTCGAAAAGATGTCAGCGCTATATTAAATACGAAGATTAAAAAAAAAAAAAAAAAAAAACATACTTGGTCTGCAAATATTACTGGATTACTGAGTATAAACCTACAGAATTACACAGCTCATATATGCAAAAATACTACAGTTTCCTAATCTAAATGTCTGAGTTATGTAATACTATTGTCACTCTCAGTCATCTAGCCATCACAATTTGACCATTGCCAAAGTTATTGAAATCCTCATGCTCGTCTATTCTTCCTGTTTACAGCCTTCAAGAACTGACTGTTCCCTTGCTGCATAATACTGTCTACCCCACCCTATTCATTTTAGCAGCGAGATACAGTAATTAATGGTTCTTCACTTTATTTGTTAGTGGCATGTTGTGGCTACATGGGTGTATACAAACGACATTCCTTTCCTCTTCAGAAACAAAGTGACAGTCACAGAGTATATTAACAAACAGGCTCCTGACTGAATATGCATGGACACATGACATGTAATCAATCTTGCTTTCCATATAAACTCCTCTGCGCAGTCCAGTACAATGAAAAGATTTTCTCCCACTCAGTGGAAGATGTAAGCATGTGCAAGCAATAGTCTAGATTACAATATTTGTTGAAAGTCCAGCAGCTCAGCCAAAGCCCTGACCCTCTTAAGAGCCTGTCTCTAGGTAACAGGGCTCAGCCACTTCTCCGGTTCTCAGGGCACGTGTGACAGATGGAACACTGGGATAAAAATCACGTTTCTAGGGAGAACGTGAACACCACACCATTTTCTGAAGTGGAAGAAGGGAAGAGGCACTTTATGTCAAGTGCCTCTTTTAGATATAAAATAGGCATAGCTAAGAACCTACAGAGAAGGTTTTACATCATAGTAGAAATGTATTGAATATCAGAGTGACCAAATCCTGTTAATATTTAAAGGTTATTATGCTGTTCCATATCTTTTAGAGCAGAGAGATAGTTCTGAGTTCAGGTCGGCTTTAAGGAATTTGCAGGGATATCATCTTACTCAATAATAATAACATCAGGTGCAAATGATCATGAAGATAACATGTAATATCACCATTAAACTTGAAACTGACAGAGGAGAAGCCATGCCAGCAAGGTCCTGCCACTGTGTAAGTTTTTGCATTTTTTTTCTTTTGGTTTTGTTCTTTTTTCTTTACATTTAACTCCCCAAATACAAGTAAAGAATAATTATTACAAATCAATAATAATAACAATGCTTTACTTGGAATTAAAAGTTAAATGTACATTTTTACGCATTCCCGCTGGTGCAGGAACATTAACACATACATTTTTACGTGTTAGTGGTTCAACGCGTAAAATGTTACGCGTTGAACCAGTAACGCGTAAAAATGTATGTGTTTATGTTCCTGCACCAGCGGGAATGCGTGAAAATGTACGCAATGCGGCCTGCCGACCCCGAGGTCGGCAAAAACTTAACGAGCTGATGGAGGGGGACCAGAGCAGCAGTGGGTGACTACGAGGGCACAGAATGGCTGCATGGGGCTGCTAGAAGCCCCAGGTAAGTGAAACTCTTTTTGTTTTTGTCTGATAACTCCTTTAACCTATCGCATACCGATGACTACAGCGTTTGTTAATAATTCTCCGCGCACGCTATGCAGTCATAGCGTGCGCTGCAAAATTACGCTCTTCATTACTACTTAAATGAGCAGCTCGTTAAACTTAACCACTTCACCCCAAAGGCGTTTTTACCCTAATGGACAAGAGCGATTTTCACCTTTTAGTGCTCATCCCTTTCATTTGCCAATAGCTTAATCACTACTAATCACAATGAAATGATCTATATCTTGTTTTTTTCACCACCAATTGGGCTTTTTCGGGTTGATATTAGTTTTCCATAATTACTTTATTTTCTATGCATTTTAAAGGGAAAAACAAGTAAAAAAATGAAAAAATACACTATTTCTCCAATTTCATCCCCTATAGTTTTAATATAAACACTGCTACTGTGCATAAAACCCACACATTTTATCTTCGTATTTGTTCTGGTTATCACATGTTAATTATGTCCCTAGTACAAAGTATGGTGAAAATATAGTATTTGGAAGTAAAAGGTGTATTTTTTCTTTGGTGTTTTTTTCCCCCACTATTTTCACGTGCACGGGGATGCACGTGCGGGAGCACGCGGGTGCACGCGCACAGTGGCAGCAGCACTGTCTGACTTATAAAAACATCCTGGAGCCATTAACAGGCTCTAGCAGGAGGTTTTTTATAAGTCAGCTTGTCATTAAGTGGCTAATGAGCGATCCACTGAACACGCCCGGAGCACGGCGGGTCCAGTAGCTTCAAAGAACAGTATTCCTGCACTTTGATTGGCCCAGTAGTGAGTAGGCTGCCTGTGCAAGTACGGTCACAATTCTTTCCAACCCGTGCATGTACAGAAATGGTTAGAGAATGCTCCGTAGCTGCAACTGAGCCCAGTCACAGATTTTTGAAATCATCAATGGAAGCACATCAAAGGGGAGGCCATAGGAAATGAGAAGCCAGATATTAAAGGCTTTGTGAACTAGCCAATATTAACTCCCGAATGGACAAAGGATCTAAATGAGGAGGGGTGCAAAATGGACACAGCAAGCTTGCTCAGTAGCTGCATGCACAGTAGCTGTGACTGAGCAAGCTTGCTGTGAGTGTTTTGAGTGCAGAGGGTTAAAGAAAACCTGAACTGAAAATTAAAAGTCGAAATAAATATAAACACGTCATACTTACCTCCCATGTAGTCTACTCCTCAATCTCTTTCTCCTCTCCCGCGTCCTGTTTGTCCACTGTGATCAATGGAATTCTCTGTCCTCCATTTTGAAAATGGCCATTACCCATAACAGCTTTCTGGTCAGAACACTGTTAAACTGTAACATCGACCACTTGAGCCATAGGGAAACATGAACATTACCGGGCACATCAGTTGTCCACTCATCTATAACTGACAGCAACTGATATATTTCAGTTCTGACAAAATGTTGTCAGAACTGGAAGGGATCATTGTCAGAAGAAAATGGTGAGCTTCTGAGAGGAACTGATGGCAAGGTAACTATTTCATGTTCATTTGAAGTTACCTCATGTGTTTATTTTAAATAATTTTACTCAGTACAGGTTCCCTTTAAGGACTGTTTGTATGATATAAATAATGTTACCGTCTGTTGCTACTCTGCAATCATAATCCTGAATACTGTCAGAGGAATGCCCTATGCCATATTACTATTCGTTATACTGACCTACTTCCATAATCCAGCTACCTGTGTCCAAGGAAACCCTGCATCTATAAAAAGGACACAGCCCATAATGATTACTGTAAATAGGTAGCACTTTGGTTTTACATGCCTGTTACAATCTATGGTATATAGTTCTGGCAGCAGAGCTGTTGAATGCACCAGTGCACAGCATTTGGGGGCTGAGCTTATATGGTATGATTTACCTCTGAGCTGACAAACATAAGTGATCGGCACACCTGGCCTGGCCTTACCTAAACAATGCCTGTTAGGCCACACTCACAGTGACCATTGAATTCCTTATGACAGCAGGAACACAACGCATCGCATGCAGTGAAGCATAGTAAAAAGTATGCTTCACTGTAACTGTCAACCAAGCATGATTAGCGGTAATGTAGTGCATTTACCATGCCGCATTCTGTTGTATTGCAACGCACTCACCGCACTGTCATATAGGTGGTGCATTGCAGTGCGACGAGACACATTACAGAGCAGCCATTATGCCGCAATGCACCACTGTGAACATGGCCTAAAGGTGTCCATTCACTTACAGACTTTTCCCACCGTGATCAAACCTGATCAGAAAGCTATAACCCAACATGTCAGATTGATCGTAATTTCAATCAAAATTATTGATTTGACCAGACAGAAGATCTCAATTGAACGGGGGCAGGGCAGGAGCAGTGGTAGATTGAGGACCCATAGCGCAGCACTGCAATGGTCTGACTGATTTTCAATAGATTTCCAGCTGAGATCCATTGAATATTTATGGGCAGTGTGTGGAAGGAATAGATTGCTCTTTGATCAGAATCAGATCAGAAAGGGATCTATCTTTTTTCCCCACTTAGTAACAATCTATAAATGTATGGGCACCTTAAAAGAAAATAATCCCAACTCTATTTATGGGCAATCTAACTCTAACCATTACCTGCATTTCACTGTCTTAGGTTTCAGGATGCATTCTCTAAACCACGCATGCGCACAACACACTTGGTGACTGGCATGATGACACGCCGGGTGCGTGCATGGCCGACTTCAGCTGAAGTCGCCGGATTACCAGAGCCGCCAGCGGGACCATGGAAGGGACTAAGAGGATGCTGGGAGACCTTACTGGCTACAGGGGACTGGAGGAAGCCCCAGGTAAGTCCAGATTTTCAATTTATGACTCTGCTCAGGATCCCTTTAAAAAGCTGTGACTTGGCTCAGTCGCAGCTATCGTGCATGCTCTGTCCCTTCCACATCCCTCCTCCATCACATTCCCAAGTGGCTGTGCATGGCAACCATGGCCAGGAGCATTTTGTACTTGTGCGGTTGCAATTCTTTCCAAACTGTGCATATAAAGAACTGATCAGAGAATGTGCCGTAGCTGCAACTGAGCCCAGTCACAGATTTTTGAAAGGGGCAATGGAAGCACATCAGAGGGGAGGCCAAAAGAACTGAGGAGCCAGGAAGACTATGGGGGCTGAAAGAAGCCTCAGGTATTGAAGACTGTGTGAATTAGCCAATATTTACTCCCGATGGACAAATTATCTAATCAAAGTGATCAAATTATCCTCTGATTAGGAGTTAATTCTTCTACTGAATTATTGGAAATGACTAAGAAATAACTGGTTTCTTGGTCAATAATGAGGTGGTAAATATCATTGCAAGTACCTGTGCAAATGAGTGATCAATCTCGCTGAAGCCTGATGGCACTTGCTGGTAACATTGGATAGGAGAGCCATCATTTACATGGACATTGTTTTGGCATCCCCATCTTATCATTCACTGATTGAGAAATAGAATACACAAAAGTCTGGCCACAGTTGCCATTATATGTACCAGGTGCCTGAGGTGCAAAGAAGAGTAAATCAGAACACAGGAAGAGTGCCAGTGTATCAACTGTGGGGCAGAGCAGTTCTTCCACACTGATATTGTTACAATACTAAAGTGATAAAAAATATTTGTGTGCTCTTCAGAATTGTGACACAGCTGTTTACATTTAGCTGTACAGTAGATAAAGACTCTGCACTTTGACTCTAGGCCTACTAGAAGGAAAACTGCTTTGCCCGAACTAGCTTGACTGAATCAGAAGAATGCGCAAGTTTCTGCTTATGGAGGGGGCCAAGATACACCCATGACACCAGACTACCAGAATAGTGGTCGTGTGGGATAATCCAATCCCAAAGCTCACCCGCAGTCTTCTAGGAAGTGTCACTGTACATGCACAGATCTATGATATGGTAATGGTCATCATGTGGCTGTGGGCCTGCTAAATCACAAGTATACTCATCCTTTCATCACAATTATGGCCTAATGGTTCACTGCTCATTAACCATCATGGGGCTAAGCTGCATTAATTACTAAAATGTCAAATTCAGTAGTAAACTAGAATAACATGGAACAGGCAAATTAAAAAGCTGCTACGCAAAACCCCTGAATCTGTAATTAACTCTAGTAGGTACTGTTTTGGATTAAAAACATCATGTGACCTACTTTTAAATACCATTCATGAAAAGCAGCAGACATTTACAAGGGATTAGTCAGGAAGCCTGGTTAGATAGGATAAAAAAAACACACACACACACACACACACACACACACACACACACACGATCCAGATTTAAACAGTTTAGTCTGTAAACATTACGTACAAAGAAGTTTAAGGCTAAATGTTTATTACAATACATAGAGTAATCCTAGTTTTAATTAAAAGAGTGCTAGATACACTCACTAGAAAGATGAAGCAATATTTGTATTTAGTGTTTTTTATCTGAAAGCTTTTTATGGGTTGACTGTGAATTTCCAAGAACACCAAGCCCAACAGAAGTATCTCCTAAAGTATGCATACTGCATGGTATGAACCTTCCATTCTATAGCTGTAGCTGGCTCTGTACAATATCCTATTATACACACATAGGCCTGTGCTAAAATCTTTTCTATAACTCTATTAGTTTGTGTACTAAATCTTATTCTGAACTAGTACAAGTTTCTCCATAAGCTGGTATGCACCACTCCTGTCATATCTTCACCTAAAAACTGAGACAACACACTTGGTTTGACAAAACAGCAGTTGACCATGTCCACATGACCAACATGCATATCTCCTCCTATCACCAGTCCTCTCTATCAATAACCTAATGAAGTGTAGTTATATATACAAGACTGCCTACTGTCTTCTGGCATGAGTGAGGCTAGGCTGCCACTTACCTCACCACATATTACAGGTCATAGAGGGGGTGTGGATATCAGAGGTTAAGGTGTGCTGTACAGTTTTTCCCCCAGGGAATACAGGAGGGAGCTTAGCTGTTTGCTCTTTTAAAGATTCTCTGCACTTGGCACAGGACTGTGCTGAACAGAAATAAAAAGTAAGGCCCCGTTCACACTTGCGGTTCTCTGCCAAACGGACCGGATGACCTGACCGGATCCGGATCGGAACCGTACGGTTCTGATCCGGATCTGGTCAGGTTGCATCAGGTGTTCATCAGGATGCGATCCGGATCCGTTTGGCAAAAGATAGTAGAAATAAAATAAAAATGTTGGGGTCTGGGAGGTCAGCAGAAGGTGGACCTGTGGAATCAGGCCCTCCGCTGTTTAGCACTCACCTCCACCTCCGACATACTGCCAACATCTCCAGCACGTTTAAAGTCACTGCTGCTCCACTCCAAAGTGCTTGCCCATGTGTCCCCATCCAAAATCGCCGCTACAATACGCATAGGAAGTGGGGTAGAACGTCCGTTTTTTATAGCCAGTGTGTTGTGCGCTCTCCGTTTCTCATTGGTTTCTATTGGCCGGATGCAACAGTCCGGCTCAGCTCCGGATACGTCAGCCGGAGGAGCCGGACCAAAAAATAGCGCATGTTGGGTCTTACGCCGGAGTCCGGATCCGGTCCGGCTCCGGTCCGGACGCATGTGAACAGACGCATAGACTTTCATTGCTATGCCGTCCGTCCGTTCCGCATGCGGTCCGGCTCCGGCACGGCGATTCCGGACGGCGACCGCCAATGTGAACCGGGCCATACTGGTATCTGTGCACTTGTTACAAAACATTGCTTATGTATTCTACAATACCGAACCAATATGCACAGCAGCTGTGGCCGGAAGCGTTCTGCGCATGCATGGTTTGGAAACATTTGTAATCGCACATGCCCAGGACACTCACACCTGAGGGTCCAGTACTAAGCCATGAGGGAGCGCGCATAAAGAGAGTATTCGAGTGGACAGAGCACATGCAGTTCAAGCAAAAATGGAGAGGCAAAAGCATCAAAATGGAGGGGAGGCTGGTGAAGCTGGGTGGCCACAGAGATTATGGTCTTACTGAAGAAGCCCTAAGTATGTACACCTTGCATGTATATTTTCAGTTCTGGCGTGCTCTGGCACAACTAAATTATTCAGTTTAAGGGTTTTCCAATACCCTCTCACCCCAGTCTTCTCTCCCACAGCCTCAGTGCGATTCCTCTGGAGCAAGGAGAACAAAGATCAAACAAAAAACGTAATTCTAAGATCTTAAAGGAAACCTGAGATGGGGCAGGAGAAAAAAAATATATATACCTGGGGCTTCCACCTGCCCCCTCCAAGCTAAATGTTCCTTCATCATCCTCCGCCGCCTCCTTGATCTTCTGCAATAGGCCCCAGTAAGTCCTCTGGTCTGGGGCATACTGCACATGCGCCCATTGTGCTCCCGTCGCTGGGAGTGTTCTGCGTTTCTGCAGTAGGAGCGAGCACGGGCAGATGGCACCTGCGTCGACTGGCCCATATTGGACCACTTACCGGGGTCTACTGAGGAAGATCCAGGAGAAGGCGGAATATGGGGAGGGGGTGATCATCCTGGAGGGGGCAGGAGGAAGCCTCCGGTAAGTATATTTTTTTTCTTCTGCCCGATCTCAGGTACATTGTAATGTTATCATTTTATGTATTCCAAGAAAGGTATATATAGACAAACAGTGAAATGCTGGACCAGCTGCTTAGGACAAACAAGATGACATACTAATTACAATGTGTAAGACATTGTAAATAGTCACTATTTACCTGACTACATGTCCTTATGCATTAACAGAAACTCATCAATTTAGCAGATATCTGTCAAAAAACACATTATCCTTCCAGTTTACACATTAAACAGAAACTCATATAGGTTAGCAGATAGTCATCTTACCAACACAGTCCCTGAAATTCCAGTTTACACATTACACATTTTGGCCTACAAGGTCAATAACTAAAAGGTATAATTCTGACATAAAACAATAAGGGAAAGATGACCAAAATAATTCATATAACTTACAGTACACCTTGTATGTTTATTTTCAGTTCTGACGTGCTTTAAGCGGTGCAGAAAAATGTAGAAGTACAGTCATCTAGGGGCCTTTTTCCACTATACAGTTGTATATCCCTGTATAATAAACTCCAAGGGACCAGGAAAAGTAATTTACTATATCAGAATTGGTCATACATTGTATATTTATACAGATGCATTTGCTGGGACCTTAGGACTATAGTTTATAGTTTACTATATCCAGAGGTTTACTATATCAGAGTTTACTATAACAAGATTCTACTGTATGTGGCTTTTCACTACATGCAAACACGCATTAGATGTTACAGCCCAGAGAATGGGAGCCTTTCTCTCTAATTATGCAGAGCAGTGTGCTTTGCAGACTACTTACAAAAGGTCTGATTGGTGGTTCTCTCCACTCCTGCAGCTGCCGGCTGCCCTGCTGCATCCTCGTACAGCTCCCGCATTGTGAACCATACAGCAAAGCAGCTGGGAGCTGCAGAAAGTAAAGAGGACCGGTGCCTGTTTTTTTTTCCAAGTAGTTTCTGCTGTGCGCTGCTCTGCATCTGATTTGTGGGGGGAGGTTAGTGTTTATTTTAGGCAAGAACACATATCCGGCATCAGGCAATCCCAACCTGGCTGTGCCGGATTCCATGGACTGTATATACTGTGGTAATATTTTTCCCATCTGAAAAAGAAAACTGACAGCATGCTGCTCTTTTTCCAACACGGTGCACAACTGTCCTATTAAATTACAGTGTACAGCTGTGGAAGACCGGGACATTATACTGCATACAATCATGCATGGAGTTTAGAAAAGCTGCACATGACAAGGGGGGTTGTGGAAATGAGACAACTCATCCTTCACCATCTGAGTTGAGACTGGCAAGTGCTAAAAATGTTTGTTGAGATTTATTGCTCTCCAGTAATAACATTATTTATATATAGCACAGTATTGACAGTTCTTACATGAGAACTCACAGCAGTCAATGTATACAATAGTAGGTATGGAAGTTTGAAACCAAGCTATTGGCTGCTCACATATCTCACATAAATATGGGTATTTAAAGCAAGCAGATAAAATAGATTTAACGTACTACATAGTTGCTTTTCTTACTGCATGGAGGTCAGTGGTTTATAAAAGATTACTATAAACAAACAAAACAGCCAAGTTTGGTCTGTGCTGCTGCATGTAAGGCAATGATGTGAAGAGCAGTGCTAGAATAGGCTGTCCATGTCCACCAAACAGAAGAACAGGTGGAAGCCTCCATAAAATAATGACGTGGCCTGTTACATATTGTGCCTGCAGGAATTCACTACAGACTGGAAAATAAAAGCATAAAAAGCAATTACTAATATAATCACGTTATGCCAAAATATGAAAAAATGGGCGGTGCATTAGAAACTGCCGGACGGTTTTAAAGAACAACTATTATGAACATTGTAAAAATTAAAATATATACATAAGAAATGCCCATTTCTCCCAGAGCAAAATACACTATACCTTATTTTTTAGTTATATAGCTGTCACTTACAGTAGGTGGTGACAATCTTACAAATTTTCCAGAGTTTGGACTAGTCCATATCTGCATGGGGATTCTCAGTTATTTCTTTATTTACAAAAGCACTTGCTGAATGGCAGTTGCTCAATCCAACTCCCAAAATGGAGTACAAATGAGTCAAGAGGGTGGCTAACATCTTTGTAAAGATCCATTCCAGGCAGAGCTTTTGTAAAGAATAAAGGTAATACTGAGACTCTGCCATGAGAGAGATGGACTAGTTCAAAATCTGTTAGATCTTTCAGCATTTTACTACCTATAGTAAGTGACAGCAAGATAGGAAAAAAGTAATTCATAGTGCATTTTACTCTGGGAGACATGTACATTTTATATGTATGTATTTAAATTTTAAATTTGTTTGCGATAGTGGCCCTTTAAGTACAAAGTAAAGAACATTAACCTTTGATTGTCCTGTAGCAACTAATCTTCTCAAGGCTGTCAATGGGTTAAAATAAGCTTGCAAAAGTATTCGGCCCCCTTGAAGTTTTCCAAATTTTGTCATATTACTGCCACAAACATGAATCAATTTTATTGGAATTCCACGTGAAAGACCAATACAAAGTGGTGTACACATGAGAAGTGGATCGAAAATCATACATGATTCCAAACATTAAAAAAAAAAAGTGGGGTTTGCGTAATTATTTAGCCCCCTGAGTCAATACTTTGTAGACCCACCTTTTGCTGCAATTACAGCTGCCAGTCTTTTTAGGGTATGTCTCTACCAGCTTTGCACATCTAGAGACTGACATCCTTGCCCATTCTTCTTTGCAAAACAGCTCCAGCTCAGTCAGATTAGATGAACAGCATTTGTGAACAGCAGTTTTCAGATCTTGCCACAGATTCTCGATTGGATTTAGATCTGCACTTTGACTGGGCCATTCTAACACATGGATATGTTTTGTTTTAAACCATTCCATTATTGCCCTGGCTTTATGTTTAGGGTTGTTGCTGGAAGGTGAACCTCCGCCCCAGTATCTAGTCTTTTTCTAGTCTTTTTCAGACTCCAAGAGGTTTTCTTCCAAGATTGCCCTGTATTTGGTTCCATCCATCTTTTTATTATTATTATTTAGTATTTATATAGCGCCGACATATTACGCAGCGCTGTACAGTGTATATATATCTTGTCACTAACTGTCCCTCAAAGGAGCTCACAATCTATTCCCTACCATTGCCATATGTCTATATTATGTAATGTAAGTACTGTAGTCTAGGGCCAATTTAGGGGGAGCCAATTAACTTATTTGTATGTTTTTGGAATGTGGGAGGAAACCGGAGTGCCTGGAGGAAACCCACGCAGACACGGAGAGAACATACAAACTCTTTGCAGATAGTGCCCTGGCTGGGATTCGAACCAGGGACCCAGCGCTGCAAGGCGAGAGCGCTAACCACTACGCCACCGTGCTGCCCAATCAATCATCTTCCCATCAACTCTCACCAGCTTCCCTGTCCCTGCTGAAGAGAAGCACCCCCAGAGCATGATGCTGCCACCACCATATTTGACAGTGGGTGTGGTGTGTTCAGAGTGATGTGCAGTGTTAGTTTTCCACCATACATAAGGCTTGATTCACAAAAGGGTGCTAACTTAGTTAGCATGCCTAAAGCCCCTTAGCACGCCTAAAGCTCTTTAGGACGTGCAAAGTTTAGCACTGTGCGATGCTCGCGAAATGTCGCCTCGAGTGCGCCCAAACAGTTGCACCAGGTGCACCTGAAACGTTGCATAGTGCGCAGTTTCGGGCGCACCCGGTGCGACATTTTAGACGCATCCGGTGCGACGATTTAGGCGCACCCGGTGCGAAGTTTCGTGCGCATTGCTAAAGTTTGTGCACGATCAATAAAAGCTTTTAGGCGTGCTAAGTTAGAACCCTTCTGTGAATCGAGCCCATAGCGTTTTGCATTTTGGCCAAAAGTACCATTTTGGTCTCATCTGACCAGAGCACCTTCTTCCACATGTTTGCTGTGTCCCCCACATGGCTTGTGGCGAACTGCAAACTGGACTTCTTATGCTTTTCTGTTAACAATGCCTTTCTTCTTGTCACTCTTCCATAAAGGCCAACTTTGTGCAGTGCACGACTAATAGTTGTCCTATGGACAGATTCCTCCACCTGAGCTGTAGATCTCTGCAGCTTGTCCAGAGTCACCATGGACCTCTTGACTGCATTTCTGATCAGAGCTCTCCTTGTTCGGCCTGTAAGTTTAGGTGGACGGCCTTGTCTTGGTAGGTTTACAGTTGTGCCATACTCCTTCCATTTCTGAATTATCGCTTGAACAGTGCTCCGTGGGATGTTCAAAGCTTTGGAAATCTTTTTGTAGCCTAAGCCTGCTTTAAATTTCTCAATAACTTTATCCCTGACCTGTCTGGTGTGTTCTTTGGACTTCATGGTGTTGTTGCTCCCAATATTCTCTTAGACAACCTCTGAGGCCGTCACAGAGCAGCTGTATTTGTACTGACATTAGATTACACACAAGTGCACTCTATTTAGTCATTAGCACTCATCAGGCAATGTCTATGGGCAACTGCACTCAAACCAAAGGGGGCTGAATAATTCCGCACACCCCACTTTGCAGTTTTTTTTTTAATGTTTAGAATCATGTATGATTTTCGTTCCACTTCTCGTGGAATTCCAATAAAATTGATTCATGTTTGTGGCAGTAATATGACAAAATGTGGAAAACTTCAAGGGGGCCGATTACTTTTGCAAACCACTGTAGCACTATTAGCTGCTGCAAGCTTGTATTTAAAATACTGCATGCTAAGTCTGTCCTTTGTTTAAGCATCACATAAGTGTCTCTCTGGCCACACACACACACACACACACACACGTTTGACATTACTTGAAGATGAGGGGAAATTAGGCAGGCTATTCTCTCTAAATACACACAGGGTGGATTTTTCTGCATTTTCCTTGTGTCCTGTGCAATAGTACAGGTCCACTTTAAAGTGGATCCGAGATAAACTTTTACTCATTGCATAAATGTGTTTCTTTCATATAGTTTATAGGGCATTCCTTAAAGAGAACCCGAGGTGGGTTTGAAGAATATTATCTGCATACAGAGGCTGGATCTGCCTATACAGCCCAGCCTCTGTTGCTATCCCAAACCCCCCTAAGGTCCCCCTGCACTCTGCAATCCCTCCATAAATCACAGCCACCCTGCTGACAAACAGCTTGTCAGAGCTGGCTGTGTTTATCTCTATAGTGTCAGTCTGCTGCTCTCCCCGCCTCCTGCAGAACTCCAGTCCCCGCCTGCATCCCTTCCCTCCCTGCTGATTGGAGGGAAGGGACGGGGGCAGGGACCGGAGCTATGCAGGAGGCGGGGGAGCAGCTGAGACTGACACTACAGATGTAAACACAGCCTCACAACACGGCTGTGATTTATGAGGGATTGCAGAGTGCAGGGGGACCTTAGTGGGGTTTGGGATAGCAACAGAGGCTGGGCTGTATAGGCAGATCCAGCCTCTGTATGCAGATAACATTCTTTAAACACACCTCAGGTTCTCTTTAAGCCAAATACTTTTTTGTTTTTGTTTTAATACTCTAATTCCCTATAAACTAAACAAGCCTCGCCTACAGAATTTCAGAGAGCCAAGGCACTTTCAGACAGTAGCAAGGGCTCATGGAAGCTCAGTCTGGACAAGAAGAGGGGGAGGTATTACTAGCCAGAGATTTCAGAGGCAGAGGGGAGGAGGGAGGAGGAGGGGGGATTTGGCTTTTTTCACAGGCTGAGTGCTGAAGATGCAGATAAGCCTGCTCTGTGTGTAATGTTTACAAACAACATGGCTGCTGTCATTGTATCACAGGAATAAATAATCATATTCTATTGAAGCTGTTTGCAGCTAGATTTGCTGTGTAAACTATCTAAACTTTAGATATGATATATAGACAAGTTACTTTTTATAGTTAGTTTTTCATCTCGGATCCGCTTTAAGCAGGGTCTTTGTTAAAATTAATTTGCAGTTTCCCATTGTGTATGTTTCTGATTACAGGATGGTGAATAAAGAAGCTGAAGAATTCTTGTTTATAAGCCAGACCTACTTTCCGTGATTGTGAAACTGTTTATCTTGCATGTACAATTTATGCTATGAACTGCTCATGTTGACTGACTTTCCATGCCAGCCCTGCACAGACTGCAAACAATTCGGTGATAAGCCGGTTTACCTTTCAGAAAGATAATAGTAAGAATGAGGGGAAAGGTTAAAAAATGTCAATGCACTGAATAATCCACTTGGCTATGAAAAGGAAGGCTTATAAATGGCAGACGTAATTCACATAATTGCCTAATATAAAACACAGTACAGTAAAATTTCTGACAAAAACCTACACCCATGCGCCACTTCATTACAACAGGCATAAGGTGTTATGGTACATTTAGCATCCCTTTCTATGCCTGCACTGCCTCCCTACAATCCCACAAAGTAAAAACTGGAGATCTAACTTCAAAGTTCAAAACTGGTGTAAAAATACATTGTTTCTGCACAAATTAAAATTGAATTGTAATTATCTAGATCATCCTTGTCTGAGACATTCATATCTCAGCCAAGAATGTGTACAGCTACCCCACTATATAATTTAGGCGTCTAGTGAAAAATGGCGCCGGCAAAATAATGACGCCCCCTTCTGCCCGATATATGTTTAAAACGATATTTATCGTTTTAAAGGTTAAAATAGTGCAGACCTTTAAAAACGAAAATTATCGTTTTAAAACTTTTTTTTTTCTCCTGCCTGAACGATATTTATCGTTTTAACCCCTGCTTTGCTGCCGTTTGGAAAATATCTGCCCGCCGGCTTTAATGTTTAATAGCAAAGCCCCCTTAAAAGCTAAAAACACCAAATTTGCAGGGAATGTTAAGAAGAAAATTGTGAACAAGAGGAAAAAAAAATCTTTTAAAAAGACCTTATAGTTTTTGAGAAAATCGATTTTGAATATTCTTCTTCTGACCGTGGGAAAATTAAACGCCCGCCGACTTTAGCGGTTAATAGCAAAGCCCCTTTAAATGCCAGAAACACCAAATGTGTAGGGAATGTTAAGAAAAATAGTGGGAACACGAAGAAAAAAAAATTGTTCAAAAAGACCTTATAGTTTTTGAGAAAATCGATTTTAAATCTTCAAAGGAAATGTATCCATTTAAATCGCGTACTGACATTTCGTGGAAACTTTTTCCGCCGACTTTAGCAGTTAATAGCAAAGTCCCCTTAAATCCTAGCAACACCAAATTTGCAGGATATGTTAAAAAGATACTGGGAAACAATATTTAAAAAAAAAAAATTGAAATTTTTTTTTTTTTTTAAATTAAATTTTTTGGGTTATGTTCAGAGTGTGGGAAAAGTTTTGAAAAAAATGACGTGGGGTCCCCCCTCCCGAGCCTCTGTAACCCCTTGTCTCCCATGCAGGCTGGGATAGCCAGAATGCGGAGCCCCGGCCGACTGGGGCTTTGCACCCTGAGCTATACCAGCCCGCATGGTCCATGGTATGGGGGGCTTCGGGGGGGAGGGGCGGCCAAGCCTTCCCCCCCCCCCCCCCCCCCCGGAGCCCTTGTCCAATCCATGGACAAGGGGCCCTTCCCCACCTCCGGTGCCCCAGGAGGAGGTGGGGGCGACGACTCCCTGGGGGGGGGGGGTTCATGGTGGCATCTGGGAGTCCCCTTTAAGAAGGGGACCCCAGATGCCTGCCCCCCCCTCCCAGGAGAAATGAGTATAGGGGTGCAGGAGTACCCCTTACCCATTTCCATAAAGGGTTAAATGAAATAAAAACACAACCACGAGAAAAGTCCTTTAATGTTCTAAATTAACCAGAAATACTTACCTGTACCTTTAAGAAAAAAATCCCACGTCAATTAGGTCCCACGACAGTATCCTCTGTCTTGCGACCTTCTGTTACATGTTGATTGAAGATCTCCGCCGCCCCGACGCCACACACGCCGCCTCCGCCACCGCACTGCTCTTAGCTATACTTAGTATAGCTAAGAGCAAAAAGCATCTTTAAATTTTAGCTCCAATGGTCCCCATTGGTTCCTTAACAGACCAATGGGGATCAGGAGGATCCCCATTGGTCGATAAGGAACCAATGGGGAGCCTTGGAGCCAAAATTTAAAGATGCTTTTTGTTCTCAGCTATACTTAGTATAGCTGAGAGTTGCGTCTATGCATCTATACAGACGCATTAGCGCTAGCTGCCACTGCCCTCCCTGCCTCCCCCCACCTGTCACCCTCACCCATGCTGGCACCCATGGGTGCATTGGGTGCCAGCATGGGCGAGGGTGACAGGTGGGGGGAGGCAGGGAGGGCAGCGGCAGCTAGCGCTAATGCGTCTGTATAGACGCATAGACGCAACTCTCAGCTATACTTAGTATAGCTGAGAGCAGTGTGGCGGAGGCGGCGTGTGTGGCGTCGGGGCGGCGGAGATCTTCAATCAACATGTATCAGAAGATCGCAAGATAGAGGATACTGTCGTGGGACCTGATTGGCGTGGGATTTTTTTCTTAAAGGTACAGGTAAGTATTTCTGGTTAATTTAGAACATTAAAGGACTTTTCTCATTGTTGCGTTTTTATTTCATTTAACCCTTTATGGAAATGGGTAAGGGGTACTCCTGCACTCCTATACTCATTTCTCCTGGGAGGGGGGGTGGGCATCTGGGGGACCCCTTTTTAAAGGGGACTCCCAGATGCCACCATGAACCCCCCCCCCAGGAAATCGCGGCCTCCACCTCCACCGCCCATCGGAGGTGGAGAAGAGCCCCTTGTCCATGGATTGGAGCCCCCCCATACCATGGACCATGCGGGCTGGTATAGCTCAGGGTGCGAAGCCCCAGTCGGCCGGGGCTCCGCATTCTGGCTATCCCAGCCTGCATGGGAGACCAGGGGTTACAGAGGCTCGGGAGGGGGGACCCCATGTCGTTTTTTTAAAAAAATTTATTTCCCCCACTCTGAACATTAAAAAAAAAAATTGATAGGAAATTCAAAAAAAAAAATGACGTGGGGTCCCCCCTCCCGAGCCTCTGTAACCCCTTGTCCCCCATGCAGGCTGGGATAGCCAGAATGCGGAGCCCCGGCGGACTGGAACTTCGCACCCTGAGCTATACCAGCCCGCATGGTCCATGGTATGGGGGGGCTCCGGGGGGGGAGGGGCGGCCAAGCCTCCCTCTCCCCCCACGGAGCCCCTTGTCCAATCCATGGACAAGGGGCTCTTCTCCACCTCCGATGGGCGGTGGAGGTGGAGGCTGCGATTTCCTGGGGGGGGGGGGTTCATGGTGGCATCTGGGAGTCCCCTTTAAAAAGGGGTCCCCCAGATGCCCACCCCCCCTCCCAGGAGAAATGAGTATAGGGGTGCAGGAGTACCCCTTACCCATTTCCATAAAGGGTTAAATGAAATAAAAACGCAACAACGAGAAAAGTCCTTTAATGTTCTAAATTAACCAGAAATACTTACCTGTACCTTTAAGAAAAAAATCCCACGCCAATCAGGTCCCACGACAGTATCCTCTATCTTGCGATCTTCTGATACATGTTGATTGAAGATCTCCGCCGCCCCGACGCCACACACGCCGCCTCCGCCGCACTGCTCTCAGCTATACTAAGTATAGCTGAGAGTTGCGTCTATGCGTCTATACAGACGCATTAGCGCTAGCTGCCGCTGCCCTCCCTGCCTCCCCCCACCTGTCACCCTCACCCATGCTGGCACCCAATGCACCCATAGGTGCCAGCATGGGTGAGGGTAACAGGTGGGGGGAGGCAGGGAGGGCAGTGGCAGCTAGCGCTAATGCGTCTGTATAGATGCATAGACGCAACTCTCAGCTATACTAAGTATAGCTGAGAACAAAAAGCATCTTTAAATTTTGGCTCCAAGGCTCCCCATTGGTTCCTTATCGACCAATGGGGATCCTCCTGATCCCCATTGGTCTGTTAAGGAACCAATGGGGACCATTGGAGCTAAAATTTAAAGATGCTTTTTGCTCTTAGCTATACTAAGTATAGCTAAGAGCAGTGCGGTGGCGGAGGCGGCGTGTGTGGCGTCGGGGCTGCGGAGATCTTCAATCAACATGTAACAGAAGGTCGCAAGATAGAGGATACTGTCGTGGGACCTAATTGACGTGGGATTTTTTTCTTAAAGGTACAGGTAAGTATTTCTGGTTAATTTACAACATTAAAGGACTTTTCTCGTGGTTGTGTTTTTATTTCATTTAACCCTTTATGGAAATGGGTAAGGGGTACTCCTGCACCCCTATACTCATTTCTCCTGGGAGGGGGGTGGGCATCTGGGGTCCCCTTCTTAAAGGGGACTCCCAGATGCCACCATGAACCCCCCCCCCCCCAGGGAGTCGTCGCCCCCACCTCCTCCTGGGGCACCGGAGGTGGGGGAAGAGCCACTTGTCCATGGATTGGACAAGGGCTCCGGGGGGGAGGGGAAGGCTTGGCCGCCCCTCCCCCCCGAAGCCCCCCCATACCATGGACCATGCGGGCTGGTATAGCTCAGGGTGCGAAGCCCCAGTCGGCTGGGGCTCCGCATTCTGGCTATCCCAGCCTGCATGGGAGACAAGGGGTTACAGAGGCTCGGGAGGGGGGACCCCACGTCATTTTTTTCAAAACTTTTCCCACACTCTGAACATAACCCAAAAAATTTAATTTAAAAAAAAAAAAAAATTTCAATTTTTTTTTTAAATATTGTTTCCCAGTATCTTTTTAACATATCCTGCAAATTTGGTGTTGCTAGGATTTAAGGGGACTTTGCTATTAACTGCTAAAGTCGGCGGAAAAAGTTTCCACGAAATGTCAGTACGCGATTTAAATGGATACATTTTCTTTGAAGATTTAAAATCGATTTTCTCAAAAACTATAAGGTCTTTTTGAACAATTTTTTTTTCTTCGTGTTCCCACTATTTTTCTTAACATTCCCTACACATTTGGTGTTTCTGGCATTTAAAGGGGCTTTGCTATTAACCGCTAAAGTCGGCGGGCGTTTAATTTTCCCACGGTCAGAAGAAGAATATTCAAAATCGATTTTCTCAAAAACTATAAGGTCTTTTTGAAAGATTTTTTTTCCTCTTGTTCACAATTTTCTTCTTAACATTCCCTGCAAATTTGGTGTTTTTAGCTTTTAAGGGGGCTTTGCTATTAAACATTAAAGCCGGCGGGCAGATATTTTCCAAACGGCAGCAAAGCAGGGGTTAAAACGATAAATATCGTTTGGGAGCAATACAAATATAAATATAAACGATAAATATCGTTTTTAAAGCCGGCACCATTTTTTTAGCTGTCAAAAACGGAAAATAACTAGTGATAATGGTTCTCTATGGGGCGCCGTTTTTTAACTACGATAACTGGCGCCATTTTTAACGGACCCCATAATTTAGGGCTAGATTTTTTTGGGGGGAGAGAGGTTTCCAGCACTTTGCTGAATGCCAAGGATCAGCAAAGCACTGTGTCAATGTAACACATTGTAAATATTCTCACTGCAGCGGTGCATGTAACATTTTCTGAGAGCAACTGCGCTTGCAGCAATGATGAAAAAATATGTTCCTTCAAAACTGCACAAACAAAAAAAAGGTTCAGTAACTGGGGACCTTAAAATATTAGCTAAATAGCATGCCCGCTTTGCCTGCACATCTAAATCCACCACCAACATTGTTTATAAAGATCAGACCTCAGATCTGACTTTGCTACAATAGCAGCTACACATCATCACTCTTTGCACAATGACTCACTCACACACTGTGTGTCACTGCTGTTCCAGCTGCTGTGCCTGTCTCCCCACTCTTACAAGATCTTGCAGGGTTTTCTGCTCTTGGCTAAGTCTTGATCACAACATGCCCCGAGGAAGATGTTGGCTGTGCAGCCAGCATTGCCTCTGGTGCTGCCAGCACTGAGTTCACTCTACTCCAGGCTGTCTTCAATCGGGAGGATCTATTGGCCCTGCATGGGGAAGGTGGTCTTGGGGCAAAGCGGTGTGGCACTAACTTTGCCCCTACTGGTCGTGTGGGAAAGGGGGTGGTTTTGGAGGCAGAGGCTGGAAGTAGAAGGGGAGGCTGGCTGTGGATCCAACTTGGAGAGCAATGTGAGCAGCTGGGAAACCAGACAATTGGCGCAGCTGCATAGTGAGTACTGTAATGTCTAAGGATGAAAATAGCCTTGGGGATACATAAGGTTTTCAACCAGGGTTCTTGTATTAGATCATATTCAGGAGCAGATTGTATGCAGAGGCTGAAAGTGGAATGACCTACAGTAAGTTAGATTGTAATCTTGTCTTTAACCACTTGCCGACCGCACACTCATAACGTGCGTCGGCAAAGTGGCAGCTGCAGGACCAGCGACGCAGTACTGCGTCGCCAGCTGCAGCCTAATTAATCAGGAAGCAGCCGCTCGTACGAGCGGCTGCTTCCTGTCAAATCACGGCGGGGGGCTCCGTGAATAGCCTGCGGGCCGCCGATGGCGGCTCGCAGGCTAGATGTAAACACAAGCGGAAATAATCCGCTTTGTTTACATTTGTACGGCGCTGCTGCGCAGCAGCGCCGTAAGGCAGATCGGCGATCCCCGGCCAATCAGCGGCCGGGGATCGCCGCCATGTGACAGGAGACAGCCTGTCACTGGCTGCACAGGACGGATAGCGTCCTGTGCAGCCCGGCTTACCAAAGGAGGCCAGGTAGGAGAGGGAGGGGGAGCATTTCGCCGCGGAGGGGGGCTTTGAGGTGCCCCCCCCGCCAGCCACTCGCAGGCAGCAGAGATCAGACCCCCCCAGCACATCATCCCCATAGGGGGGAAAAAAGGGGGGCAATCTGATCTCCCTGCCTGCACCCTGATCTGTGCTGGGGGCTGCAGAGCCCACCCAGCACAGATCAATCAAACTAGCGCTGGTCCTTAAGGGGGGGTAAAGGGTGGGTCCTCAAGTGGTTAAAAAGTGTGTTGATGGTTGCAAGGCTTGGAGCAATGAATGTGTTTAGGAAAGGAAGTCCAGAAAAAGGGTGAGGCTTGTGATAAATCTTGTATACATGAATGAGAAAAGGTGATTCTAGGGGAGGAGAGAAGAAGGGTATTTACAGAGCAGAATTTATGGTTTGGATGACATTTGGAGACTAGTGAGGAGATGACTGGAGAGAGCGACTGTGGGAAGCTTTGTAGGTTAGAGTTAAAACTTAGATGTGAATTGTCTGCTTAATTGGCAGCCAATAAAGAGCAAGTCTGTTAGTAGGTAGACTTCAGCACGGGATATTCAAGTAGTCAAGGCAAGATATTATAAGAGCATGCACTAGCATTTTAGAAGCGTAATTTTAGTAGTAATGGGTGGGAAAGGGTTGGATGCAAGATATTTGCCTTCAAGATGACAGAAGGTGGTTAGAAAATGAATGTGTGGGATGAATAAGAGAGAGGAATCTATTATTACCCCTAAGCAACGTGCTTGGGGAACTGAAGTTATAGAGGCATTACTTGACATTTATTATTATATCAGGCAGAGAAGTGGATAGAGACTGTGGAAAAATGATCAGTTCTGCTTTACTCATGTTAAGTTTTAAAAAGGGAGAGGTGATGAAAGAAGATACAGCAGACAGGCAGTCAGTCAGGAACGCGTGCAAGAAGGGAATTAAGGTCTGGGGCTGAGGGGTATAATTCTGTGTCAACAGAATATAAGTGGACATTCAAATTAAATGAATTTATGAAGTTGTAGAGACCATGCATATAAATAGAAAAAAAGAATTAGACCGAGGACAGAACCCTGAGGTACCCCCACAGATAGCATGCATGAAGAGGAGATAGAATTTGAATAAAAGACAGTGAAATACTTTCTAAAGAAAGGGGAAACTATCCAAGAAAGGATGAGGCTCTTAAAGGGACACTTAAGTCAAACAAAAAAAATGAGTTTTACTCACCTGGGGCTTCCAATAGCCCCCTGCAGCTGTCCGGTGCCCTCGCCGTCTTCCTCCGATCCTCCTGGCCCCACCGGCAGCCACTTCCTGTTTCGGTGACAGGAGCTGACGGGATGGGGACGCGAGTGGTTCTTCGCATTCCTGGCCACAATAGCGTCATCTATGCTGCTATAGCATATATCATATACCATATAGCAGCATAGAGGGTGCTAATGTGTCTGGGAACGTGAAGAATCACTCGCGTCCCCAGCCTGTCAGCTCCTGTCACCGAAACAGGAAGTGGCTGCCGGCGGGGCCAGGAGGATCGGAGGGAGACGGCGAGGGCACCGGACAGCTGCAGGGGGCTATTGGAAGCCCCAGGTGAGTAAAACTCATTTTTTTTGTTTGACTTAAGTGTCCCTTTAATACATAACAATAAAGGTGTCTGGAGGAGCACATTGTGGTCAACAGTGTAAAAAGCAGAAAATAGGTCAAAAAGGAAGGAGTAATGGTCTTTGTATTCAGATTTGGCTGTTAAAAAGTAATTGGCTACTTTGGTAAGGGCCAATTCTGTGGCATGGTTGGAGCAAAAGCCAGACTGGAGTTGATCAAGCCATGAGATTGAAGATAAGTAATTACTAATTCTGCATGGGCATTAATTTCCCTCGTCATTCTGCATGGATGTTAATTTCCCTTCACTAGGCAAGCCACAATGTAACGATTGGTGTCAACACGCAGAGAGAATCTGATTATTGGTGATCTGCAGATTCACCAGTAATGCAGATATACACCAGATTATGAATGATCTGCAGAATCACTAATAATCCAGGTATGTCTAACCTCTGGACACCTGAGATGTGAGTGTACAATGTAACAGTAGCACTTTGAGAGAGAACTGCCAGAGGAACTGGAGGTATGAAGAAGAAGGGATTTCACCTCAGACTGTGGGTGAATCCCTAGGCCAAAGGCTCCCTAGGAGAGGGGCCTAGGCTTGGTTGCAGGAAGCCCTGCTGCTAATATAAACAGGCTTGCCCTAACTAGGTGTGAGGGCCTATTCTCTATGCCCTGGAATCGGGTTAAGGTATAACATAGAACTGACACAGTATCCTAGTCTTGGGTGTGAGGTCCATAGTCACAACACCCTGGAACTGGTCTAAAGCATAACATAGAAGTGACACAGTATCCTAGTCTTGGGTGTGAGGTCCGTAGTCACAACACCCTGGAACTGGTCTAAAACATAACATAGAATAAGCATGAGAAAGTATTCTAGCTCAGTGTGGATTCCCAGGTCCTTCCGGGTTCAACCACACTGTAGGATCTGACTGAGGTCTGTGTGCTAACACATAAGCATTTGCAACGGCAGACGATGTGAGACTGAGGGACGAGTGGTTATATAGTGCAGCGCTGGCCAGTGCCGCCCAGTCCCTTCCAGCCAATCCGCATACAAACTTGGATCAGCTGACCAAGGGAGTCAGCTGATCCTTCTCTGCTTCCCATAAAGCTTCAGTCTCGCCGCGCGCGTGTATTCCTCAGCCTATGTGCACAGGAAGGCTGCACCAGGTCAGACACATGTCGCCGCGCGTAAACCGCCGGACTGGTACTGGGAAACGGCCACCACGCTGTCAGAGCACGCGGCGGCCATTCCGCAATCCTTTACACACAACCAATAAACTGCCCATGATGTGCATAATAACACGCCAGCTACATTACAATGCATGACCATTTCATTTTAAGTATAAGGCAGGGTATGTTTACAGGCTATCCACAAAGCTCATGTCTCTATGGCAATACTGGCCAATAATGCAGTTGGCTTTAGATTTGTTTTAGCAACACAGTAGCAAAAAGCAGCGTTGCTATGCAGGCAGCCATAGGGTCTCCCAATCTTACCTCTACATATTCAAACTACAGATCCACAAAGGATACATATAGTAGTGAGATATGTTGTAATACCTACAGCAACATTTTAGGCGATCTTCCCCCCTTTTTTTAAACCAAATGGAATCAAACGGGAAATCACTGCAGATTTCGATTCAACGGAACAGAGGTGACATAACAGTTGTCATGGAAACCACTTATAAACATGCAATTATTTAAACAGAGATTTGCATAAAGGATATACAGGGCATGATTTATTAAACCCTAGTAAAATTGCCATACGTAGATAGGCATGTTCTGTTACTATGGAGTGGGGAGGATAGACGACGCATGATGGAGTAGGAGGGGTAAGGAGGAGAACAAAGCACTCAGCCTGTGCTCAGCAGAGATGATCTGGCACTCTCGGTGATGCATTAGG
Organism: Hyperolius riggenbachi; assembly: GCF_040937935.1. Classification (NCBI taxonomy): domain Eukaryota; kingdom Metazoa; phylum Chordata; class Amphibia; order Anura; family Hyperoliidae; genus Hyperolius; species Hyperolius riggenbachi. The sequence continues at coordinate 222,326,439 of NC_090647.1, forward strand.
GAGGAATGGGGCCACCATACACAAGCTAGATTCTCGGCAGAGATTGCCATGGCTGGCTGCCTTGCCCAAGAACGATGTAGAATGTATACAAGGCTTAAGCAGTTTAGTGGTTGGTATCAGCCAGCAAGAAGGTAAAACTGTATACACAGCTGGATTCATGCAAAAGTATTTCAGTAAGACACTAAGCCATCAAATCAGTGGCAGGATCCCCCACCCACAGTTCCCCTTGGGGCAGGCTCAGTGAGATCTCTGAGATAAACATTGTACTCTATTTAGAAATACCTGTGCAGTGAAGGAGCTAATGTCTCAGCTGACATTCACAATTTCACAGGTTGTCAAATGCTGGAAATATCGGAGCAAGCTGTTATGTAGTTTACTATCTCTTCACATGATGTTCAGGACTGAGAAAGTGTTATTTTCAGTTATCCGCTACAAATGAAGATATAGCAAGGTAAAAACTGAAACACATGTCAACACAGACAACTATTTAAAACTCACTTTAGTTTATCCCCGGGCCGTGTTTTTATTTAGTCAATCAGGAATCTGTATTTAATCTGCACATATTAAAATTGGTTCAGAGTCAAGACATTTGTTTTATCAGAAGCACATGACTGAAGCTATTTAGGCTGGTAGCTAAAAAATATCTCAGTGCTTGGGCTGTGCAATTTGCTGCTGCCAAGTCAGACATAATGACCTGCACGACTATTATGTCAGCCATACACCATTTGATTTTCACATGACACAGAATACAGCAACTCCCTGATTGGAAATTGATTAATCTATCAGCTTGCACCAGTAGATTTCACACAAATGTCAACAAAAATCTATTGAAACGGGGCCTCTGTGAGTTTTGCACCAATCAATGCAATGAATCTTGCTGCATAAAAATAACGGCCTTCCTCGTTCAACTTTAAATCAATATTAAAGGAAACCTAAAGTCGTTAAAAAATAACTTTAGGTTTGATTTAAAGCTTATATTTAATTGAGTATCTATTTGATTAAAGTAACACATAGTGAATAGCTGCAGTCCCTCGAGCAACAGTTAAAGAGACACTGAAGCGGAAAAAAAAATATATGATATAGTGAATTGGTTGTGTACTATGAATAATTACTAGAAGATTAGCAGCAAAGAAAATATTCTCATACTTTTATTTTCAGGTATATAGTGTTTTTTCTAACATTGCATCATTCTATAATATGTGCAGATTACACAACACTCAGCATTCAAAATGCTTCTTTCAGAGCAGTCTATGAAGTAATGACCTCTCCTCTAGCAGAGAAAAAGTAAATAGTCCAGGAACAGTTGAGATAATAAAAGTCAGATAACAGCCCTCTCCACGACTAACTTATGCTGGGAATACACGTTTCGTTTTTGCCTTCGATTCGTTCAGTAAACGAATCGAGTGTTGAAAACGTATGTGAAAATAGTCATAATCTCATTATAGTTTCGATTAATAGACCCCAAAAACGAACGACTAGTGATCGAACATGTTTGATATTATCTCTCTTTATCCATCTAATCGAGCCATTGGTAGGCTTGATGGCTGTTCAGATCGATTATATGTTCGTTTATGTTAGTCCGTCCCTGTAAAAAGGGATTTTCGTTTCGTTTCTTTGCAGCCTTCGATTATTGGAAAAACGAAACCATCAGAATCGAAAAAAAAAAACGAAACCGTGGGTGGTGATATTAACCGTACGTTCGATTATTTCGGGAACGAAAAGAACAAAAGGCACAATCGAAACGAAGGCTAAAAGAAGGCAAAAACGAAACGTGTATTCCCAGCATTAGTCGGAGAGCTTAATGGCTTGTTTGCATAGAGATAACAACTGAAGTTTCTCAACTCTTCCTGTACTGGAAACAATTACACTGATGTATCTGATCTAAAGGTGGCCATACACTGGCCCGATTCGCCGCCGTTTCGACAGCAGATTCGATCACTGGGATCGAATCTGCTGCCAATCGTTCGCGCTACACGCCGAATTTCGATCCTTTTCGTCCGATCCCGTCGATCGCTCCGTGCGGAAAATTAGCGTCGATCGCCCGCGGGTAGGGAGCGCGTCGGTAGCGGCGTTCGAGTGCCCGACGACCGACGCAATAGAGCCGCATACATTACCTGCTCCGCCGGCACGTCTACGCCCGGTCACCGCTGCTCCGTGTCCGCGCTGGTCTCCGGCATGCTTCAGTTCCTCTGGCCCGGCAGGAAGTTTAAACAGTAGAGGGCGCTCTACTGTTTAAACTTCCTGCCGGGCAGGAAGAAGTAAAGCATGCCGGGGCCGGAGACCAGAGCGGAGACGGAGCAGCGGTGACCTGGGGGACTGGAGTCGCGCCGGCGGAGCAGGTAATGTATGCGGGCATGCGGGCGGGGGGAGCGGCGGCAGCACCACCACCACCACAACAGATTGTGAACGGTTTCAGGCTGAAATCGGTTCACAATCTGTTTGCAGTAAAGGTAGCCATACTATCCCTCTCTGATCAGATAGGGAACTGTCAGTTGGTCGAATCTGATGGCAAATCGACCAGTGTATGGCTACCTTTAATGTTTTATTTCTTAGCTGTGCTACACATACACATCATAATATCATCATTTTTTTTTCGCTTCAGTGTCTCTTTAAGGGGAGTGCACTACAGCAGCATCACTAGCCTGCAGGCTAGAAATGCGATCTGTTGATATGGAGTGGGAGGAGGGATTATAGTGCGGCTGCATGACAGAACAGCATGAAGGGAAGGAGGGAAGAAGAACCATTGGAGTGGATGACATGACTAGTAACTCCAGATCTTTCTGCGACGCATTGTACTTAACTCACGCTAAATTCTCAACAAAGACGGCCTTTGACCAGCTGCCCGGCTGAGAACCATCTAATTTATGTACTAGGCTTTATTTCCCCTGACTGTAGACACAAAGTAAATGAGGAGCTTCTGCCTCCAAAGGTTCTTCCAATCCAGACAAACACAGCTAGACTAATCAACTGGCATCTCAAGTTTACCCAGCAAGGGTGAACCAAAAGTAAAAATATACTCATGAGAAACACAAACTATCTATGGAAATTTCGTTTTTAACTGCTAAAATCCCAGGCTTGCCAACTGAGCAGGCATCGGCTCCTGCACTTTATTTCCTCTGCTCCCAGATGAGTAATGATGACCTAATGAACGTCTTACGAGTTCATTGCTTTCAGGAATGTTTTTACAGCTTCTCACGTTTTAAACTCTTAATTAAACAATTATCACAATAATAATGCTGCAATCTGACTTCATTAAAATGCAAAAAGTGTAATTTACACGCCCAGCATTATTAACCCTTATAGGGCCATATGCAATTCACTTTTTCTCCTGAGTTTTCTCCTAGGAGAATTTAAATAAACTTTTTTAGCATTCTGCAATGGAAAAAGTACCAAAAAGAAGGTGGAAAAGTACTGCCCCTATTGTTTTGAGTATTTGTTTGCTTGCTGGTGGTATAAAAGGTATTTTATTTACAGGTTGTGAAAATATCACCTAGGAGAAAACTGAGGTGCAAAAGTGAATTGCATATGGCTGGAAAAAACAAACAAAAAAAACATACATACACAGTAATCTCATTATGCTACAAGTTACTTCAAGTATATTTTATAGTGAACCCATATCAAATTCAACACATTGCCACTTCAACACCCCAGTACAATCCAGACGTCTGCCAGAGAGGCACAAACAAATGTTTTGGCTGAGTAAGATCTTAGCACGTACACAACCTCCTTAGCGATAATCCCGAGTCAGGCTCGGGACGGAAATCCGCAGCTCAGAGCAATAATCCTGTGCCTGAGTGAGTTATATGCAGGAGCTGCTGCAGATCTCTCTGTGGTAGGTTTTTTCCTTCTTTCAGGGTATAAAAGCTTGTGAAAAAAATTGCACGGCTTTTACATCCTGAATCTGGAAATAATCATAACGCCAGGGAGGTTAAGAGTAAAAGGTGTATGCTCACATACAATTACTGTGGCCCACAGGGGCGCCTCTAGCCATTTTGTCACTTCAGACGAGAAAACCTGTCTATCAGATGCCACAAGCCAGTACATCACCGGCGGGGGGGACCGCAGTCCCCCCTCCCCCATGGCTGTGCTCCCATCCCACCCTGCACAGCATTCCAGGCGACTGCTTGGTGCATCAGGCGCCTCTGGTCGCCCACTCTAAGGGCCTGTTTGCACTACATGCATATTTGTATGCATTTTCTGCATACAAATCTTCACAGCAGTGTTGTCATTTTCTGCACACTACATGCGATTTTTCATCTATTTTTGTGGTCCAAATTTTTGTGTGTTTTTGCATGTGTTTATCGTCAATGAAAAACAACAAAAATGCATGTATGTGAATTTGCTTTCGTATTTCACTTGATTTCACTTCAGGAAAATAGAATGCGAATTCACATGCTTCTAATGCAAATGGGCCCTAAGCTTGTTTCCTCTAAAGACACACAAAAACTGTAACATTTTTAACCAATGACCAATGAGTTTGAGGAGTTTGAGCTTCTCTTTCAGTTGTTATGCATTTTTTATTATTATTTTAAGTTTATATGGCGTCAAGATCTTTTATAGTGCTGTACATAGTACAAGAACATACAGTAATGAGAATCATAGATATATGGGCAGTTCTACACTGTACAATCAGGACATCCAGCAGCACAAGCACAAATACATACAATTGAAATGCAGTTTCAAAACAGCACCAATACTGGTACATGTTCATTTGGTAAAGTGCAATGGAAACAGAAAACACTAGGGGGAGGTCCATGCACTTGCGAGCTTACAATCTAGAGGCTTGTGCAGACACTAGAGGTGTAGACTAGGTGGTTAGCAGATAATGCAGTAAGTCTCAAATGCTAGCTATATCAAATGATAAGCTTGTCTGAAGAGATGTGTCTTGAGGGTGTGTTTGAACATTTCCAGGCTTGGAGCATGTCAGACAGGCAGCGGGAGAGAGTTCCAAAAGAGAGAGGACACTTGTGAAAAGTCCTGTATGTGAAAGTGAGAAGAAGTGACCAAGCTGGATGACAAGAGGGTCTCATGGGAGGAGCGAAGGTTCCGGAAGGGATAGTATCAGGAGATTAATAAAGAAATGTATGGAAGGGATATCTTATGTAGAGTTGCGCATGATAGTGTCAAGAGTTTGAACTGAATCCTTTGGGTGATTGGCAGAGAGGCTGGCATCAGAGGAGAAAGAGGAGAGGCGGATGAGACTAGCAGCATAGGTCAGTAGGGACTGGAGAGGTGCCTGTCTGGTTTTTGGTGAGCCATAGAGTAGGGTGTTACAGCAGTCAAGACAGGAAATGATCAGAGCAAGAACAAGCATTTTAGTAGTGTAAGAATTGTGTATGTATTCCATGCAGCAGTGCATTGTAAAAAAAGTTGTCAAAAGCATAGATGTAAACTGACCTATAGGGAAACATGTAAAATTCCCTTTTCCCTGGCAACTCCATGGCGGCATTACATATGGGCAGTTTCCCGCCTCCAACTGCCAGATAGGACCCACCCTCTATATAAATTGAACCCCGCCCAAGCACCAGCATTCCTTTTTCCGTCCTCGCCGCCAGATCATATGGACCAGGTTTTTTTCTTCCTATTTTTGATGTTATATGAGAGATTCTCATTTAAAAGTTTTCCATATATTATAAATGTATGTTACATAATGAGTCCCTTACCTCCGCGTTGTTTGCGGTTCCAGGCAGTGTGGGCCCCTTCTGCCTGTTGTCCTGATGCCTAGGTCTCTAAATGAGCCAATAGGGTCAGATGTTTATGCTGGTTTTGGTCTCCAGCGTGTCGCCTTCTCAATACCTAAATGGTATTTTCGGCTGCTCAGCGCTCCCCTAATAAGTTCATTTTCTGCCTTCAGTACCTAATCGGTATTCTGGCTGCCCGGCGCTCCCCTCTTCTCATATTTGCCAGTTACGCCGCCGCTATGCAGCGCTGGGTATAGTAGTGGACCTGTCCTTGTCACTTCCTGTTTGCAGCCATATTAGGAATGGCTTAGTGCGGGGACAGGAAGTGCGGAGGCGGCCATCTTTGTTGTGGGCAAATCAGGGTCGGCCATAAAGGAAGCAATACTTTCTCTTCCGGCGTCCACATAACGGTGGATACGGCCAGGGCTAGAGGCTGCGACCTTGCAGAGCTGGGGGAACGCTATCCTGCTACCCAATAAGGTGTGTTTTGTTTGTTCATTCTGGGATAAGCAGGTAATCTCCTGCGTTATGCAGACATATTATCGCATGCACTATGATGCTGAGATTAGTATTCACTTTTCTTTCAGCTCTAGTGGAGTGTGCAAGATGGGGAAATCTTCTGAAAAAGACCGCTCTAAGAGCAAAAGGTAAGGGGGGTAAGTAAGCGTTAAAGGGGCCCTGTCTCGCTCTGGAGAGAGCTCTGACGTTAGTTTTTTCCTTTCAGGCATACAAAAGGAGACAAGTCGTCAAAACAGCGGAGCAATTCCCCTGCAGTCACAGAGAAAAGGAGAGCCTATTCCAAAAGAATTGCCTCAAGTTCCTCAAGCTCAGATCGGAACGAATCACCGCCAAGGAAGTGTACTAAAAAAACTGACAGACCCACAGAGGATCAGTGTTGGCTGTGCGGAGGCACCCGATTACCAGACAAGTTGGTCTGTCGGCTATGTTTTGGTGGAATAGCGGGAGAGAATCGTGACTTGACTGAAGTAATAAAACAAACTGTGAGGGACACACTTCAAGACCTCCATAAAGATGTTAGTCCAACGCCAACTCTTCCTTCATCAGCTAAACATCATAATGCAAATGATAAGTCAGGTTCAGAGTCAGATTCGTCCGAAGATTGGGATTCAGTGATAGATTTTGCATCGATTCCTGCATTTATTGCCCAAGTAAAGGAGTCTATTGCTTGGGAGGATTCGGATTCTGAAAATAAAAACAAAAAGAAATATTTCAGACAGCTGGATAAGTGCCATGAGACGTTCCCTTTGATGGACGAAGTTAAAGACATGTTCTCTGATGAATGGAGCAAAACTATTAAAAAGCCATCGGCCAAGAATAGACTGAGGAAACTATATCCTCTTCCGGCAGTGGGAGAGGCCTTAGTAGATACCTTTCCAATAGTGGACGCTTCGGTGGCTAGATTAGCTAAGAACTCTACGCTTCCGATGGAAGATGCCACTTCGTTCAAAGATCCTTTAGAGAGGCAGATGGATCAAGACATAAAGAGATCATACTTATCGGCAGGAGAAGCAGCAAGACCGGCAGTGGCACTAACGTCAGTATCAAAGGCCATGAAGTCATGGACTAATTGCCTGATGGATTCTATTGAGAAGGTAGAAGATAAGGAAACCTTAAAAGCATGGGTCAATGACTTGAAGTTTGCATCAGATTTTGTAGGGGAAGTAGCTCTAGATGTCATTAAAGGTTCGACCAAATCGATGCTTTTCTCGATTATGGCGAAACGTGCTCTATGGCTTAGGCCTTGGGTTGCAGACCCCTCTTCCAAATCTACTTGGACGAAGATTCCTTATGACGGGAAAAATTTATTCGGTCCCAAGATGGACTCTGCAATAGCCCGTGTTACGGGAGGTAGGTCGGGACTACTACCTCAGGACAGAAAATTCAGAACAAAATGGTGGTATTAACAGAGGCAATCTTTCCAGCAACGATTCAAGGATAACAGATCCTACAGACCTAACAGAAAATTTGATAGCTCTTGGAAATCTACTCAGCCAACTTTCTTTAGATCTTCCAAAAACAAGGCATCTACCTCTACCTCCCTCAATACTGGGAAGTCTTTCTGATATGAAACCCGCCCAAGTAGAAATAGTGGGGGCAAGACTCGCTCGCCATATTCCTATTTGGGCGGAAAAGGTGTCAGACCCTTGGGTCATTCAGGTGGTATCAGTAGGACACAAGTGGGCATTCCTCAAAAAGCCAATCCTACCTCGTATAGTAGAAACGACTGTCCCAGGCAACCTAGACAAGAGAAAAATTCTTTTCGACTATGTCGATTCTCTCGCAGCACAAGGAGCGGCGGTTGCAGTTCCAGAAAAGGAAAAGTTTTCAGGTTTCTATTCCCCAATTTTCTTAGTGAAGAAAAAGACAGGGGAGTGGAGACCAGTACTGGATCTAAAAGTCTTGAACAGGTTCATCAAGATCCCGAAATTCAAAATGGAGTCGTTGCAGACAGTCATAAGGGCGGTCAGAGCTGGAGATTGGATGGCCTCCCTCGACCTGAGGGACGCCTATTTTCATGTTCCCATCGATCCTTCTTATCAAAAGTATTTACGCTTTCTCGTGGGAGGCGTCCATCTCCAGTTCTGCTGTCTGCCCTTCGGGCTGTCCACTTCCCCAAGGACCTTCACGAAGGTACTTCTATCGGTGATAGCCATTCTCAGGCAACAGAACATAAGGATTCTCCACTATTTAGACGATGTTCTAATCTTGGCAAACTCAAGGGAGCAGCTATTAATTCATCGCGATACAGTGATCCAGACCTTGAAGGACTTCGGGTGGTTACTAAACCTCAAAAAAAGCAATCTGGTGCCTTCTCAAAATCTGGTCTTTTTAGGCGCCATGTTTTCCACAGACAAAGACGCAGTCTCTCTTCCACTGGAGAAAGTGGAACTGATCATACAGAAAGTGACCTCCATCAAACCCAATTCGACAATAACAGCAAGGCAATGCATGAGAGTTTTGGGATCCATGTCATCAACGATTCCACTTGTCAGATGGGCACATTGGAATCTACGAACATTTCAAATGAATTTTCTGAATCAGTGGAGTCACCACGATCTCAACTTTCCAATTTATATTCCAATGAAAGTATGGCTCAGTTTAAAATGGTGGAAATCCCGCTACAATCTAAGCAACGGCTTTACCATCTCTCCTCCTCACTGGGAGGTGATAACCTCAGACGCCAGTTTACTAGGATGGGGCGCAACATACAAAGACCTTGCAGTTCAGGGTACTTGGTCGAATCTCGACATACCAGTGGTGTCCAACATCATAGAGCTAAGAGCTGCCCACCAGGCATTACTGGCGTTCCTACCACTAATAAGGGGAGCTCCAGTGATGTTACGACTGGACAATACAGCGGCAGTGTCCTATGTAAAAAGGCAAGGGGGGACGCACAGCGGGAAATTGATGAAAGAAGTCGCTCCAATCTTCTCCCTTGCCCAGAAACACCTGAAAGATATCACAGCGATATATTTACCAGGAACCGAGAATGTCCAGGCGGACATGTTATCAAGAACATACCTGTCCAACAACGAGTGGTCCTTGAACCCCAAGGTATTTTATATGATAGTCCAGAAGTGGGGTCTTCCAGAAATAGACTTGTTCGCATCAGAATACAACAGCAAACTTCAGACCTATTATTCTCGTTTTCCGACGAAGGGAGCTCTGGCGACAGATGCGTTGGTCCAGGATTGGAACTTCCGCAAGGGATATGCGTTCCCTCCTACTCCCCTGATCTTCAGGTTCCTACAGAAAGTTCTAATATCAAGAGTAGAGGTCCTGGCGATCATTCCAAATTGGCCGAGGAGGCCTTGGTACACGTTGATGTTAAGTCTCCTGGTGGACCAACCTTTTATTCTCCCGGACATTCCGGACCTTCTCTCCCAGAGGGGATTTCTGCATCCCAACCTGAGCAAGCTGAGATTGACGGCTTGGAGATTGAGAAGCAAAGATTGCTGACTCAAGGATGTCCGAAAGCGGTGGTGGACACCTTACTTACAGCAAGGAAGCCCTCTACAATGCAGGTATATAATAGAACCTGGAGAAAATTTGCTGCAGTGGCACATGACGCGGGGTTCAATCCTTTATCTCCAGAGGTTCCACATATCCTTCTGTTCCTGCAAAGAGGACTTGATTTAGGGTTAGCTTATAACACCTTAAAGTCACAGTTATCAGCTATCTCGGCAGTTTTGGGGTTTCCTTGGTCAGCAAATTCACTTATTAAGCAATTCTTTAAAGCAGCAATGAGGATCCGTCCTCCTAGAAGACCGAGGTTTCCTCAATGGGATCTCCCGCTGGTTTTGGATTACCTTTCATCTTCCATGTTTGTTCCGTCTCACAAATGTTCTCTATACAACTTATCTCTCAAAACTGCTTTCATCATCGCAGTCACCTCTGGTAGAAGAGTATCGGAGATTCAGGCGCTAAGTTGGAAAGAGCCCTTTATATCTTTCTTCGAAGATCGGGTAGTACTCAATCCGGTGGAGTCCTTCATTCCGAAAGTTCCTACTTATTATCATTACAACCAGGAGTGGACGCTGCCCGCATTTAAAGATCCTTTGGATCCTGAGAAGGCGCATCCCTTAGATCCAGTATCAACTATTAAGGCCTATTTACAGGCTACTGAGAGTTTCAGATCTGGAGAAAGACTCTTTGTGGTTCCATGGGGAATCAATAAGGGTAAAGATGCCACAATAAGAACGATCGCAAGATGGATCGTCACTGCTATCCAAAGGGCGTATAAAGCAAAGAACCTATCACCTCCTCAGATTGTATCAGCTCACTCGACCAGAGGCATGTCGGCCTCGTGGGCATCTATGGGGAGAGTGTCAATTGAGACTATATGCAGAGCGGCCAACTGGTCGTCAAGCCACACATTTATCAGGCACTATAAAATAGAGCCAGCTACCCTGTCAACATCTGCCTTTGGTAGAAAAGTTATCTCCTTGGCTACTGACCAATCACTTTAATTTGTTTGTATGAATTTTTTTTCTTGCATTAAATCTATTCTTCAGCATACCCTCCCTTGTTTATTTTTTGGCTAGTTATTGCCCATATGTAATGCCGCCATGGAGTTGCCAGGGAAATCGGAAAATTGTATACTCACCTTTTCAGCAATTTTCCTTTCCTGGCATTACTCCATGGCGGCATACATTCCCACCCATTTCTAGGCGGCTCGTCCGTTACTAGGAATGCTGGTGCTTGGGCGGGGTTCAATTTATATAGAGGGTGGGTCCTATCTGGCAGTTGGAGGCGGGAAACTGCCCATATGTAATGCCGCCATGGAGTAATGCCAGGAAAGGAAAATTGCTGAAAAGGTGAGTATACAATTTTCCGATATCTGCATGTGCCTCACTTGTGCACTGTGCAAGATCACACTGGCTCCTTCCGTTATAAAGGACACTGGCCTCAAGTCACTAAGCTCATCTCCTGTCTTTAATAACGTTTCTATAATTATCAGTACATTAGCTCCAGAATTCTAAAGTTAAAGACAGGCTGTTAATGAACTGCGTATGAAAATAATTACAGAGGAGGTAACTTAAGGAATGAAGAGATAAGATAACTCTCACTGTGTGGTGGCAAGATATCTCTTGCTTGTTATCTCCAGCATGATCTTAGTGAATTGAGGCCACAGTTTTGCGCACTGGATTGTGGTGCTTTTCAAAGTCTATCAGCAGTTCACCTCTGAACCGTTATTATGACACAGTTCTAATGCATTGATAGAACTGCACATATTGAAAGCGCACTATCAAAGTCAATCAAGGTGCACATTGTTCAGCTGCATTTTTGCATTACATTACATCGGATGAAATGCAATATTTGGTTGCGTTTTGTTCACGTTATAACGTAACGCAATGCCCCAGTGGAAAACTAGGCTAAGAGGGATAGTAAGTGACATGAATTATTCAGTGTACTCTTTAAAGCATTAGGGAAAAGGTCAGTGTTATATAAAATGCATAGTAATAAAAGAGAGATACAATGGCAAAATATCCACCTTATGATCAATATTAACCCCTTGACTGATGTGTTCTACTTCCAAACTTAAAGGGGCACTATGACGAAAAATTGTAAAATTTAAGATATGTGCAAACATAGACAAATAAGAAGTACGTTTTTCCCAGAGTAAAATGAGCTATAAATTAATTTTCTCCTATGTCGCTGTCACTTACAGTAGGTATTAGAAATTTGTCAGAAGGTTTTGGGCTAGCCCATCTCTTCATGGGGGGATTGCCAGGGATTTATTTATTTTCAAAAGCACTTGGTAAATGGCAGTTGCTCTGTCCAACTGCCAAAAAACTGTGTAGCGAGCAGGGAAGCTAGCCAGCATCATTGTTTAAATCCTTTTTAGGGAATATCTTTATAAAGAATAAAAGCCTTGCTCAGAATCCCCTATGTTTCTTACATTCTGAATCTAACTCGTGCAAACACTAGGTGAAACGTTAGCAGCCAACCACCTCTGCTAGGAATCTAGCAGTGTTCAATAGCCTTGATGCTCCCCAACCAGCGATCACCCTGCCAGATACATTCAGGCAAGCGCTGGTTGGGAGCATTGTTCTTCCCACTCACCCTACCCCTCGCGTGACATCACTCCCATGCTGCTCCAAAGTCCCTACAACACCTACATAGCAACAGAACACTAGCCTACAGACTTATGCCTCTGTACATCCTCGGCCCTGCAATGTCCCCCGAGGAATCAGGTCGCTTGTGGATGATTGGTGGATGTGCACTGTGACACACACAGAGATCACTGATTGGCTGCAACCAACAGAAGCCTGGATTGAGGCTGAGGCAAGATTTACAGTGGTGCGCTGCATAACATAGGCGTTAAAATGTGTGTGAACTGCAATTGAGATTGGACATAGATGTTAATTTGGAACCTGCATGCTGCGAGTTAGAATAATGTGATCCGTTACAATGCAGAGGTGTGAACAGGCCCGTAGAACTGTGTAAGCAGTGAGCTGACATGCATAATTATTCTGCAATGTAACTGATGCGCTGTGAACTTACATTGAGCTCATTCCGAATAAGCATTTGTGATCATTTCACATAAAGAGTGTGTAAAGGTGTTTGGCATCTGTAGCCTCCTCTTCAGCATTTGGCCAAGCTAGAAAATCTTTGGCTGATGTTACCATTGTCCCCATAATGGGAACCCCCACTTATCACTCTCCCCTCCATAGAACAGGACAACGTCCATGAGATGAGCAGCGTGTCTCTAGAGGAATCATTCCTAAACTGTCACCCAAAACTCAGAAATGATTGTTTCAGAGAACAGACATCCAACAAGTGTATGTTACTTTTCATTGCGTAGTATCTTGGGGCAGAAACAGAATGAAAATCTTGAAACTGCAATACAGCCAGATTAGAAAAAAATCTTTGGCTAAGTTGTCACTATGGAGTTCAATTACTAACATTCATGCATCAAACAAACTTCTCGAAGAACTTATAACAAAGTAATGAAAGAAGTTAAAAATGAATAAGTTCATTGCAAAGAAGTTGCAAATTAGATCTGTAAGGAAAGAAAATAGGCAGAAGATTGGCCTCTTGTGTATTCTATAAACGAGGGTAAGCAAAAGGGTATTCTCCCTATAATAAGCAATCCGCTATGTGCTATAAGGCCTCTTTTCCACGGACTGTTTATAGGCAGTGAAATGCCTCTCAAATGCTCACAACTGCTTGCGGCTGCCTGGTAACTGCTCACTGCTGCCTGGCAACTGCTTGCTGAGCACACAACTCAACAGTCCATGGGAGAAAGAGGCCTTATGCAAGCAGCTACATTTAAAAAAAGATAACAAACACTTCCACTATTCCTTCTGTTGTTCAAAAAGTTAGTGCTCATTAATACAATTTTCTTCAGATTTTTTGACACAATTTTTACAATTGAATTGTACAGAAAACTGCAGTGTGTGGTGAAAGTCGATGTAAAAAGATTCTTTGGTTGATTGGAACAGAAAACGTAATCAATCCGAATGTTGCATTTTACGATCAAATTGGAAGGAACCAAGTGCCCTAATCGACCTGTTTATGGGAACAATCATGAATTACCTTCCGATTACTTTCAATCATAAAAACTGCATCAAAAGATTGAATCTGATTAAACAATTGTATCATTAATGGGCACCTCTAAAGAAAGGTTCCACTTACCCAGCTCCAAAGCAGTGTTGTATTTCTCTAATGCTTCTACGTGATTGCAGCTCTGCTGTAAGCAGTCACCTTCCACAGACAATCTCCGTACCTTGGTCTCTTGACTCAACCATCTTTCCAAAAGACTCCCAAGGATCACATTTACCTTCAAGTCCATACAAGGTGCATCATGCCCCTCTGCTTTACTTTTAGCTCTGTTGTTGCAGGCACTGCACTGTGGAGGTCTCTTGTCACCTAGGCATCTTTTACAAAAAGTGTGCCCACAGTTCAAGGTGACAGGGTCTACCAGTAAGAGCTTGCACACTGGGCAGGAAAAGAGGTCAGATTCGAGATTCCCTGGGGAGGCTTGTGCACCTTGGTACTGTTCATAACTATCAAAATGGTCACTTTTTGACTTGGCATGCGGCAGTTTCAGTTCTTTTTCTCTGATATTTTTAGCAATGCTTTGGATTAGTACTCCCAACTCATCTGGACATAGCGGATTTAACATTGCTGCCCTTGTGTAAGAGTCCAGTGAATCAGCTACTCGCCCTGCCAATGCCAAGGCATCCCCTTTCATCAGGTACAAACGCCTCTCAGGCTGGGGCAGCTCATCTAATTGAGAACTATAGATCTCTGCAGCCAGTTCAAAGTTACCAGACTTAAAGGCCTCTTCTGCCACCCCTAGCATCTCAGCGCAGATGCCAGAGAGGTTAGAAGAAAGTGGGTCCAAACATGGCAAACATCTTACCTCCATTATGGGAAAGCTTATATGAGACTTTCTACATCACCAGAGAAGAGACAGAAGTTTACTTGTGAATAAAGGAATGCCATAGTGTACCATAGTCCACACTTTGTTAGTCCGATCAATGACTCTGTCACATAATTATAGAGAGCCATGCTGATGTCAATAAAAGCAGTATAACTGTCACATTGCAGTACTATCCCCAGAGAGTGGTGTTTTTGTTCCATAAACCATTGTTATCGGTACCAAGCTTTGTGAATGTTACATAGCACAGCTACAGCGCTAGTTCTTTGTTCCCTGTGATAAGCTAGAAAATGGTTCTCTTTGTTAAACCGGTAAAGTTCACGAGTTGATGTTATGCCCCAAGTCCCTAAAATCCACTGCACAAAAGTGGTCACAGCCATCATACAGCAAACGCCGGTCTGAATATCCACGTTGGTCCCAAGCTGGCATTGTCTGTCTGAGAAGAAGGAATCTCCACAAAGAGGATGTGAAGGAGAACTGCTGCTGCGGTGTTCAGCCCAGGACGAGGGATTCCAGTGTCACAGGAGAGGAGACAATGTTGCTGCTGCTTCTCTGCCACTAGTTTCTGTAAACAGAATGAGACGTGTCATGTGTGGTGGGGTCAGAGTGCCATGCCTTCCTCTACAAATACGCTGTATCCAGGCCTCCAGTGCGCTCAGCTTCTGTCTCTGCTACTATATTATGCGTGTCTATAACCCACAGAGCGCTCCCCTTCCTCCCAATCATCTCCCAGCCGTGATCTCATCACATGAGGAGGCGAGCAGCCCGGACGTCACACACACAGCCTGCCTTTTAAAGGCACCACTACAAGCAGTGCATGTAACACTGGAGCTGTATGAGCAGCCTGACCTGAGAGGAAGAATGCTATGTAAAAGTACGAAGTCTGAGCTATTGCTGTCACTGGCGACCTACACAAGTTGCTTACAGGCAGCTGCCCTACAGTAGTAGTACAGTAATGACAGCTTATTATTTCTGTGCTGCCACTCTGACTCTGCTATTCTTGTGACAGGCACTGATGACAACCAGTACATCTGCTGATTTCAGAATAGTGCCTATTTAATTCTGTTTTAAAATGGGTGTTTCCCTGCACTCACTTGAAGTGTTAATAAAATATACAGTGCTATTGTGAAATAAATACATAAAGGATGTATGGAAGACAATGCAATCAGCTGTCAAGGTGCTCTTCATAAAATAAATTGATCAAATAGCAGATCTTAGGCCTCGTTCACACTATACAGGTTGCCATGCACATTTCGGCAGCACGTATAGCGTACGACACGCAAGAACATCAGCACTTCTGACGTTCAGACTATTTCGCTGCGCAGCAGTGCGATACACTATCGTACTGCTGCAGGCATTTTCGGCAAAGCTCAGCGCTGATCCGATTCGCTGTAGTGAATGGGATCAGCATCACACGGTTCCGAACGCACAGCCGTACCGTCGTTTACGCGAACGTGGTGTTCCAATCCCGATTTTCCCCGTCGTTCTAGGCGACCCTGGAAGCCGCATGCTTTATGCCGCACTGAAATTATGTAGTGATTTAAATGTCAGTAGGCGCCTCCATTTTATCGGTAGCCAGTGAAGGGAGTGCAGGACTGGTGTTATGTGGCAGTGACGGGGTTGGTTAACAGTCTGGCAGCAGTATTCTGTATCAGTTGTAGGCAGTACAAGTCCTTTTTTGGAAGGCCAGTGTAGAGAGCATTACAGTAGTCCAGTGATGTAGTGAAGGCATGAACTAAGGTTGGCAGATCTTCTGGGGGGATGAGATACTTGATTTTTGCGATGTTATGGAGAAGAGGGGGAAGAAGTGCAATTTATTGTTACTCATTGCACAACCTGTATGCATTCCTCCCATAATTGTTACAAATAAAGTAATTAGCCAGTAGGTTCACTTTTATATTCAAACCCTGTGGGGTCTAGGTACCTATATGGAAAAAAAAATTTGTTTCAATTGTAATGTTGATATTTTGTGAATGACATTACATACTCTCCTGGATTCCTGTAAGTTCTATATCCCATAGGCTTTTTATTCTGCAGGGTTACACCTGTGGCTGACTTTGAAATGTTATAAAACACTTTGATTAGCACGTCCATTTGTGATGTTATAAATAAATATGTTCTGTTACTCTGATTTCCCACATATACTAGGGTTGATTCACTATCCACTGGTAAAAATTGTCATGCCATATGCATTCATTTTACCAATATTTGTGCAAGCAACATAGCGTGTTACTAGGGGCTTCACGAATTGCTTAACACGTGTTATAGAAGTGAGGACTCTTTTCCACGAGCATCTGAAAGAAGTGAATTCATCGCCTGTCAGCTGCTCCCATCCACCGGCTGGCTTTTAGCGCTCAGTACAAGTGGTGGACAGGCTCAGGACCGGCCCGCTCATGAGGCGGGGTGAAACGTTTGCCTCAGGCGGCAAACTTCTAGGGGCGGCACCCGCCCGTCCGTGGGTGCGGGGGAGCCGGCCGCCGAGCCGGAGGGGTAGCGGGCAGGACGGGAGTATTGGGCGTAGCGGTGGGGAGGGGGGGGTCGGACCCCCGTCCCTCGCCTGGGTCCCCCGATCTGCGCTCCCCTCCAGCTGTAATAGGAAGCAGCCGATGCTCAATCGTAAGAGGCACGGGCGGGGAAGACTCACCTTATCCGCGTTCCAGCGTGCGCTCCACTGACGTCACTTCCTGCATCGCTGTCCACTTACAATACAGTGGGCGGCGATGCAGGAAGTGACGTCAGTGGAGCGCACGCTGGAACGCGGATAAGGTGAGTCCTCCCCGCCCGTGCCTCTTACTATTGGGCATCGGCAGCTTCCTATTACAGCTGGAGGGGAGCGCAGATCGGGGGACCCAGGCGAGGGAGGGGGGGGTCTGGCAGACCCACTCCTAGGCAGAATGCCACCAGATTCGACCAACAGATAAATCCTTCTCTGATTGAAATCTGATCAAAGAGGGATCTATTACTGCCACACAATGCAAATCACCTAGAAATCTATTAAATATCTATGGAACTGCAGGGCTGATTGGCCTCCCCATGTGGGGCTTCCCCAGGCCTGTGCAGTGTTGGCAGTGGAGCATACACTCACCTGCCCGCCGGTGCACTCCTCCCATGCCCTTCAACCCTCCCTGGGTGCCTGGAACCCATGATCCAGCGGGGATGGAGGAGGACACAAGAGGGACGCGCTGGCAGACAGGTGAGTGCGCGCCCCACCATCCACACTCTGTATGGGCCCAGGGGAGCACTATAGTAGATAGGGAGAGACTGGCTAAAGGTTTGTCAATCGGCTGCAAATTGGGCGGCATGTTGGGGCATCATTCTCCAGCTAATTTGATCATAGTCTGGTCAAATCTGCCTGGGAAATTCGACACGTGTCTAGGCACCTTTAGTCAGTGAGACTCACTTTGGAATATGTTCATTGGTGGATAACTGCCGACTTATTTTCTTTATTTACTGGATTCTTTACTACTCATAGTTGCAAACCTAAAGGACTAGTGTATTGTGGACGATAAAAGCATAATCGCAATATACTTATTCCCTGAATACAAGCACTGGCAGGATCTGCTTTTTGGTCCTGGTCTATTGTTTACAAGTGTTTTCCCAGCTCTACTGGCTAATATACATCATGGTGCTGCCTCCTACTGACCGCAGAGGGATATAAGCTCTCAGGGAATTTCTGGAGCCACGTGAGGCAGCTGAGTACTCTCCACCCCCCAGTCAGTATACCTTATATAACTAGCTCTGGGCTGTTATACAACGCTTGGGTCAGAGGCAGAGGGCGCGGCAGGGAGGGAAGCAGGGGGATGTATATCTGTCTCTGTCATGTCGTAGCTGGGAGGTGTTCTCTCACTTAGCTCCTCGTCCTCCCTGAGGGTAGCACGACTGACTGTATGCTATTGTGCAACATGCTGTGAGGGGAAGAGAACACATTCACCTCCAGGACAGGGAAAGTATCCAAAGCTTTTGATAATAAAAATAATACATAGATACAAAAGATAATGAGGATTTTTAAAACTTTCTGAAACGGGAGGATTTTAAAATATTTGGTTGAAAGATACTTCCCCAGACTTCGAGTCACGCATACCATGAAAAGGAATCAGGAGTGTGTGTGTGTGTGTGTGTGTGTGTGTGTGTGTGTGTGTGTGTGTGTGCGTGCGTGCGTGCGTGCGTGCGTGCGTGGGGGGGGGGGGGTACTTGGAGAAGCTGAAGATCAATGAAGTTATTCAGCAGGTAAAGGGTATTTTTCTTTTTCATTTTGGAAATGCTTACACAATCTTTTCATACATAATTCACTCACCATATATCAATACATATTAGAAAATATGCTCGAACTGGGACTTTGAGGGCTTGTTCACACTATGAGTGTTTGCGGGGGGGCTTTAAGTGTTAGCGATTTTAGAAATCGCCCCAAAAGCGATTGTGCGATGATTCCTTATGAGAGTACTCACATGTGCATGTTTCGCTTTTACTAAAATCGCAAACGCACTACATGTACCATTTTCTGAGAGCGTTGGCTCAGTGGAAGGTATAGGTAAATCGCAAAGCACTTGAAAAAGCGCTTTGTATGGCGATTTCCTGAGCGCTTTTATGAATAAATACATTGTATTTATTCATTTCCGGGTCAAAGAGTTCACTTCCTGACTGACGACAGGAAGTATAAAAACGAATGGCTCTGCAAAAGCACTTAGAAAAGCGCTTTTCTAAGCAAAAGTGCAGGGAAAAGTGTTTTAAAAACTCTCAGTAAATCTCTCAGCGATTGCGATAGCGCTGGCGATTTACTATGTGAACAAGGCCTTAGGGCACGTTTATACTTTGTGCACTGTGCAGCTGCATGAAAAACACACAGCCATATAATTGTATGATGGGCATGTTCACATCTCTTCGTTGTAACGGATCATGTTATCCTGATGCACTTTCTACAGTGTTCATGTTGCATATCAATTGCTAGTACTATGAAACTAACGTGCCTGGTATAATGTGCAGAGTGTGCATTGCATTATTCCTGCGTTGAAGTGTAATGGCCCATACTCACGGGCAACCAAACCTGCATGTCGCTAGCACACGGGAGCGTGTGCGCGACAGTTCGGCGACAGCTTGTCGCCACCTCCCTCCGCATACACACTGCGGAAGAGGGACTAGTGGCGCGACGGAAGCTGTCGCCAACGTTCCTCCTCCCCGCCAGAAACTCAGTGCGCCGGCTATGGGGTTGCTGTCGCTAGTCCGCATACACACGCGGACTAGCGACAGTTGCGGCGAAGTTGCGGCGGCAACTGTCGCTAGGCGTCCGAGTGGTTCAATCGCCTGGCGACATCAGCGACGGTTCGGGTTGCGCGCCCGTGCAACGCCTCATACTTACGGGCGACCAGTCGCCGCAACACGTGCGCGCCGCGTGTTGCAGCGACAATTGTAGCCCGTGAGTATGGGCCATTAGTCCTCTTTTCCACAGACTGTTGATAGGTAACTGCTGCCTGGTAACTGCTCACTGCTACCTGGTAACTGCTCACTGCTGCCTGGTAACTGCTTGCTGAGCACACAGTTCAACAGTCCGTGGAAAAAAGAGGCCTTAGGCTCCTTGCACACTGCAAATCCGTTTTCAGATTCCGTTTCCGATTCAGATTTTTAATTACGATTTTCCCTGAATACATTCAACAGAAAAAATGGATCAAAAAAATGCAGTGTGCAGTAAAGATAAAAAAATCGGAATCTGAATCGGATGTAAAAACCGGAATCTGAATCGGAATCGCATGCAGTGTGCAAGGAGCCTTAATGTTACACAACGCGCATAGTGTGAGCTTATCCTCAAAGTATGAATGGTCTTTTATTAACTAGCATCAAGGTACGGCATTCACAGTAACAGTTCATCAATCGGACAGAAAAACCTAATAGACGTACACATGTGTATGACAGATTTGATGTCCCACCATTTGAGCAAGATCATTTTCCTGTTATATTGGAGTTGATTCACTAAGGCTGGTTTCACAGTAGGACGTTAAAGTCCCACGTTACAGCAGCCAGTAACGCAGCCTAACTCACAGCACTGGAAAATCAATTGTGCTGTTCACAGTGCACACGTTGAGTTACATTGTAACGCAGCACGTTTAAACAAAGTGATGCATGTTGTTCGTTATACTGGGCTAAGCAGCGTTAGACTGCTTGCACATGCTCAGTAATGTTGGAGGAGGAGGTCTCCCCTCCTCCTCTGCGGCCAGCCACATGGCTAATTAATATTCACTGCACTGCAGAGACTGTGGTAGGACTGTAGTGTTGTCCGGATCATGAACGAATCGTTCATTTGATCCGGATCTTTTTTGTGAGTCGAATCATCCGGATCATCACAATGAAAGCTTCAGTTCACAATGGATGTCTGTCTGGAAGAAACAGGAACATACAGAATGTACAGTGCAGGGAATTTTTATTTAAAGGACTTACGAGCCCAAATAGTAAAAAAAAAGTTAAGTACCTTAATCATTTTTAAATGCACGGAGGACGCCGTCCGCGCCCTCCGTGCTGTTCCGCCGGGTCCCCGCAGTCTGATCGCCTCCCCTGCCGCTCCCGACCCCACGGACGGGGTCAGGCTCCCCTTCCTCTCCCAAGATGGCCGCCGGAGCCGGCCGCGGCTGCGCAGTCCGCATACGCGTTAGTGCGGCTGCGCAGCTCTAGGGCCTCCCCCCTCGATCCACGCTACTGTGCGTGGATCGGGGGGGAGGCCCTAGAGCTGCGCAGCCGCACTAACGCGTATGCGGACTGCGCAGCCGCGGCCGGCTCCGGCGGCCATCTTAAAAGAGGAAGGGGAGCCCGACCCCGTCCGTGGGGTCGGGAGCGGCACGGGGGGCGATCAGACTGCGGGGACCCGGCGGAACAGCACGGAGGGCGCGGACGGCGTCCTCCGTGCATTTAAAAATGATTAAGGTACTTAACTTTTTTTTACTATTTGGGCTCGTAAGTCCTTTAAGAATAACTAATGTATATAGCATAAAAAATGAAATAAATAAATTAAAAGTATGCATGAACAAAATAGTGCAAAACAAATATCAAATCATAAGCAAAGAAATGCAAATCAAAACTGTAATAGGATTCACAAGAACAATTCTATATACAGTATATACAATATATACATCACGCCAGAGAAACTTAATTTCATGAGCAGAGATAATCATAATTTAAAACAGCTGATGAGGAGGTACCATTCATCTCCATTCATGCCACTAAAAGACAAAAACAAAAAAACACACACACAACATGAACTACCACCAAAATACAATGACGACACCTACATTATAGCACTCATGCAACAACAAAAAAATAACAAAAAAAAAACACCATTGCCAAAAAAGTGATGACAATACCCACATTACATCAAACATACTATACAGTCATACCAAAAAATGATGGGTCTTTTATACCCAAAACAAAGGGAAGATCTTTTATGCCCATAACAAAATAAATAATACACAAGACTAAAGACAACAATAAAACCTCAGGACAAAACAAATTAACAAAAACAGGACAAAAAAAAAACACACCCTTTCACCTACAAATATATATAGAACACAAAGGGACGATTTTCACTGTGTCTGCAGCCAAACACTAAAAAAATTCAATTAAAAGTATGCAAAAAACTAGGGTGCAAAGAAAGTGACAGAAAAGCAGCACCCAGGAGAGATTTCACTAAGTCAAGAAGGCTTGATGTTCTGCCAAGCCAGAACCCAAGCTCCTCTTCCCAGCTTCTTTCTCTCCAAGAACCTGATAACCCCAACTTCACCAAGAATATCGTTCACCACCACCTGGACAGGCAAGATTTTTTTCCTAATCGATAGATCACACCGTGCAAGCCACATGTGTCTCCTAACCACTAAACTGACTATATATAATGTGCACAAATCAAAACCCTGGCGTTGATTGAATGCTCCATAAGCCCACTCAGCATAACGGAGATGCTCCAGAAAGGGAATACCTAGGGCCCCTCCCACCTGTTTACATACCTCTACATTAAAGGGACATGACATCAAAAAGTGGTCCATGTCACTCCTGTCGGGGACAAACACGTTCCTCCACCCTTCAACACTTCATGTTTCCTCCAACGTAAAGCTTGCCCTGGAAGGTAAGCCAGGCGATGTCCCACAATTTGTTCGGAATATGCGGCGAATTCAGTAAACGTAAGCCCTCCTCCAAAAATGTGCCTGGGCAATCCCTTAAGGCCAGTGGTTCAGAAAAGTAAGAGTCCATCACCCTAATCGAGAGGGCTTTCCTCTCGACCAACCTGATGTCCTCCACCATCAGTCCCCACTGCCGTAGTTTTTTCACACAGGGTATAACATAGGCCGGAAGATAGCCATGACGTGCATTCAGACTTTTCACTGAGCCACCGCTCTTCCAGTCTCTAAGAAAAGGTTCAAACCAGGTCTGAAAGATACCTACCCAAATAGGCGGGCTCTCTGCCAGATAACTACCAAAATTAAATTTGATAACAATCAGAGAGAAGAAAACAATTGGGTTGACCATTCCTAAGCCACCCTCTCGCCTAGTTCTGTAGGTAATATTTCTCCGCACATGGTTTAACCTGTTTCCCCATAACATCTGGAAAAACAAGGCATGGGTCCTGGTATACAGAGATGGTGGCAAAATTGTAACATAGCGAACGTATAACATGATTGGTACCAGATAGGGAAAGAGTTGACTTAATCAAAACCTAAGAGTCAACTTCCAACCCTTCCAGCGAGCCACTTTAGTGCTGACATCTTGCAGTTTGCTCTCCCAATTTCGCAGACCATAATCGCCTGGGCCAAATTTGATGCCAAGAATTTTGATCTCATCCTGAGGCACAGGAAAGAAACCGGGAAGTACAAAGGATTCTCCATCTTTACCCATCCAAAGAGTTTCACACTTATCTGGATTGATTTTTGAACCAGATGCCAATGAGTACCGGGCAATTTCTTCAGCAACCACCAACGCCTCCTCTGCTTTCGAGACTACCACAGTAACATCATCAGCATAAGCCACCACCTTTAGAGACGAGACACCAGTGATGCCCACCGGTACCCCACCAAACGTGCTGCCCTCTATCCTTCTCACGAAGGGGTCGATGGCGAGCACATACAGCAGAGAACTCAGAGGACAACCCTGGCGGACCCCCGAGCTCACCTCAAAAGGCTGGCCAACCCATTGATGAGCATGAAATTTCTCAGCCTCTTTGTACAATGTTCGTAACCAATCCACAAATCCGTCTTGCAAACCGTATACACTAAGCAACCGCCATAGGTACTCGTGGTTGACTATCAAGAGCCTTGGACTGGTCCAATGTTAGCAAAAACTTTCCCCAACCCTCAGCCCTGCACCGCTCCAGGACCTCCCGGACAGCTAATAGTGCTGAGAGTGTACTCCTGCCAGAGACAGAACAGTACTGATGGCAGGAAAGTATGTCTGTTACCTGGGACAAACGCCAGAATAAATTTTTTGCCAAGATCTTTGTCGACATTGAGAAGGCTGATGGGACACCAGTTCTCAATCATCTCAGGATCACGACCCTTTGACAGCAGAATCACTGTGGATTGTCTCATGGAGGGTGGTAACTGGCCCTCAGCGAGACAGTCATTAAAGGCACCAGCCAATTGAGGGGCCAAGATGGACACAAAAGCCTTATAAAATTCGTCCGTCATGCCATCCGGACCCGGGGTCTTTTTGGGTGCGAGATCAGCAATGGCTCTCTCGACTTCTTCCGCAGTAATTTCTGCCGTCAAATTTATAGAAGAAATATCAATATCTCCCAAACCTGGTATGGATGCCAGGAAGTCTTCCATCCTCGTCTGGTC
The DNA here is from genome assembly GCF_040937935.1 of Hyperolius riggenbachi. NCBI lineage: Eukaryota > Metazoa > Chordata > Amphibia > Anura > Hyperoliidae > Hyperolius > Hyperolius riggenbachi. The sequence goes on from NC_090647.1 coordinate 222,350,837, forward strand.
AAGTGGTTTCCTCCCAAGCAGATCAGCATAAAAATCTCTAGCGATGGATAGAATCTCTGACCTGGACTTTGCCAGAGATCCCGAGCCATCCCTGAAACCACGGACCGTCTTAAGCGCTGAGCTTTGTTTGAAACTCTGGTAAGGATCAGGCGAGTGGTATTTGCCATGATCTCTCTCCAGAGTCAAAGAAGCCAGCCGGTCATACTGCTGCTGCCTGAGGTGAAGTTTAACCTCAGAGATCTCCCCCAGATCTCCGCCTTCCGAAACGAGAGTGTTCAACTCCCCCCTCAGACGCTGGTAAGCAATATTTTTATCAATACTTCTCCGGACCGCTAGACTCTTGAAAAGTCTGGCAGCACGTTTTTTGACCTCCTCCCACCACTCAGACCTATTGTTAAAACAGTCCAAGATGGTGACCTGCGCCTGAAAAAACTCCTGAAAGGATTGTCTTATCTCATCTTCCAGCAGCAGGGACGAATTCATTCTCCAGATACCCCTACCTCTGGGAGGAGCATCCGAAGCATTCAAACCCACCGATAGAATAAGGTGATCCGAGAACTCCACCGCCAACAACTTGGGGGTTGAAGTGATGAGGGTCTCTGAAAATAAAAACCTATCTATTCTAGATCTACTCTCGCCTTTATAAAAGGTGAACCCTGTGAGATCCGGTGAGTGGCGAATGTGCACATCCACCAGATCAGCCTCTCTAGCTAATTTATCTAAATACTTACCATCAACACTTATCCGGACCCTGGTACTTGACCTGTCCCTTGCCCTAGTGACGGTGTTAAAATCACCACCTAGGATCACAGGATAAATGGAAAAAAGTAATGGCCTGATCTGCGTAAAAAGGCGTTTCCTCTCCCCTTTAGACCCAGGGTGGGCATAGGTGTTAATAAGCCTGAGGTTCTGCCCTCCCACGCAGACGTCTAAGACCAGACACCTTCCCATCTCCACCTCAATTTCTCGCCAGCATGTTACCATATCGGCCCTAAACAGGACCACCACACCACTGCCAGGCTTTCCCGCAAGAGACCAAAAACTCGGACCAGCCAACCAGTCCCTCTCTGCCAAAGGTCGGACATTGAGGTGAGCCTGGTCTCCTGCAGGAAAAAGATGTCAACCTCCAATTCGGCCAGAATTGCATATGCCAATTTTCGAGCTCTAGATGTTTTGATGCTAGCAACATTGATTGTTGCCAACATTAGTGGTGGGGGAACTGCCCTCAGAATAATTTAAGGCTTCTCTTTGTGTTTTTTACACAAGGACAAAAAAGGAAACAAAAAACACAACATCAACAAAAATGAAAAAACGTAAACACAAAGGACAGTACCTCCTCATTCAGGAGCTGTACCACCTATCTCCATCTCCTCTTCCTCGGAAGAGAGAGGATTTCCTGACAAAATCTCATATCTGTTAGAGATTTTGAGTTCCTGCCTTTTTTGTAAAAAGGACTCACGTTTTTTTTCCGTGAGAGAAAAAGTTTTCCCTTTTTTTGTTTTTATATTCTTTTTCTCTCTGGTTATATGTTTTCTTTCTAGAAACTTTTTTTCCTCAGGTGTTAGATGCTCCCTGCCACGAGGTGTCAATGGAAAACACCCAAAACCCGGAAAGGACAAAAAGTAGGGATAATAAAAATTGCACCCTGCAGGAAGAAAACACAGAGACAACAGGAGCCCAAATGGTGCAGTATGTCACAGTACCAGAAGCCTGTAAAATATGTGAATGTATTATACTCACAAAGGTGGGTTGCAATAGGGCAACCGACCACTAGAAGCAGGTGGAGATGTATAACCCCGACTCCACTCGGGTGACTAGACAGAGCTGGTGATGGTCGCACTCTTGATAAAAAGCAAACCTCAAATGACCTAAACTGGTCAAAGAGGGTTGATCCCCCTCCAAAAGGAGGGTGAAGGCACAAGGTAAAGGGGGAAGAGGCGCCCAGAGCAGATAAAATACGTTAAAAACAAATAAAATGAAAAAAGTGAGGTGGCTTACCTCAATGAAGACAAATTCACGTATGAATAGAATTTTATTGCACTGGCAACGCGTTTTGTGGGTGCATACCCACTTCCTCAGGCCAAATAGCAGTGCCTAATAGTGCTTGTAGCCACAAATAAGGAGCCTTATTTGTGGCTACAAGCACTATTAGGCACTGCTATTTATCTGCTCTGGGCGCCTCTTCCCCCTTTACCTAAAACCCGGAAAAGGCTGTTTGAGGGGAAAGGGAGGCAGGGATAATATTTGGGTCAGGGGGATCGGGTTGAGAAGGAGGAGGAGGAGGGGAGGGGGATTTCTGGTATCAGGAGGGGGAAGGGGGTTATTAGTATCAGGATGGGGAGGGGGAGGAAGGGAAATGTTAGTATCAGGAGGAGGAGGGGGAGGATTAGAGGGTGGAAGGAAAAAAGGGTAAGGGGTAGAATTTTTGTGGGAGGCAGCAGAGGGAGGCTCTGTGGAACCTTCACCTCTTTTGCCCCTCTCAGACCTCTTTAGAGGTCTAGGTCTCTGAGGCTTGGGAGAAGAGCCTTCCCCACCTTGAGCAGCATCCCGGATGCGACCCGACTGCCCGAGTCCAGACTTCCCCTTAGAAGCCACGCCAGCCGTGAATATAACAGGAGAACCAGCGGGAGGGATAACAGAGGAAAGAGACACAGTAGACTCAGACACATTAGGGACTGGATTTGACTGTACGGAAACATCTGGAGTTGGCACAGATACAGGCTGGCTCTCCTCATCCATCTGGTCTAGCATGGCTCTCTTGAGATCCGCAGGCATAGCCAACCAGGAGGTCGGGCACTCCGTATAGGGATGGCCAAACTCAAAACAAAAGTTACATTTTATCTTGCGGCAACTACCTGAGGAGTGCCCGAACTCCTGGCACCGGCTACATCTGGGATCGGGGCAGTTACTGGCGAGATGACCCCTTTTGCCACACCTGTTGCAGGTTCTGGGCTGACCCGGGTAATACACTATGATTTTATCACGACCAATAAGAGCAGAACGGGGAATATGGGTGGCTACCCCTTCCTTTGCATGAAGTTTTATCGCTACCTCATATTCCCCCCACCAAATACCCAGGTCATCCAGAACCCGGTGCAGCGGGGACATCACGTCAGCAAAATGCTGGACCCAGGCCAACAAATCACGGACCGGGATACTCTTATTTTGTACCACGATGTGAGCTCTCTTCTCCAAAGATTGTCTAGATAATGGCGTGACAGAAAACCCATGCCACAGATTATTTTTTGAGTAATTTTGCCTTTCTTCAAGGAAAGATTCCATGCCATGTAAAAAGAGAAAGCTCACATCGTAGTACGTGGGAGGATCCCCTGGAGCCAGAATTGCAAATAAATCTACAGGCCTCACCCCCATGTCCAGAAGGAACTTAACAAAATCTTTTTTGTTGGGAACAGTGGAACTTTGCTCCCATTTAAGTCGTACCACGTTTCTCCTGTCGGGGGTGATAGCCTCCAATTCTGACTCCAGGGGAGCCTGGACTCTTCTCCCTGAAGCGTTGTTTCTCAGAGCCCTGGAGTATAACCTAGGCTGACTCGTACCAGTAGTCTGAGCAGGAGCCGCCATGGACGCAAGTGCACCCGGTTTGGAGACAGGACCCAGGGCAGGAAAATCAAAGCCCACCCTGGTCACGCTCTCCAATTCTGGCAACCCCTGCTCAGCACCAGCACCATCAGCCCTGGAAGCATCAATAATAGGTTTGGAAACCACTGTAGGCGCAGGAGGAGGAGCCTAATATTTAGGGGCATTCGGCCCTAGGCCAAAAATAGATTCTAGGCGTTCCATTTCACCACCAAAAGAATACCATTTTACTATTTCATTTTCAATGAGAACTCTCTTTCCATTTGCTCTAAACTCAATTTGTTTACCGACATCTGCTTTTCCTATGCCAATAAGGTAAAGACCATTATAATCTCCTCCTGGCTCAACAAAAAATGTCTTAAAGAAACACTGAAGCGAAAAAAAATATATGATATAATGAATTGGTTGTGTACTATGAATAATTGCTAGAAGATTAGCAGCAAAGAAAATATTCTCATACTTTTATTTTCTGGTATGTAGTGTTCTTTCTAACATTGCATCATTCTCTAATATGTGCAGATTACACAACACTCTGCATTCAAAATGATTCTTTCAGAGCAGTCTGTAAACTAATGACCTCTCCTCTGTCAGATAAAAAGGAATTTGTTTAGTAACAGTTGAGATAATAAAAGTCAGATAACAGCCCTCTCCACGACTTTGAAAGTCGCAGAGATTAATGGCTTTTTTCCATAGAGATAACAACTGGAGTTTCTTAACTCTTCCTGTACTGGAAACAATTAGACGGATGTATCTGATCTTAATGTTTTATTTCTTAGCTGTACTACACATACAAATCATAACATCATAATTTTTTTTTCTCAGTTAGGGAGATATCACTTGCAGAAACATTTACATTTGCATTTGCATGCCCCGCCCCTCCCTCCTGAACAACACCTTTCAACACATTGCTTTTATCAGGAGCTGGCTTTTCAACAACAATACTCTTATTTACATTAACTTTCCCACCTCCCTCCTTCACAATTTTCCTAACAGATTTTTTTTGACAAAGCAGATGCAAAATCCTCCTCCATAGAGGAACAGTCATTTTCAGTATAAACATTTTTCTTACTACCTCCATCTCCAACAAATAAATTCTTTGGTTTGTTAACCCTGTTTCTGACTTTTCTAATTTGTTTAGTATTAGAACTTGTTTTCTCACCTGTCTTGCACTTAACTACCAGCTCCTCCTCCAAGCAGTCCTGTCCATTCTTAGTGCTTTTGTTTGCAAAATCTGCTGCTTGAGGGCACTGTTCCTGGGCCCCTTGAGAGTCCATAAGCTCCACACCAACTTTTTGATCTACTGCAGCTTTGTCCTGACTTTTCTCCACCATATCTGAGGTGTTTTCCGCGTTACCATACACGGAATCTGCTTGCGGCTGGTCCTCCACAACCTTATGTTGAAATTCCGCCTGTACATGCGGTTGGTTTTCCGCGTCCTGACGGCTCTCCGAATCTCCACGCTCATCTGACCGGTTTTCCGCATCCACATCGCGGACCTCCGTTCCAGAACGCGGAACTTCACTTGCCGATGGCGGAAAAGGCACTTCCGCCCCCTCTGACGTCACAGGAAGCTTGCTTGGCGTCCTCTCCTCGCGGTCAGCACCATCTTGGGGCACATAATGCGGCTGAGGAGGACTTTCCCTTTCTGGACTCTGGGTGCATGGCTCACCCCCCAAATCCACCCCAGACACTACCAGGGAACCCGGCAAAGGACTACAGGCGTTATCCAGGGAAGACTCAGTGATAGTAAGGTTACCAGGGGGGGAGACCGTGCGGGCACCCAGGGAGGCCAATACAGCCTCAGCACAACCACCTCCAAATGGCGGGGAGGGGTACACGGCCACCGCGGCCTTGGTGCTTGCAGCACCCACACCACTACCAACCGCCACCCCAGGGGCCCCAGCGGCAGACACACCACCCAGTCCTGCAGTGGCATGCACACTACCCAGCACCCCCCCAGCAGCAGCAGCAGTGCAGGCACCACTCACACCTCCCCGGGCACCCACCACAGAGCAGGGTACTTGTTCCTCCTCACCTTTGACGGTAGTCACACTCCCCTCGGGCTGCACGGTTTTCACCCATGGGGTGGCCTCTTTGGATGTACTGTCACTCTCCACTATGGCGCACTTATCCGTGTTATCATCATCAGATTCCAGATCCGATATCGGCTGCAGCATTTTTTTAAACCGCTTTTTGTGCATTGTCTGTTCAGACAGGGGACCGCCAATACTTTCCAGATAAGCCAGTCTTTTCTTCCTGTCTTTAATTTCAGCTTTCAAGCATATTAAAGTTGAATCAGTCTTTAGGAGCTCTGGCTTCCAGCTGAGCCCATGTCTGTACCTGATGCTTTTAAAGTTCTTTTCCAACTCCCTCAGGCTTTCAGAGAGCTCCTTCACCTCCTGGAACCAGGCCACCACCTTATCAGCGTTTATCTCTCCTCCCCCCAGGTAAGGTGAAGTGATAGGGGGGTATGAGCCGGCCGCTCCATGCCTGGAGCGGCTGGTTAGAATAGGCAAGGCCCCTGCTAGGCCCAAGGCCTGGAGCAGGGACCTCAAGTTCACCACAAGCCCAAAAGGAAGCAGCAAAGTTGGCTACTAGCAATCCACCAGCAGACCTCTAGGAGCTCCTCACCACACGTCCTCACAGTGCAGGGAAAGTCCTGTCCTGCTAGACATTTCACCCAGTCTGCTTCCCTAGTAAAATGATTCGGTTCAAAGATCCGGATCTTTTCAATGATCCGATTCAAATGATCCGAATCCTTAAAAAGATCCGGACTTCCTATCACTAACCTGGAGCGGCTGCTTTGAGAGCTGCATAACGCAGCTCAATCTGACGTCCAACTTCAACACCACCATACGTTGCGTTAGGGGCACGCTATGCGACCATAACGTCCCCTAAAATGCAACGTCTTGGTGTGTAAGTAGCCTAAACAACAACAAAATTGGCAAACCGCGCATGGTGATTTTTCTATTATTTATGCAAATAGCATAGCGTGTTGTGCACATGGCACATCTCACATTATGTACACAACGTGCATGTTGCTAGTATAATGTCTGTTATGCAAATACTGTAGTGACAATTTTACCAATATTTAGTGAATAAATGCCATTGGCCTCAATTCACCAAGGGCTGGTCGGTAATTATTTTTTGGTCAGTGAAATACCGCATGCTTTATGTTAAGATTTTTTGTTTTTAAGTCATTATCTTTTACCTGCGTGTGGGAGTCTGCCAATAAAGTCACAGCCTATTTGTTTGGTAACAGTCTGGTGCAGTCCGCAGAACCTCTCCATCCCTGTCTCCAAGTATCACTTAGCTCCTCCCACCGCAATCAGCTCAGTGTAACCTGGTCCCTGGTGCAGCTTACCCCCTCCTGGCCAATGAGGATCGTATTACTGACTCTCAATGGTTAAGCTGCAGCATGTTAGGCCCAGGGCTGCAGAGGAATAAGTCCGGACTGCTGGGTGAGAAGCTGGTGGCAGTTCTTAAAGAGGAAGATGTGCAGCCTTTGGTATACCAAGCCATGCTTATCGGGCTGCTGATTACATTCCTGATGTCCCGCCGGGCAGAACATTGGCACCAGTAGAGTGAGTACTAGAACGAAGTGGCTCCTCCTATCCTCATATTGGCTATCTCCTTACAATTCTACCACATGCCTGTTTGCCCGTTACCGACGGCTGCTGGCTGGTCTTAGGCCTCGTTCACATCATTTAGCGCAGATGGCTGTGCGATCGGAACGCAACAAGTGCTATCGCATGGCATTTGTGCTACTATGCGCTGTGCTGCAGATCCCATTCACTACAGTGAATGGATCTGTGGTGCAATTCCCAAAAAATGCATGCAGCAGTGTGATAGGAACAGTAACAATAACAACAATAACAATAATATTTATATAGCGCTTTTCTCCCTGGGGACTCAAAGCGCTGTGACCCTGCATTATGCAGTCTCAAAGGCTCGGGAAAAGAGGTGAGTTTTTAGCCTTTTTTTAAAGCTGTCCAGAGAAGGAGCCTCTCGTACTGATTGTGGAAGTGAGTTCCATAGAGTAGGGGCTGCATAGGAAAAGGCCCGAGCACCAAATGTTAAGTGTATCCTGGGAATAACCAGCTTCATCTTGTTGGCAGAGCGGAGGGTGCGTGAAGGGGCATAAAGTTCCAATAGATCCGCTATGTATTTGGGTCCCATGTGGTGTAGAGCCTTGAATGTCAGCAGGCAGATCTTAAAATTGATTCTCCATTTTACTGGCAACCAGTGAAGAGTTTGCAGTACTAGGGTGATGTGTGAGCTGCGGGGGGCATTGGCTAGGAGTCTGGCTGCAGCATTCTGTACTAGCTGTAAGGGGCGCAGAGCCTTATCTGTAGATCCGATGAACAGGGCATTGCAGTAGTCTAGACGGGAGGATACAAATGCATGAACCAGGGCAGGTAGGTCTTCAGCTGGGATAAGGTGTTTGATTTTCGCTATATTTCTTAGATGGAAGAAGGAAGACTTGACGACAGCTGATACCTGCTGTCTGAGTTTTAGATTTCCATCCAGGATCACCCCAAGGTTTCGCACAGAGTCTTTATACTGTACAGTATCTCCCCCAATTGCTAGTTTGAGGTGGTGAGCGTTTTGAACTTTATCCATCATGTGTGGACCACCTACCACCAACACCTCTGTTTTGTCAGAGTTCAGCCTCAGCCAGCTGGTGTTCATCCAATTTTGTAAATCCACTAGACACGCATTTATGGATGCTGATGGGTCTTGGGTGCCAGGCTTGAAGGACAGATACAGTTGTGTGTCATCTGCATAACAATGGTATCCTAGGCCATAGTTCTGGATTATTTTGCCCAGTGGGAGCATATAGGCTGCAAAGAGTAATGGTGATAGTACAGAACCCTGTGGAACTCCATAGGCAAGTGGCACTGGATTAGAGTAGTGTGTGCCCAGACATACTTGCTGTGTCCTGCCAGATAGGAAGGTCTGAAACCATCTAAGAACAGTACCCCTTAGGCCACAGTAATTCTTCAGTCGCTGGATAAGAATTTCATGATCCACAGTATCAAATGCTGCTGACAAGTCAAGAAGAATCAGAATTGAGCAATCACCCTTGTCCCTTGCAGTAAGTAGATCATTCATTACTCGGACTAATGCTGTTTCAGTGCTGTGCCTTTTCCTGAATCCTGACTGAAAAGTATCAAAGATGTTGTTATCTGTAAGCCTGGCTTCTAGCTGGTTGGCGACTGCTTTCTCGATAACTTTTGATAGGAATGGTAAGTTCGCCACCGGTCTGTAGTTGGTTACAGAATCAGGATCTAGTGATGGTTTCTTCAGAAGGGCTGTCTATGCCCTTCTACCATTCTTGCATGTCGCACACTATACGCGCTGCCGAAATGCGCACGGCAGCGTGTATAGTCTGAACGAGGCCTTAAAGGAAACTTTAAAAGAAAAAAGTTTCACTTACCTGTAGCTTTTGCCAGCCCCCTGCAGCCGCCCTGTGCCTGCACCGCCCTGGATCGATCCTCTGGTCTCTTGATAAGTTTTGCTATTGCCGACTTGCAAGTCGACGGCCACTGCATCTGCACGGCCCTGGAGCACGAACAAGGACACGCAGGTGCAAATCAGCAGTGCAAATCAGCAATAACAAAACTTAGCTATGGCGGGGGATCAGAGGATCAATCCAGGATGGCGCAGACACAGGGCGGCTGCAGGGAAACAGAACTCTTTTTTTAAAAAGTAACTTCAGGTTTCCTTTCAATACCAAATGTTTTTTCTTGGTTTACTTTCTGAGGTATTTACTGCGCAAATCAGTAATTTACTTCACTAGTCAATTTAATTTTTCCATGCGGTAACAGCCTTAGTGAATTGCCCTAATGCATTGTGAATTGAGCCCACTGTGTTAATTGATCATACATACTGCTCACGAAGTAGTATGTATAATCAGTTAGTTATGTTCACATTATAAATCGCCAGCGCTTTTTCAAGCTCTGATCAATTTTTTTGTGATTTTTAAAATCGCTTTTCCCTACGCTCTTGCTTTTCTAAGCGGTTTTGCAGAGAACATTTTTTTTTTTCACTTCCTGACGTCAGTCAGGAAGTGAACTCTTTCACCCACAAATGAATAAATACAATGTATCTATTCATAGAAGCACTCGGAAAATCTTTATACGAGGCGCTTTTTAAACGCTTCACAATTTCCCTATACCTTAGGAAGGTATTAGCAAATCGCCCCAAAAATGGTACAGGCAGAGCTTTTTGGAGCGGATCGCAAGCGAACCGCTCATATGTGAACACTCTCATAGGGAATCATTGCACAAGCTCTTTTAGAGCGATTTTCAAAATCGCTAGCGCTTAAAAAATCCCGAAAAAGTTCTAGGTGTGAACAAGCCCTTAATAGCTGGGCTAATAGGTCTAGTCACTTAACGAGCAAATATGCTGACATTAAACCAACAAACGTTGATTCAGGTAATTCCGATGGCCATAAAAGGGCCATATATTAATCGATCCTCCACAAGATCGACCATTAAATAAACCCCTATCTGATCAGAGAGGGAGCTATTGCTTGCTCATACATTCCACACCGATTTCCAATAGATTCCAGCACAAAATGTATTGGAAATTGCCACTCCCCAAGTGTATATGTGTTGTCAATTTTACATGCGAAGCTGTGTTTTTTTCCTGCGTTTTTCTTTTTGTTTTGATAGCATTAAGGGAAAATCAGAATCACCAATCAGATTTGCAGTTTGCAGGGGGCCTTAGGGCTCTTGCACACTACATGTGATTCCATTTTGCGATTGTGACACGATTTTACATGCAATTCCGATTTGTGTTTTTTTTATCAGTACTACATGATGGGGGTTTTTTTTCTGCGTTTTCTTCTTATTTTTATAGCATCCAGGGAAAATCGGAATCACAAATCGGAAACACTAATCGGAATCGCAAATCGGATTTGGAGTGTGCAGGGGGCTACCTGGAGTTGGAGACGGGAAAAATGCAACAACTGCTAATACATAGAAATTGTAATTAAAAGAGAAAATATGATAAAATATTTTATTTTTCACGTAACAGTTATCATAAACCAATGAAAAAAAAAATTGTGCTGCTGCAATAAAACAGTCACTGTATATTTAAAATCAGATACTGTATACATATGTGATTGTTAAGGTAAGGAGGGGGAACACAGAGAGCCCAGTATAGTGTAGTATGCACGGTAACTTATGGGTATAGAAGGAGAAGTATAATGTTATACTCACAAATCTGGGTTACCGTGTCAGGCAACCACTTTGAAGGCAGGTGGGGAGACCTGTCCCCACTCAGGATTAAGAAGTTGCTCTCTGTAGATCGGAAAAAAGGGAACCAAGTCCCCTCCACCAGGGGTGGACACACTTATTGTACAGTTGTACAGAGGCGCCAAAAGTATAAAAGTAGGATAAAATGTCGCTAAGAGGTGCTAAGCTTGTACTGAGAAAAATGTCGCTAAGAGGCGCTAAGCTTGTACTGAGAAAAATGTCGCTAAGAGGCGCTAAGCTTGTACTGAGAAAAATGTCGCTAAGAGGCGCTAAGCTTGTACTGAGAAAAATGTCGCTAAGAGGCGCTAAGCTTGTACTGAGAAAAATGTCGCTAAGAGGCGCTAAGCTTGTACTGAGAAAAATGTCGCTAAGAGGCGCTAAGCTTGTACTGAGAAAAATGTCGCTAAGAGGCGCTAAGCTTGTACTGAGAACGTATGAGTTGATTGTACTCCAATTTTATTGCCTGATGAAGTGGGATGTGCCCATGAAACGCGTTGCATCTATCCGGAGTATGTAAATAAATCACTTTTGTTGAATTAAGCAACATTTTTCTCTGTCTATTTTGGGGTGGTAAGTCCACCACTAACCCCCCATTGTTCTCTTTTAAAACATTTTATCCTACTTTTATACTTTTGGCGCATCTGTACAACTGTACAACGTATTTGATTGTAACTGAATATCTGATGTGTACACAGGAACCTTTTATATATAATAAATAACATCTCTGCTGTAAGAATAAAGCCATATTTATCTCTTTTTTAAGAATACCAGTTTCCTGGCTGTCCTGCTGATCTCTCTGAATCGCACACCTGAAACAAGCATGTGGCTAATCCAGTCAGACTTCAGTCAGGTCACCTGAACTGCATGCTTGTTCAGGGACTCTGGCTAAGAAAATTGGAAATGGAGCCTCAGCAGAACTGCCAAGCAACAGGTATTGTTTAAAAGGAAATAAATATGGCAGCCTCCATATCCCTCTCACTTCAGGTGTACTTTAAAGGAGTACTGTAATGGAAAAAAAAACAAAAAGTTTAACTTACCTGGGGCTTCTACTGGCCTCCTGCAGGCGTTCTGTGCCCGCGCCTTGACAAAACGATCCTCCAGTCCCCCACCGCGGCTCCCTCCCGGTTTTTGCGACTTTAACCACTTCAGCCTTCAGTCGTTTTTCACCTTATGCATTCGAGCAATTTTCACCTCCCATTCATTCGCCAATAACTTTATCACAATGAATTGATCTATATCTTGTTTTTTCCCTCCCCCAATTAGGCTTTCTTTGGGTGGTACATTTTGCTAAGAATTATTTTTTTCTAAATGCATTTTAAAAGGAATATTAAGAAAAAAATGGAAAAAATTCATTATTTCTCAGTTTTCGGCCATTATAGTTTTAAAATAATACATGCTACCATAATTAAACCCTACGTATTTTATTTGCCCATTTGTCCTGGTTATTACACCATTTAATGCTGGAAATACACGGTTCGTTTTGTAGCCGATTAGATGGTTCGATAGATAATTTCCGACATGTCCGATCTCCCTTTCGATTGTGTTGCCGCTCGATTTCTCATAGAAGTGAATGGAAATAGATAAGAAAAACAAGAGGAAGATAAGAATCGAGAGCTGAATCGAGAGGCAAAAACGATCGGATGCAAAAACGCACGACAGAAACGAACTGTGTATTCCCAGCATAAAGGACAACTGAAAAGAGAAGTGAATGGTGGCTGCCATATTTATTTCCTTCTAAGCACTACCAGTTGCCTGACTGTCCTGCTGATCCTCTGCCTCTAATACTTTTAGCCATAGACCCTGAACAAGCATGCAGCAGATCAGGTGTTTCTGACATTAATGTCAGATCTGACAAGATTAGCTGCATGCTTGTTTCTGGTGTTATTATTGACACCCTGGCAGCCAAATAGATCAGCAGGGCTGCCAGGCAACTGGTATTGTTTAGAAGGAAATAAATATGGCAGCCTCCATATTCTTCTCACTTTAGTTATCATTTAAATTATGTCCCTATAACAATATTTTATTTGGAAATAAAGGTGCATTTTTTTAGTTTTGCGTCCATCACTATTTACAAGCTTTTAATTTAAAAAAATATTAGTTGTATACCCTCGTCACATGCATATTAAAAAAAAGTTCAGACCCTTAGGTAAGTATTTATGTTTTTTTTTTTTTATTGTAATTTTATTTTATTTTTTGTTAAAAAATTTATTTGGGAATTTTTTGGGTGTGGGAGGTAAACAGTTAATTTTAAATGTAATTTATTGTGTCTTTTTGTAATATTAATGTATGTGCATGTAGTTTAACTATTTGGCCACAAGATGGCCACAGTGATTTTATAAAAAAAATCATGTCCTCCTTGTAGTTCCTGTAAGCGAGCGTGCTCGCTCACAGGAACTACAAGGGGGACATGATTTTTTTTTTTTTTGCAGAAAGACCGCGGCCTCTGAAAAGAAGCTGTCGGTTTTTCTACCGGGGACTTAGATCAAAAAATGTGATCATAATGTTGCAGGCCACTGCGCCTGCGTGGCCCTGCGCGTCCTCGCTCCCACTTACGTCGTCGGTAGCGTCCTGTGCAGGCGCAGTACATATTCTGCGATTGCGCAGGTTGCTCCGGCGATGTGGCCCGCTAATTAAGGTTGCAAAAAACAGAAGGGAGCCGCGGCGGGGGACCGGAGTATCATTTTATCCCGGCATGGCCGGGCACAGGACATCTGCAGGGGGCCCTTAGAATATAACCTTAAAATTCCTAAGCTTTATGCCGTCCAGGCAGGTAGTTACACACTCAGGAAAAGTGTATACAGTGTTTCAATCCCTTCAGCTTCAGGCAGGGAACACACTTGACTGTTCTCGTGCACGTTTTCTGCACAGAAAAACTGAGAACTCATGTTACTCAATGGGCTAGTTCACACTTAATGGGTTTTTCGCGCGCAGAAAAAATGTGTATCAATTACATTAGCTGCTGTGAAAAAACGTGCGCGTTTTTCTGAATAGAAACACACTTGGTGTGCAGAAAAAGAAAAACGCACACAGAAAACTGAAAGACAAGTGTGTTCCCTGCCTCAGTGTCTCAGATTACAGCCTGAAATCTCTTTCAATGAAGGTGCTGTGGCTGTGCAGAATGAACACATTTAGGCCTTGTTCACATTATAAATCGCCAGCGCTATCACAAGCACTGAGCGATGTATAGGGCTATTTTTTAAGCGCTTTTCCAAGCGCTTTCTGAGCGATTTTCACTTAGAAAAGCACTTTTCGAAGCACTTTTTTGCAGCGATTTTTTTTTTCACTCGCTGACGTCAGTAAATGAATAAATACAATGGGCTTGACGCTTGTGAAACGGTCGTTTATCACGCAGCATAATCCTTTACGTGCGCAAACTTTAGCGTGATAACTGTCGTGATAGAAGCTATCACGCTTTTGTGAATCAAGCCCAATGTATTTATTCATGAAAGCGCTCGGGAAATCGCAATTCGAAGTGCTTTTCCAAGCGCTTTGCGATTTCCCTATACTTTCTGTTGGATCGCAAAAGCTCAGAAAATGGTGCAGGAGCCGCGTTTGCGATTGGATAGAAAGCTCATCACTCACATAAGCGGCCATTGCACTAGCACTTTTAAGGCGATTTTTAAAATCGCCAGCACTAAAAAAAGAGCGAAATCACTCTTAAGGTGGCCATACATGGTACAATTTTTTCATACAATCTTACCATTTCTATGTAGTATAAGAGTAAATTAAGTAAATATACTGAAAGGATAATTTAGGCAGTTCCCTTATACTACATAGAATTGGTAAGATTGGATGAAAAAATTGTACCATGTATGGCCACCATTAAGGTGCCCATACATGGTACAATTTTTCATTTTTTTTTCGATTAGATAATTTAGTTCGATTATTCCGTTAGATCGAATATAAGGATTTTTCCAGCATGTCCGATCTGATTTTTCTTGAAAAAACGGGATAATCGTTCAAATTTCTTGATCGAAAAAAAAAATAATTCAACTTTCATTCGATTCGATCATTTAGATCGAATAAACGGGATAATCGAACGTTTTTATTGTACCATATATGGCCACCATTAGTGTGAACAAGCCCTCACTTACATAATAAACTGCAGTACATAACTAAATTAACAAAGAGAAACTCCAATCAAGAATTTAACTTTATCCCAATCAGTAGCTGATACCCCCTTTTACATGAGAAATCTATACCTTTTCACAAAGACTATCAGGGGGCGCTGTATAACTGATATTGGGGTGAAACCCCTCCCACAAGAAACTCTGAGTACGTACTCCTGGCAGTTTCTTGTCTGTGAACCTTGTTGCATTGTGGGAAATAGCTGTTTACAGTTGTTTCCAACTGCCAAAAAAAGCATGCAGCAGCTACATCACCTGCCAACAGTAAAAATGTCACCATGTAATAAATGTCAGAATGTAAATCAGGCATTTAAAAGATTTTACAATGGGCAAACACTGACTAAATCATTTATACATAATTATTGTAAAAATTAAGCACTTTTTTTAATACGTTATTTTCACTGGAGTTCCTCTTTAAGCCCTAACCTTAACCCTTCACTTTCCCCCTCCTTAACTTCTAACCTTAACCCTAACCCTTAACTTCCATCTAACCTCCCCCCTTCCCCTCCTTAAAGGGAACCTGAACTTAGAATGTTTTTTTTTAAATAAACATATGAGGTAACTTCAAATGAACATTAGTTACCTTGCCATCAGTTCCTCTCAGAAGCTCACCATTTTCTTCTGACAATGATCCCTTCCAGTTCTGACAACATTTTGTCAGAACTGAAATATATCAGTTGCTGTCAGTTATTGGTGAGAGGACAACTGATGTGCCATGTATCACTATGGCTCAAGTGGTCGATGTTAGTTTAACAGTGTGCTAACCAGAAAGCTGTTATGGGGTGATGGCTATTTTCAAAATGGAGGATGGAGAATTCCCTTGATCACAGTGGACAAACAGGACGCAGGAGAGGAGAAAGAGATTGAGAAGTAGACTACATGGGAGGCAAGTATGACTTGTTTATGTTTATTTTGACTTAATTTTCAGTTCAGGTTTTCTTTTACTCCTACCCTTAACCCCCCTCCTCCTTAAACTAACACTTAACCCCTAACCATAACTCCTAACCCTTAAACCCTAACCTTAACCCTTAACCTCCCCCTTCTTAACCCCTAACCTTAACCCTTCACCCCCCCCCAAACTCCTAACCTTACCCCCCCCCCCCCTTAACTCCTAAGCTTAACCGTAACTCTTAACCTTCCCCTTCTTAACCCCTAACCTTAACCTCCTTGCCTCTCTCCTAACCCTAATCCTTAAGCTCTCATCCTTAACTCCAAACCCTTAACCCCCCCCCCCCTAACTTGGAGTTGCTTAAAGGTTAAGGTTAGTGGTTAAGGAGGGGGGGGGGAGAGGTTAAGGGTTAGGGCTAAGGTTAGGAGTTAAGGAGTGGGTTAAGGTTAAGGGTTGGGAGTTAAGGGTTAAAGGTTAAGGGGGGAGGTTAAGGGTTAGGACAAGGAGGAGGGAGGTTAAGGTTAGGAGGTAAGGGGGTGGTTAAGGTTAGGGGTTAAGGAGGGGGCATTAAGGGTTAGGGTTAAGGTTAGTAGTTAAGAATGGTGGAGGTAAAGGGTTAAGGTTAGGGGTTAAGGGTTACTACTTTTACTAAACTATTTTTTCCTGTGTTTTTAGTTATGTACTGTAATTTCTTATGTAAGTAAATGTGTCCATTCTACACCTACCTAACATCCACAGCACCTCTATTGAAAGAGATTCCAGGCTGTAATCTGAGACACTGATGCTGAAGGGATCGAAACATTGTATACACTTGCTGTTGCTGAAGGGATTGAAACATTGTAATTTTTCCTGAGTGTGTACTGCCTGGACTGCATAATACGCAAGTACCTAAATATGCGTACGTTAAAAAGGGGCGCTGGGAAAAAAGGGCGCTGGGTTTTAAACGATAAACATGAATAACGTTTAAAAATATAATGTACTATATTTCGTTTAAAAATAATGTTTTATAAAGTTATAAATCATTAAATAATGTGCATGAAATTGGCAATTGTGAAAACGTTAATCTTCCGTTTAAAAAGTGAAACGTATAATTACGTTTAAAATAAAATAGTAAGTAACCCTCCCTGTACCTACCCCTAACCCCTAGACCCCCGTGTTGGTGCCTAAACCTAAGACCCCCCTGGTGGTGCCTAAACCTAAGACTCCCCTGTTGGTGCCTAAACCTAAGACCCCCCTGTTGATGCCTAAACCTAAGACCCCCCTGGTGGTGCCTAAACCTAAGACCCCCCTGTTGGTGCCTAAACCTAAGACCCCCCTGGTGGTGCCTAAACCTAAGACCCCCCTGTGATAAGCATTAATAACGTGTGAAAAAAATATTGTGCTGTTTTTCGTTTAAAAATAATGTTTTAAAAAAGATTGTACTGTTTTTCGTTTAAAAATAATGTTTAAAAAATTATAAATCATAAAATAATGTGTAATCATGAGAAGCAGTTATAAAACAGTAAAAGTCTCCGGGCGCCGCTTATAAAACGTTATTTTTCTCCGGCGCCCTTTTTTCCTGTCGGGCGCCCATTAAACGATATTTATTATGGGAGTGAATGGCGGCGCCCGATTTGTCCACTTGCCTCAGGCGCCCGAATTTACTGTTACCCCTAAATATTAAATGCCACTTAAGTTACATACTTTTGAAAGACCAAGATTGTTATATGCAAATTGGAGGGGTCAATGGAATCATAAACTAAGGAGTGGGTGGAATCATAAACTGAGGAGTGGGTGGAATCATAAACTGAGGAGTCAGATTGGGAGTCAATAGATTTTTATACCGACTCCACAGCCCTGGTTGTTCCCCCACATATGCAGTGTTGAAGGCTCACCTGGCTGCTGGCCCAAATCTTGGCCACCTCCGGTGTCTGGCATCACTGCAAGCACCTGTACCATGTCACATCAGACACATGTAGTGACGTGCGCAAAAGCTTGCTTTAAACTATGTAGAGTTACAGCATTACCTGAATCAACACTTGTTGGTTTGATGTCGACATATCTGCTCCATGACTAGCACCAGACTATACTTCAGTTGCTCAACAAACAAAAACTTAAAGGACTTCCCAGGCCACAAAATAAATGTAGTTTTACTTACCTGGGGCTTGTTCCAGCCTCTAGAAGTCATTTGTGTGCCTCACCACAGTTATGCTACCAGATCTACTTACCCGAGGCTTTCTCCAGCCCTTTGCAGCCGATATGTCCCTCCCCGCATCTCCGCATAAAACGGCTGAAGCTTCCTTAACCACTTTGTCCTTTAATACAGTATATCTACGTCAGCTGTGGCTCTCTCCAAGCCACAGCGATGTAGATATACTGACCTGCTTGCAGCCCTGTTGTGCAGGAACAGGTGCGCTTCAGAGCGCACCTCCCGGCACTAACAGCTGCAATACTAATTGGTGAAAGGGAAAATGTTCCCTTGTAGCCAATTAGTGACCCTCCTGCGGATGAACGATCACCGCTGTAGCAAACAGCGTGATCATTCATCCCTCCCCTCCGTGGTCGGATCTGCTAAAAGAAAAGGATTAGAAAGCAGCCTGACTCACCTTTTCCTGTTCCAGCGACCAGCCTGCAGCCCAAGCCTCCGATCGCCGCTCTGCACGCAGCCCTGTGATGCTGAATAGCCGAGTCCCGGCTTGATGACGTCATCAAGCCGGGACCCGGTAACCGTCCGGCATCACAGGGCTGCGTGCAGAGCGGCAATCGGAGGCTTGGGCTGCAGGCTGGTCGCTGGAACGAGATAAGGTGAGTCAGGCTGCTTTCTAATCCTTTTTTTTTAACAGATCTGGCCACCGAGGGGGCTGCCTGGGTGGGGGGTGGGGCATCTGGCTGGCTCCTATGGGGGTGCGTGGACCCCTGGTGGGGGGTAAAATGTGCAGCTGGGGGGAGGGACAATAAAATAAGAGGGGGTACAATTTTATTTTATGTTTATAATTTTATACTGGGGGCAGATCTGGCTATAATGGTGGGGGGCCCTAATCCAGGGTGCACCCGCTAATCCTGAGGGTGCATCTGGCTATAATGGGGGACCACTATTCCTGGGGACACATATGGACACATGAGGGGCAGCAATCCTGGGGATACATCTATCTATCTATGCTGGGAGGTGCCAAACACAGAGGACACATTGGGCTATACTGGGGGTGACTGATATTGGGGACACATCTGGCTATAAGGGGGGGTCTGATACTCGGGACACATTTTGCTATTTATACTGGGGGACAGAATACTGGTGACATGTTTTTATCTTCTGTGGCACTTTTTATTTTTAAACTGGAATTGATAAAAACTGAGTAAAAATGCATTTTTTTAATTTTTCCCATCTTTTTCCCATTAAAATGCATAGAAAACTTTTTTGGTCTAGGGACAAAATACCCGCCAATGAAAGTCTAGTTTGTCCTGAAAAAAACAATACCTAGATCATTTAGGTGTCGTGAGTAGGGATAAAGTTATGGCTGATTAAAGAGGGACACCGCTAAAGCGTCAAAACTGCTCTGGTCAATAAGGGGAAAACAAGGTCTGGATGCGAAGTGGTTAATAAAGGGCAGAATATCAGTTTGCAAGTAAATACACCATGTTAGAGTTGAGTTACAAAATCCATGGCAATATTAATCATGGCAATATTAACACAATCAATGTAACGAGCGCTGCATACATAGCGCAACATGTTTTAAAATTCCTTTCCACCATTGTTTGTATTTTGAATAGTAACTGCTTGTGTATGTAATACACACAGAGGTAACAGCAGCTGTTCAGACTGTATTTGAACACGGGCGCAAGTGCAGAGAGGGCATCATCTCCTGTGTTACTATGGAGATTCTATAAACACCAGATGCCTGGAATGTCTGCTGATATTGTGAGCTTTATAAGCACAATAAATCTCATATGTCAATAAAAATCACTGGCCTCTGTCCAGGGAACCAATGTTACTATTGATTTCTGCACATTCACACTAGAAGCACTGAAAAAATTCTGGAAATGGGCTCAATTCACTAAGCTTATCGCCTGTCTTTAACCACTTAAGCCCTTGGTCGTTTTCACTTTATGCATCCGAGCAATGTTCACCTCCCATTAAAGAGAATCTGTATTGTTAAAATCGCACAAAAGTAAACATACCAGTGCGTTAGGGGACATCTCCTATTACCCTCTGTCACAATTTCGCCGCTCCTCGCCGCATTAAAAGTGGTTAAAAACAGTTTTAAAAAGTTTGTTTATTAACAAACAAAATGGCCACCAAAACAGGAAGTAGGTTGATGTACAGCATGTCCACACATAGAAAATACATCCATACACAAGCAGGCTGTATACACCCTTCCTTTTGAATCTCAAGAGATCATTTGCATGTTTCTTTCCCCCTGCAGCTATCTTCCACTGAAGTGTCAGACTGTTTCTTCCTGCAGAGTGCAGACAGCTCTGCCTGTATGTAATTCCTCAGTATGTGAAAGCCCAGCCAGCTCAGAGGAGGATTTATCCAGCTTGTAAAAGATAAGAGAGAAGCTGCTCTAATCTAAATAATACACAGGCAGTGTGCAGAGAGGGGCTTGGAGGGGGGAGATGCATCACAGAACCACAACACTGAAGAACTTGGCAGCCTTCCAGACACAGGCTGACAAGTCTGACAAGAGAGAGATAAGTTGATTTATTACAGAGATGGTGATAGTAGAACGTGCTGCAGTAAGCCAGAACACCTTAGAATAGCTTTTGGAACTTGTAGGATGATAAAAAACAGGATGCAATTTTTGTTACGGAGTCTCTTTAATGTTGCTGGGCATACACAGGTCGATCCCACCAGATCGACCCCCGCCGCATCCCTGCTCGTCCGCGCGTGCGCGCGGATCGATTACCGCTCATCCCTGCCGGCGCTCCTTATCAGCTGCTCGATTCCCCGCTATTGATCGAGCGGGGAATCTATCCAGCAGGTCATCGGACCTGTAGAATATTATCAATCGAGCCATCAGCGGCTCGTTTGATAAGGAGAAGGAGACTCCGTGTATGCCCAGCATAAGCCTATAACTTTATCACTACTTATCACAATGAACTGATCTATATCTTGTTTTTTCCACCACCAATTAGGCTTTCTTTGGGTGGTACATTTTACTAAGAGCTACCTTACTGTAAAAGCATTTTAACAGTAAGAAAAAGAAAAAAAACTGAAATCATTATTTCTCAGTTTTCGGCCATTATAGTTTTAAAATAATACATGCCTCCATAATTTAAACCCACGTATTGTATTTGCCCATTTGTCCCAGTTATTTCACCGTTTAAATTAAGTCCCTATCACAATTTATGGCGACAATATTTTATTTGGAAATAAAAGAGCACTTTTTCTGTTTTGCATCCATCACTATTTACAAGCTTATTAAAAAAAATAGAAATATTTCATCTTTACATAGATATTTAAAAAGTTTAGACCCTAAGGTAAATATTTATGTGTTGTTTTTTTTTATTGTAATGGATTTTTTTTTTTTTTTATTAAACATCTGATGTGGGTATTTTTGGGAGGGTGGGATGTAAATAGTGTTTGATTTTGGGAATTATATGTGTATTTTAATTTTTTTTTACTTTTAGATGTAGTTTTACTTTTTGGTCACAAGAGGGCAACCTTGAGTTTGTTTACTTTACGTCACTCTTAGCGTACAATGTATGCTTAGAGGGACATAGGGGTCAGAAAAAGCAAAGCTTCTGAGAGAAGCTGTCGCTTTTTCTGTGGGGGACAGGAATCAGTGATCAGGCACCATGGCCCGATTCATTGATTTCTGGGCTAACGAATCCGCGTCCGAGAGCGTGCGTGCTCACGCGCGATCGGCTGCGGGAGCGCACATGTCCTCCTTGACGTAGAACTACGTCAAGGAGGACAAAGTGGTTAATAACATTTCTATAGTTATCACTATGGTGAGGAGGCATGTAGTATTCAGGAAACATTTTACCTCAGGCAAATCTAAAGTTAACCCCACATAAACTAGTACTTAAATGTACATCCAAGCATATGCAACTCAAGTGGGCACAAGCACTGGTCAACAACAAAATCCCAGAAAACAACCCACTACCGGTATATGCTGTTCAACCACCTGTTTTTAATTTTTCAAAATTGGTAATATGATTGCAAAAAGCCAATCAATCAATTGTAATAGTTACATATAATTATATGCACATAAATCACATAGAACGGGCTGTTGCCCTAACTTGTCTCTGCTGAATACCTATCACGACCGTGCGCGAATAAAAGTGATAATTAATACAACATGTATTACTGTATCAAAGCTGCACATGGGGGAAAGTGGGCATGGACTCTTCTGTCTTTAAGTTAACTCTTCAATCCTTAAAATAACTCAAGAATTCTAAAGTTAAAGACAGGCTGTTAATTAACTGCGTGTGAAAATAACTACAGAGAAGGTAACCCAACTACAGAGGAGGTAACGTAAGGAATGAAGAGATAAGATAACTCTCTCACTGTGTGGAGGTAAGTTTTCTCTTGCCTTATTATCTCCAGCATGATCTTAGTGAATTGAGGCCATTGACTGGTGATTTTACTGTTGTTGCATAGCTGTAACTGGTGCTTGTAGAAAGGCATTGGCTGTTGATTTTCGCAGATGCTGCCAGGCACTGCTACGGTAGTAGCTAGCAGCTTTCTTGTGCATCATCTTTACAAGCGGTTTCCTTCTGAGATAATGGCTACACAGCCAAAATTTCATGCAGTGTGCAATGTATGGTCTGAGCAACAACAGGCTGTGCCCACCCAACTCCTTCATCCTGTACAGCAATGCTGCCAGCATTCATACATGGATTTGCAAAACAAATCTCTGGATTTGACACTGAGCATGTGCACTTAACTTCATTGGTTAACTATAGCGAACCCTGTACTGAATGGAACCTGTCCTGTTAATGCTCCCGAAGCATTTCCGAAGCCTCCCTTCGGCCGGGAGACAGCGGTATTTGACCGAAATGGTCGAATACCGCTAAGGGGGAGCCAGGACAGCACCGGGAGAGGAGAGGGAGTTGTTATGATCATGTCTGCAGCGTTTACTGCTGGCTGCAATGGTATTGTAACCCAAGCAGCTCTGATGTCATTACATACATTTTCTTGCATAGTTTGGTTTGCACTTAAACTAGTTGCTGATTCCATCTGCAGTCGCTCTGAAGTTAATGACAGTTTAATATGCTTTTGTGTAAACAAACATTGTCTGCTGCAATGGAGGGGCAATCCCTTTCCTGCAGGCTGCATATCATTGTCTGTCTTTTCCTGCTGTCAGCCTGTGATTAATTACCATTCACTTGTGTGGGAATCTGCAGGTCTGCTCCCATTGGATGACCTCAGTATAAAGAACTGCTTCCTGCAATGCTTGATGGGCTACCATAGTCTCAGATTCAGTCTGTTACTCTGCTCGTGCCCCACCTCGTTCCTGGTCCGTGTGGACTGCGCTGACTCCTGCGAAGGGGTCAGCGAGTCCTCCTAGTTCTGCTCTTGTTCTAGAAGTTGTTACTTTGCTTGTCTTGTGTCATATATTGGTTCATCGCCAATATATACGCATACTTGCACGTTTATTATTTTCCTTGTATTCGTGTTACGTTGATACATCAGTGTCGCTGATATATACGTACACGAACTGTTTATATCCTGTGTTCCGTTAGTCAGCGTTCCAGCACGCTGAGCTAGTTATCCTGTTCCTGGTCCTGTTTGTGGATTGCGTTTATCTCTGCGAAGAGATAGCGAATCCTTCTGAGTCCTGTCCCCTGTATTACTCCAGTCTTAGTCAGAGTTCCTGCTTATGTCATATATCGGTTCATTGCCGATATATACATATGTTAGTCAGACGTTACAAATAGTTTCATTGATAGCTGTAATTGTAATACGCTAGGAAATCATACTTATTGTATATTTATCTGTGTTACGTTCATCTATCTTGATCCTGCTATTTCCTGACTATCCTGTCCTGTCTTGGTGAGGCACGCCATTGCTGCAAACGCATTGGCTACCTCATTCCAGTCTGTTTTATTGTGGACGCTTGCTGTCACTAAGTAGTGGCTAGTTAAGCAAGCGTTCATTCTGTCTACCTGTCCTGATCTCCTCAGTCCTGGTTTATGCTCTCAGCGCTACTTTGCGCTGAGACGTTATTACGAAAGTGTTGTTTGTGGCTGTTCGGATCTGCACCGGCTCTGTGCACCACAATCTCCTATTGGAGTCAGTCCTCTCCTCCACTAAACTGGGGATATCCTGATTCCTTGTGCTGGTGTGTGTACCTCCTTCACGTCAGCTTATGTGTTGCATGCTGACTGTGGAGATTACACCTCCAAGCTTAACAGGAGTGCTCTATGGGACCCAGAGGCCAGAGCCTCCCTCTCCTTAGGTGAGTATCTGACTTTTTTTTTTTTTTAAACGGTTCCCATTAGCTTTATTTATTTATTATTTATTTATTTATTGTATTTATAAAGCGCCAACATATTACGCAGCGCTGTAGCTTTAACTCTTCCTGTACTGGAAACTATATTAGACTTATGTCTCTGTTCCCAATGTTTTATTTCTTAGCTGTACTACACATACAAATCATTATATCATACGTTTATTTTCACTTCTTTATTTTCACTTCAGTGTCTCTTTAAATGTAGGGCAACAGACACAGGCCTCAAGCTGTTTCAGGCAAAAACGCCCATTTTCTTTTTTAAAATGTTTATTAAAAAATATTGTATTGATCAAGAATAGCAGATCATAATGTCATCATGTATCACAACAGTGGAATAACATGGACTTGAGGAGCATTAAAACAAGAAACATACAACCATGGTATTCTTAAATACGATTTTTAAATAAATGAAAATACATTTTTAAATAAATTAAAAACACTAATTTTCGAGCGAGTTTGTGCACTCACTGTTGCAAAACTTTATGAATGAAGTAAAGCTGCTATTCAGCTGAAATCTATTTGAATGTGCCGGTCTCTACGAAACAAATATACTGCGGACGGAGACTCACCTGCTACCGAACGTGGGGGTTGACCTAAGACTAGGGGTGCATGTGGACCCAGTACTGGGGTAGACACATCTGCAACCA
Organism: Hyperolius riggenbachi; assembly: GCF_040937935.1. Classification (NCBI taxonomy): domain Eukaryota; kingdom Metazoa; phylum Chordata; class Amphibia; order Anura; family Hyperoliidae; genus Hyperolius; species Hyperolius riggenbachi. The sequence goes on from NC_090647.1 coordinate 222,375,800, forward strand.
ACATATACTGGTCTGACCCTTCTGTCAAATTTAAGCAGGGCCGGATTTAGGCCTTTTTCCTGTGGCCTAGGGCACCACAGGAAAAAGGGCACCGAAGCAGCAGCCTATACTGGAGCAGCATTTGCAAGCTTGCAAATGCTGCAGTGCAGAGAGATCAGATGAGCGCCTGACCTTAGTACTCTGCTGCCAGCCGCCTGTGTAGCGGCCGCCCTGCTCTCACTGCATGTTGACGATGTGGCTGGTGGCTATGGACTTGGGCAGCATTGCAGAGTTGCAAGCGGAGTATGTGGAATAGCAGCTGCCAGTCACTCACATCTCTGCTCGTCTCCAACGTAGAAGCTTCCTCTTCCCATCTGACTCGCTGGTAAGATGCTAAAAAGTCACAAGTGAGAGATGCTGGTTGGAGGGACAGATGTACAGCAGCAGCTGATGGAGATGGACAGGAAATGGAAGCTTCTGCGCTGGATAAAAGCGGAGAGGTGACACTGACGGCTACTGCGGTGTGGAGGTGAGCTGGCTACCTATACCAAAAGGTGGGAGTGGGAAAGGGAGGGATTAAGGGAGTCACCTAGCTACCTATAATTGAGGGGGAGGCGTCATCAGGCTACTTATACTAGAGGGAAAGAGGGAGGGGTCATCTGGCTATCTATACTAAAGGGGAGCGCCTGGTGACAGTGGCCTTGGGTGGTAAAAAGAACAGAAATCCAGCCCTGAATAGAAGACTTCGTTGTGGCCTACGAGTCAAAATGTTTGCCCACCCCTGCGATAGATGATTCTCGACCGAGGACAGGATGATGACCCCTCCTGCTCTATTGTGCAATATGCTGTCGGCTCTTCTCCTCTCTCCATAGCAACAGAATGTGTCGCCAGCCTGAAGGCTGTACAGAACTCTGCCCCGAACTGTTTCTGTAGGCTAAAACAGAAATTAAATATGATGACTGAGACCACCCATTAAGTCACCCCAATGAGAACGTATGTGGAATAAGTTGATCATGATCACCTTTAGTTACAGTGAAATACTGTCTAAATATTTTTGTGAACAAGAAATAACACTTCTCTGTGAAAGTGGCATCATTGCAGTGGCAAATACTACATCAGTAAACATAATCTTCATAATTCACAGATTCTATAGCATGGCTGCCTTTTATCGTCAAGTCAGTGTAAGGTGTTAACAATCATAGCAAACACATACAGAACTTTGTGCCTGGACTTCTACCTTTATCAGTGCATTTGCCAAACAAGTATGTACCGTATGTGCTTAGTAATAGCCAATTGTTAACCTATATATCACCGATCACCAATTCCGTTCATAGTACGTAAGGATTACAAATGTCTAACTGCAAATCTAAATCAACAGGAGTCAGCTATCACCAAAGCATTTCAGATAAATACTGTTCAATGAAGTGAGAACATTTGGTCCTAGAAAGCGGTAGAAAATAGCAGCACCCCTGCTCCTGTCAATCACTGGTTTTAAAATACCGCAGATCACAAGCCCTGTCCATTAGGAGCCATGAATTAATTTAGCAAAGTTAGTAATTAATGCACTCAGTGCTCACAACTTTACCAAATGAAAAGAGGTCATCTCTGTTTTATTTTTAATGTCTGTATTTTTCAAAATCCCCAGGAGGAGAGCAGGACATCCACTTGCCCATTTCACAGATGCAAGCATGTACTATACATTCTAAACACATGCTGGTTACCAATAGTCAAACAGGGGTCCGGACTTTCTGTCCACATTGTTGGAATAGTTTCAAGTAGAACTGGTATAGGCTTTGTCCTTGCTGCTGTCAAAAATATAACTACATTTTACCAGTGAAATCCCAATTCCAGGGACAATGCTTTCATAATTCTGTGAAAACATTCAGCATCAGAGCTAGCTTTTACTATGTTAACTATCCTTTATCAGGTGATGATAAAGAATTATTGTCTCAGTCAGTACCTGCTTCACAGATCTTCAGAGCTGCTGGCAGTGATCTTCTCAGGCAGTTTTGTTTGTGTCCTGCCCCATTCCAGTCTGATGCAGACTAAGCTACTGGATGGTGCATTTATAATCAGAAATAGTCAAGGTTTCTGTGTTTGCTCGCAAATAGTATTCAAGTTGAAAGTGAGCCAAACCAACTCAACGGGTACTGAGTTAAACTGGCTCAGTTTCAAGTTGCATGCTATTTGCTTGTTAACTTTGAAAAATAACATCTAAACAATCATCTCTATTTATAACTACACTTTTAAAGCGGACCTGAACTCAGAACTTCATCTTGGCAGTAAAAGATAAGCAACAGCATAATAACCTTTAAAGAAAAAGTTGATACAAATCCTACAATAAATCTGCAGTGTTTCTGCTTCCTGCTTTCATGGAAGCAGACATATTGTTAAAGGGAAGGTTCAGGGAGGGGATTCAAAAAATAAAAATAAATTTCCACTTACCTGGGGCTTCCTCCAGCCCGTGGCAGGCAGGAGGTGCCCTCGCCGCCGCTCCGCAGGCTCCCGGTGGTCTCCGGTGCCCGACCCGACCTGGCCAGGCCGGCTGCCAGGTCGGGCTCTTCTGCGCTCCATTTCCTGGGACTTCTGCGTCCCACGCCGGCGCGCTGACGTCATCGGACGTCCGCCGGGCTGTACTGCGCATGCGCAGAACTACTGCGCATGCGCAGTACAGCCCGGCGGACGTCCGATGACGTCAGCGCGCCGGCGTGGGACGCAGAAGTCCCAGGAAATGGAGCGCAGAAGAGCCCGACCTGGCAGCCGGCCTGGCCAGGTCGGGTCGGGCACCGGAGACCACCGGGAGCCTGCGGAGCGGCGGCGAGGGCACCTCCTGCCTGCCACGGGCTGGAGGAAGCCCCAGGTAAGTGGAAATTTATTTTTATTTTTTGAATCCCCTCCCTGAACCTTCCCTTTAACATCCTTATGCTTCCAAATGAGCTTACTTACCTTAACTGCTGTTGCAGTCAGCTGACACGGGAGAGATCAAATTACAACTTTTGATTAGACACAAATGAGGGGAAATTAGGCTAAACTCTCTAAATACATACAGGGTGCATTTATCTATGTTTTCCTTCCATCCTGTGCAAGAGTTCAGGTCCACTTTCAGCTATTCAGATTCATTTTTATATTAAAAGTGCAGCTATCCAAAATGACCCTATAGCCATAAATATGCATAAGTGTAAAGGAATACACTGGTTATCTATGAGGTTTTGCACGCATACCTGCAGAGCTGTAGTGCACTTATAGTGACCCTATCAACCCTCACTTAGGCCCTTATTCAATTCACTATTTCTCCTAAGTTTTCTCCAAGGAGATAATGTTATATCTACTGTTTAAAATAACTTGTTTTATACATTATGAAAATATCACCTGGGAGAAGACTTGGGAGAAAGAAAGGGAACTGAATAAGGGCCCTGGACTGGTTGAGACGTTTTTGAAGGCAAACTTTTGAATTAAGTGAAGCTGCCATTTAAACATTCGTTTCGGTGCAAGTCAGCTGCAGTTTGAAGTAACTTTCTCTCTTTTCACAGGTGTATAGCAATGTTTTTCTTAAATTTGACCTCAGGATAAAGTCATAAAGGGACCAGAATGAAATAAAACTCCATACTAAATTCTCTACAGTGATTTTGAGGTAATGAATACATTTTTTTACATTAAATACAGAATTTTACTTTATGCTTGAGAAAGGAGCATGTTGCAATGAAACATCGCAAAAATAAGTCATATACTGATGTAAATTTATGAAATATGATCAAGCTTATTGCCCCTTTATGAAATGGCAATAGCAGAAGTGAAGTAGAACAGGCAACAAAAACAGGTAGTGGCAGTAAGTGCTCAGGTGATCATCTCTTTTATAAATGTGATCATCAGCATAAGCATTATTTCTGCAGAAATAAGGGATAGGGAACTTTTATGGCAAACGGTTGGCTGTCATGCTTATTAATAATAGGGCACATGGTACGTGTAATTCATTTCTTCAAGTGGTGTCAACCCAAACGTGTATTATGATTGAAGTATAACATCATATTTACTGTAATCTGTGATATTGAGCTTTATCCTAAACACTTGCATTTCCAAGGATGTGCCCCCCCTCCCTTCAGTCTCAGCTGTGGTGGTCTGCTCTGTCCTGACCCTGCTGGTCTCCTCACCCTTGCAGTCCCCGCTATGGTGGTCTTCTCTGTCCTGGCCCCATGTTCCCTGGTGGTCTCCTCCCCCTTGCAGTTCTTGCTGTGGTGGACTCCTCTGCCCTGGCTCTTGCAGTCCCTGTGGTGGTCTTTTCTGTCCTGACCTTTGCAATCTCTGTGATGGTCTCATTATAAGACCTGCATAGGGACTGCAAGGGTGAGTATAATAGACCAGCACAAAGGCTATAATAGGGACAGAACAGTGTTGACCTCCACAGACACCTAAACCTTACTCCCAAGCAGCAGCAAGGGGCAGGACAGGGCCAGGGAAGAGAAACCACAACAGGCAATGGAAGGGCCAGGACAGAGGAGACCACCACAGGCACTGGTAGGGCCAGGACAGAGGGGACCACAACAAGCAATTGAAGGGTCAGGGCAGGAGGCCTTTGCAGTGACTGTGGTGGTCATCTCTGTCCTGGCCTTTGCAACCCTTGTTGTGGTCTCCTATTCTGACCCTTGCTGTCGCTTGGGGGGGGGGGGGTTGGGGATTAATTTACTTTTCAGTACATTTTTTGGTACGTGGGAGGAGCCTAAGTAGACTGAGAAAACCCATGCAAACAGGGAAAATATACACATGCCATGCACATGGTGTGTGGAAATGGAATTGAGCCTAGGACTCTGGTAAGAGGTTTGGTCAACATTAAAATCCTAGAGTGTGTGTATATAGGAAGGGGGAGAGTTAAAGAGGTCAGTTTGTTTGTGCATCAAATAGGTCAGAAACAGCTCTAAGTTCATTCATGCGAAATAAACCTTATGATCCTGATCATGTGGAATCATTATCAGGCGGGTTTTGCTAAGAAACCTTTCAGACGCAGCCTATCTGTCTGCATAATTTTTTTATGGCAGGTTCCCAGTAATATTGACAGCTATTATAATTGACAGAGACAGAGAGTGAAGTCTAGACATTCTTTCTTTTGTTTTGTGTACAGGTATATTGTACTGGCGTCTAATCTATGTACGGTAGGTTTTTATATAGGTTGTGCAGGGTCACGCAAAAGCACAGTAGTTTTTTGTTGTTGTTTTTTTTACTTGAACACCCCATTAGTGAAAGTTCCTCAGCAAGATGGAATCTCAGTGTAGGATTCAGTGAGAAACATTCTGACTATACCAGACATGCTGCATTCTCTGGTCTTGTCTGACAGGGTTGTAGAAGTGATCTCACAGGCATGGAAGGCGTTCCTTGCTGATCTCAGCTCACCCAACATGCTATAAGACACACACAGAAGCTCAGTTACTGTCACCAAAAGTGACAGTGATTATTTCAGGTGACAGTTTAGAAAAGATCATTGTACAGACACACTGCTCGGCTTTCTGCTGAGCAGCCTGTTCTCTACTGTAGCAATTGGATGGGAGGACGATCAGGAGATTACAAAAGCGATGGGGCAAGAGCAAACCAACAATGTCACAGAAAACCTGTACACAGGATAGGTTGTCACCTGGAAGGATCACAAACAACCTCATTGGATGAAGAAATTCTAGATTGTATACAATGCCACACCATACATTTTTTTATTTGATTCGAGCATTCCGATCCAATTTTCCGATTTATTGGAAGTTTCGATCAGAATCTTTGAGGTACCACACACACGTATTTGAGATTGCTGCGATTTCAGGATAAAAGATCGTAAACTCCGAAGAAATGTGTTGGTTAGAAAAATCAAGAGAAAAAAGTGAATAAATTAAGTTTGGTATGTACTGAATAGTTACATACATTTTTTTTCTGGTTGAATACAATTTCACAATCAAACACACACCATTCAATTCTTGATAAAATTGGTCTACATTTTCCAACATGTCCAAATGAAAAATATTGAAAAAAAAAACCCCTGGAAATTCAATCAGATTTCTCGATCGAAAACAAATAAAGGCTTTCGATCAACTTGGGACAACCAATCATGTTTATCAAATTGGTGAAAAATTGGATCTTTTAATTGTATGGTGTGTGGCCACCTTTATTCGGAACCATTGTTAATATATGATGGTGGTGAAATTCATTGGGAGGTCCCCTCATGTCTGTCACACAGCAGTTCCGCATGGGGAGTTTCTGTTTATACATTGGTATGCATTGTTCACCACTTTTACATAATGCTTGTAATCTACAAACTTAATGTAGGAAGTCATTAAAATGTACACTAACCTGTGTTTGAGCAGGTTCATTAGACCTGACCGTTTGTTCCTGTGAGCCTGTCCAAATAGCAAAGCTTACAGATGTTACCATTAAAGCACACAGACTTGTATTGTTTATTGGTTTATTTAATAAAATAGCTTTTATGACATATAAATACAACATTAGGATATCACAAAATAGATTTTAGTTCCTGTATATACATGCCATATCAACATCAACAAACATATGTTCTACTTTAATTAGTGCTGTATACACTGAATATTGAAAACATAATCTGTACAATTTATTTACTGATATATCAAAATGTTACTAGCACCAACTAGGAAAAAGCCAGGAGTGGTTTACTAAAGAGTGTCAGTTTCCCACAAACCTGTATAAGGGTATATGGATGCTAAAAAATAGACCAGCACTTTGAGGCTCGGTTCGCACTTGCAGTGCATCACGTGCGGCCAGTGGGAGCAGACAGTGTAGTGTTAGCTGCGATGGTGCGCTGTAGTCACAGAAGTGTAGTCCACTTACCACAATGGATCTGTTGCAGACTGACAAGGGTAAACAGCTCCTATATATAAAATAGGAGCCATTCACTGTCAGTTTTGCAACGAGTGGGGAATGGACTGCATTTGAAGCAAGTGATGACTGGCATCAAGTGGCATTAGCTAGCACAATATACTGGCTCTGTCATGCATCTTATATTAATGCTGTGAAGGATAAGATAGTTAGGCTTGGTTCATACATAAATCTGTACATTTCTGGTCCAGTCTAGTCCTGTCATTTTTGCATCAGTTTTCTATCAGTTTTACCTGACCAGATTGGAACTGTACACCTTTTATGTATGAACACACCCATAGAAAACAGATACAAAACTGACATAACTGGACTGAAAATGTGCAGATTTATGTGTGAAACAAGCCATAGAAAACTCATACAAAACTGTCATAAACTGACAGGACTGGACACCTTTTATGTGTGAACCAAGCCTTAGGGAGTATCTCCCAAAATACCTGCAGTGGGAGTTTTTAGCAGTTAAAGGGATACTGTAGGGGGGTCGGGGGAAAATGAGCTGAACTTACCCGGGGCTTCTAATGGTCCCCCGCAGACATCCTGTGCCCGCGCAGCCGCTCACCGATGCTCCGGCCCCCCCTGGACAGTGATGTTGATTTGAGCTTTGACTTTGGTTTAGTGGACAGACTCACACTCTTAAGTGAAGCATCCCACAATGTTGTCATGCAAATTATGTACTCTTGAATATACTACCTAAACTATCATGTAAACAGTGTACAGTACTGGCACTGGGTATACAGTCAAACTGGCTTCATTGACCGTTCTGTCTTATAATACTAGCTTTTCAACACGTGGTGCACATACCCCAGGAGGTACTTTCATTTGGTTCAGGCAGTACTTCTGCTAACTAAAATGAATAACAGCAAATCTAAGGCACAATTCCAGTAAAATAGTTTAGCGTGGAAAGGCACGAGAAACTTTTGGGGGTATTTTTAAGCCACTCCATTGTGTACCATGTCATCGTCCTTCCTCCCTCTCCATAGCAACAGACATATCACTTGTTTGTAGGCTAGCGTTGTTTGTGTACAGGACTCGGCCCACAACTGTAGCCTGAAGGATTGAGTCCCGTTCCCTGCAGGCAACAGTAAGTGCAGATGTGTACACCGTTAGGCTTTCACATTCTAAAAATAAAAATCTGTAGGAAAGTCTAATTCTTCCTCACTCTACAAAAAGTGTTTTATGTCTAGTTGTCAGTTTTATAGAGATTTCACTACACTACTTTCTATCTGGATAGTAAATGATAGACTAGTACACAAGGCAGCAATAACATTTCAGAAGAGATTCGTACCATTACCACAAGATCCATATCTAAAATATTTTTTTTTGTCCTGGAATTGGGCTTTAAAGGCTATAATTATAAACAGTGTCTAAGCCACATTGAGTTTGTATGTTAACAACTAGAGAAAGCAAGAATGAGTGGTTCATCGCCTTTATATACACAACAATGGATAATATGAAGCAATGATGGCGAGAGGTGTCCTCTCTGGTACTGAGGCAGTGACAGGTACTCTGACTGGGGTTTTCCCATTGCAATAACCTTTTATATCATGTTATCTGGCCAGTCATATTGATCTGATGAAGTTATTATATTTGTGAATTTTACTTTTGCCTTTAGTTTCCAACAGAACCTTGAGAAATCATTGTTGGGATTTTTTAACCATTTCAGCCCGCGGGGATTTTTCGCCTTATGCATCAGAGCAATTTTCACCTCCCATTCATTCGCTAATAACTTTATCACTACTTATCACAATTTATTGATCTATATCTTGTTTTTTTCCGCCACTAATTAGGCTTTCTGTGGGTGGTACATTTTGCTAAGAGCCACTTTACCGTAAATGCATTTTAACAAGATTAATAAGAAAAAAATGGAAAAAATTCATTATTTCTCAGTTTTCGGCCATTATAGCTTTAAAATAATCCACGCTACCATAATTAAAACCTATGTATTTTATTTGCCCGTATGTCTCGATTATTATACCATTTAAATTTTGTCCCTATCACAATGTATGGCGCCAATATTTTATTTGTAAATAAAGGTGCATCGTTTCCGTTTTGCGTCCATCACTATTTACAAGCTTATAATTTTGAAAATGTTTGTAGTATACCCCCTTCAAATGCATATTTTAAAAGTTCAGACCCTTAGGTAACTATTTATGTCTTTTTTTTTTTTTCTAATTGTAATTTTTTTTTTTTTTACTATTAAAACTTTTATTTGGGTAATATTTTGGTGTGGGACATAAACTGTTAATTTTTAATGTTGTTAGCTGTGTAAATAGTAATGTAAAAAATGTGTAGCTGTAGTTTTACTATTTGGCCACAAGATGGCCACCTTCGTTTTTTGTTTCCCTCCTTGTACTTCTCTCTAAGCGGAAGTACAAGGGGGATGCGGAAATCTCTCCGGGCAGAAGAGCCGGAGCCTCACAGGTGAGCGCTTCGGTTTTTCTGCGGGGGAAAGGGATCGGTGATCGGGAACCATGTTCCCTTTCACTGATCCCAGGGCTACCGGGCGGCACAGCGGGGATGCGGGGGCGCGCCCGCAATCGCGGGCGGGAGCGCGCCCAAGCACCAAGCACGGGAGCGCTGCAGAGCTGCCGCCCGGACGTGGGCGGCGGAAATGGTTAAACATTTTCTGGGCATTCTTTCAATGCCTGAAGGATTTTATGCCCTGTGTCTGTATAAAGTTTTTTCATATCTTTTTCCATATTTTACACATTCAGGATAATTTGTGTATGATACACGCTACCACTTACTTAAAGAGAATCTGTATTGTTAAAATCGCACAAAAGTAAACATACCAGTGCATTAGGGGACATCTCCTATTCCCCTCTGTCACAATTTCGCCGCTCCCCGCCGCATTAAATGTAGTCAAAAACAGTTTTAAAAAGTTTGTTTATAAACAAACAAAATGGCCACCAAAACAGGAAGTAGGTTGATGTACAGTATGTCCACACATAGAAAATACATCCATACACAAGCAGGCTGTATACAGCCTTCCTTTTGAATCTCAAGAGATCATTTGTGTGTTTACCTTCTGTCCCCCTGCAGCTCTCATCCACTGAATACTAGTGACAGGCTGTGAGGCTGATCGTTTCTTCCTGCAGACAGCTCTGCCGGTGTCTGTAATTCCTCAGTATGTGTCAGCCAGCTCCTTTCACAGCCTAACAGAGGAGGATTTTTATCCAGCTCTCTTCTCTCACTGATATCAGAGAGCAGAGACGCTGCTGGCTTATGTAAATAACACACACACTGGAGTGTGCACAGAGGGGCCTGGAGAGGAGTGTGCATAACAGATCAGCACGGAAGAGTTGGCAGCCTTCCAGACACAGGGCGACAAGTCTGACAGGGGAAAGATACATTGATTTTATTACAGAGACGGTGATAGTAGAAAGTGCTGCAGTAAGCCAGAGCACATTAGAATAGGTTTAGGAACTTGTAGGATGGTAGAAAACAGGATGAAATTTTTGTTACAGAGTCTCTTTAAAGTGAACCCGTGGTGAAAATAAACTGATGAGATAGACAATTGTATTTATACTTCTACTTCTAAAAATTATTATTTTTTAGATATCCCGTGGTTTTATTTTATATTTAAACATTTACAAAGTAGATTGAATGTTTTGCTGCTTCTACTCAGTAGCAGTCTATTAAGTGCCCCAGACTTCAAATACATTAACTATTGAACTATTAACCTTTTTTTAAATTTCCTTTTGATCTCAGAAGTTGTATTGTGCCAGGAACACTTTTATGGCTGTAATCTGTTTATCAGTGAGGTTTACTAAATCCCCGACAAGGTACCGACAAAGCAGAAGCTGTCACTTCCATGCCTAAATAGTAACACTTTCAGGCAGCAAAATAAAATAAGTAAAACAGCTTAGTTATTAATATGTTTTGCACCGTACATACACATGTTTATGTCATCATGAAACACGTCGTTTTGGGTACACTTTAAATACATAGTCATATATAAATTGACATTTCACAGTTCATGCTTTTTTTCTGCTGTTGCATAACCACTTAACGACCAGCTAACGCCCATAGCGTATTGCCGGAAGGATATATTTTCATATTATTACTCACTGGGTTACAATTCTTTTCTTTGTTGTTTAGTTAGAATGTATTTTAGTAATGGGAAAATAAGCATAATGTAATGTTTGGTAAGCATATACACATTTGTATGTACAGCCAATAAATGTACCATATGTGTATGAAGGATACCAGAGACAATGTGACCTACAATAGTTGGCTCTTGCTACAGACTAGCATGCAAAGGGTTGCTTTCTTTGATTCAGTTAAAGAGTACCTAAATTATAAATTACAGTTTTCTTTAAACCTAATCAGTTGCCAAGATATATAAAATCACACATGATAAAGTGTGGTTTTCTCACCCCCAGGATCCGTACTCCACATGTGGTCCTGAAATCCCCGCCCCCACTGTGAAATTGGGCCCTGGCATTTTTTCTCTTTCCAAACCATAGGTGCAAAGGATGCTGGGTCATAGCTCCACCCCCCATGTCCATGTGATCGAATCTAGGCAGACATCTGAAATAAGAATTATAGCAAATAGTCACGCTAAGACAGGCTACAGCAGTTCTCCTGTGTCTCCTCTCTGTTACACACAGTGAAAAGAGAAATAATCTGCCAGGCAGGCAGAGAACAGGGGAGGGAGGGGCATGGGAGTTAACTAGTCTTGAGGGGAAGACACAAAGCTTCAGCATTAGGATAAATAAGGAAGTGCTGCTACAGCTATAAATGTGAGCCTGTTCTATCCAATATGATGTACCAGATATAAACTTTATATGTTCATCTAACTCTATATAGTGCATAGACTACATATATGTATTGCCATTCAGACCTTTTTTTGGCCGGAGATGGTCTTTAAGGAACACTTTGGCCTCGATTCATAAACAGCAGTGCGATAAAAAAAATCTTGTCGGGAAAATACCGCACTCGGTATTTTCCCGGTCTGTGTGCTAATTCATAAAGATTTCCCCAGCTGCCCTTGGAGGTCGGTAAATTACCGCAGCCCATTGAGCGGTAGAGTAGAGCAGTGTTCCGATTCCCTTTTTGCCCTGCAGAAATGAATCACACACACGGCTCTCTCTGGCTCTTTCTACTGATGACTCAGACAGATGAGTCACACAGTCTTTCCCTGCCTGCAGAAATTACTCACACAGACGGCTCTTTCTACTGATGACTCAGACAGATGAGTCACACAGTCTTTCCCTGCCTGCTGAAATGATTCACACAGACGGCTTCTGGCTCTCTCCACAGATGAATCAAACAGACTTTCGGCTCTCTGCACTTTGCATTCATCAGAGCTGTCAGAGCTGTCGGTAACTTGTTAAGACCTCACTAGAGGTGTCGGTAACTACCGCCAGGCTTACCGCATGTTGAAGGCTTTATGAATTGACATTTTCTGACAATTTACTGACATGTGTTGTCGGTAACTGCAGCCAAGTCGGTAATTTATCTCCCTGGTCGGTAATGTCAGCTTTTCATGCGGTAACAGCCTTTATGAATTGACATTTTGCTAAGTGGTCGGTAAAGTCTGCTGTTTTCAGCATTACCGCATGAGGTAATGCTTTATGAATCGAGGCCTTTGTAGGTGAAAAGTGGATTCCATTGTGTTCAGTTAGTATGTTCAGTTAGTTGTCTAGCTTTACGCACTGTAAAATTATTCATATACAGCTAAAAAAACGTATTACAGTAAAGGCTAACTGCTGTGTTTTCAAGTAAATTTAGTACAGTAAAGTGCATGTTCTACATTTTAAAGAAATGTATACAGTCTGCAAGCTAGCATCTTTGCTGCCACTATTATATGCCAGTGGGCATCGTTTATACATAAATGAATCTTAGAATACAGTACACATCTGAGGTATTAACACTTAAGATGAAAAAGTTTTGAAACAGACCTGTCTTTCCTTTCATAACTATGTTTTGGCATATTTGACTAAAAGTCCTAACAGGTCATTGTACACGTTCAGAGCAGAAACAAAACTATGCGTTTTCTTTGCATAAAACATGCATATGTACAATGTAGCAGGTGCTTAATATTAAAATAAGTATATGTATTAAAGCCTTAGTGCATAACACATCACTTAGCTTTATGAATCTCCGATAACATCACCTGTCTCTCCAGCTCATGGTACCTGACTTCCTGTTCCACGGATGCAGTTTGCCTCAGCCAGCCTGTCAGACCTCTGAACTCTGTTACCTGCCACTGCAATTCCTGTGTGACTAATCACAGAGGAGGTAGAAGGTGTGGCCAGCGAATGTTTGGGATTTGGCATTTCCAACTCAGGATAGAGATATTAGGTCTACTACGATATCGCATTCTGATTGATTTAGATACCTCAGTGTTGTATTGTAACTTCAATGCAGTAAAAATGTAAAGCATGGTAGAGTTTTCATCCAGCATGTTATTAAAATGTTTTGTTTTGGGTTTTTTTCATCATTTTCAGTTATCTCTTATTTCAGCTATAAAAATTTGGGCGACTAGGCCAGAATTTGCAGCTCTCACATTTCTTGCTGGGAAGGTCATTAAATCCAGCTTTAGCCATTTATTTCTTTTTAGTTTTGTATACAGTGGGATCTGTTAGGACCCATGCCAGGCTGTTATTGCTGTTTGTGTCTCTGTAGTGGAGGATTCCCCGTATATCCGGTCCTAGCGACCACAAGAGCTGTAATGTAAACACAGGATGCCATTGGCAAAGGAAGTGTGACCGGCTTCCTGTTTGGGCAGGAAGCAGGTCAGGAACACAGGAAACAAGGCTGAAATTCTAACTTCTAATTCTACCTCATCCAAACTTAAAATAACATGTTTGAGTTTAACTGTCAGTAAACAAGGATAAGTTAAATGCCCAGATCATTACTACAGTATCGAGAATTAAAGACTGTGACAGTTACTTACAGTGAAGCAGTGTTCCAGAGTTTGGTTGCTCTCCTTGTGGCTCTGTGGTCTGCTTCAGTGCCAGTCAGGATAGTGTACAGAACAGCAGATGGCATGCTTACCAGGTTAAGCAATAGTTTCAGCAAGTGCCATGACTCGACAAGCTTATTTTAAGAAGAAGGTGATGTAAATTATGAAATTTGTTATTTAAATCTGAAGTAGGGCTCAAATCTAAACAAAATATACTGGCAAGGGAGAGAAACGTCTATACTGACCTACTTCATGGCACTTCCAGACTACCCAGGCCCATCATAGATCACAGCTAATGCTTCTATTCCCAGACAGACACCTTCCATACAATGTCATGCAAAATGACTGGGTCAGTAACCAGAAGTAAAGCTTTGAGCTGCAGTCAGTGAAGGAGATCTTTCAGCTTCAGCAGGAGGCTATGAGAGTGACAGCCAGACTGAAGGAAAATGTGAAAGGAAACCTAAGATGAGTGATATGGAGTCTGCCATATTTATTCCCTTTTAAACAATACCAGTTTCCTGGCAGCCCTGCTGATCTCTTTGGCTGCAGTAGTGTCTGAATCACATACCTGAAACAAGCATGTGGGTAATCCAGTCAGACTTGAGTCAGAGCATCTGATCTGCATTCATGTTCAGGGTCTATGGCTATAAGTATAAGAGACACAGTATCAGTAGGACAGCCAGGCAATTTGCATTGTTGAAAAGGAAATTAATATGTCAGCCTCCATATCCAACTCACCTCAGGTTCCTTTTATGCCCCTTGCACCCTTTTAAACTGCACCGTGCTGCGGTACACCTCCTGCATCGCAAATTTCATATGTAAAACCAGCCTTAAGGATCTCCAATCAAACTGCCATGGAGAAAGTGAGTCTGGATGTTTCCACCTAAAAGGCTTTTTGTTTAACTTGGAGTTCTACTTAATACAGCTTCTTAACATGTAACATTTTTATTCTTGTCCTATAGATTGTAGAAGCTTTTTACTGGCATATTCCTAATGTTAATCTCTAGGATTCTGCACATTCATCGTCAGTGTCGCCCATGTCTGCTCTTGAACTTAGCAATGGTATTTTTTGGACATGGAGAGTTACTTTACTTCTTTTTAGTTAAGTCATAGGTCTCAGCAGGGGAAAAAGTTCAGGGTCAGTAATTCAGTAATCTGAAATAGCTGTACTTTAGTTTATAATGTGCATTACATCCCACAAGTGACAGCCATACTAATATGGCCTGTAGTATGTGTTGGTTGTCCACAAGTCTGGTGATAATAACTAGAAAGCAGGACACTGGTGGAGAAAAGCACAGGTGAAAGTGTGTTATGACAACACACTCTGATGGAAGCATTGCGTGTCCAGGGTCAGGTTTCATCATGTGTCGTTGGTTTAACCACTGTTGGTATCAGGCTTGGGTTTAACATTTCTTGCGCAAAAAATAGCATCAACACCAGGTGCAAATTTCCATTTCTGAGTTAGATATCAGTTGCAAAGCCTCTTAAATAAAGTTGTTCCAGTGTAAAGTAAAGTGCACAGTATGGTAGGAGTTTGATGTTTAGAAGTAACGTTCATAAGTTGCATTTCATAAGTTCAATGTAAACAAAAGAGTGTCAAGTGGGTATATTTAGAACAGGTCTATATTCAGTGCAAGTATTGTGCAAGCTGCTCATCTGAGTGAATGTCCACATACACCTTAAATAGACAAGTGCTTCTCCCCTTCCCTGTGCTGTAGAGAAAACACAGAGACATTAGAAGGCATGCCTCATAAGGTCACAGTGTGCAAAACATTGACAGGACTACCGCAAAGCAAAGGAACAGGTTAATGTTTCACAACTCTCGTATTCTCCCCGTAGTATGTTTGGGTATTCTGCATATGATATCATTAACCCCTCATCCACTGAAACAAATTTATTTTAGGCACAATCTGTTCAAACTGTTATGCCACCTTAATGACGGTTTTAGTATTAACTATTGCCTCATACTAGTACTCCCTATTAGAATGTAACCAGCAAAAGTCTACACTTGACAATGGCAAGCTCAGAGAGGCACAGTATTCCCTTCTTTATAAGCACCCCATTCATGGGAACAAGCAGAATTTCAACATCATTTGGGTAAATTGGCAACTCCAAGGCAAGCAACACTAGGCTAAACAGGTAATGAATACTGTTATCAAAGTTGATTACTTTGCTGTCTAGGCTTAGAAAATAACTGTAACCATGACAGTACAGAAAGATGGAGCTTGTCTATCAATATCTATATATGTTGGTATATATGTTGGCATAGCACAGGACAGGGTAAACATAACCTAAAAAAACAAGTAAAGGCAAGAGATGTTATCTGCCTTCTTACAAACACTGAATGGTTTAAAGTTAATTGGGTTCCCCCTAAAAATTGGATGTAGACTATGATGGCTATGGTAGGGATTAGACTGTGAGCTCCTCTGAGGGACAGTTAGTGACAACACTATATATACTCAGTAAAGCACTGTGGAAGATGTTGGCACTATATAAACACTACAGTAAATAATAATAGTAATTTAAAATAATCAGTATTAAGTATACATGCCTGAAACACTGTAAAGGATAGTGAATATTTTAATATTTTCTTTTAAATACTTTGCATATGAATAACAAAGCTTTAGATTAAATCTAGGTTTAATAGCTTGAAAAAGAATACTGGTTTATGTTATAATGTACTTATAGTGTACCTATGTTCTGTGCACTATGGAGGAGGATATCTGAGGCCTCTATTGACACAAAGGTATCCTGTAACCTGAAGGTAGCAAACAATCCAAGATCACTGCATTTTTGTACTCATGTTCTTAGAACTGTAAGTGTTAATAAGGCTGAAGTGGGACATTTTCAGTAGTAAACAAAAAAACCTCTTACGTGAAGTAAGAGGTGTTAGTTCAGGACAGGCCTCACAGGCGGATTGATGAAGATTTATATCCTGTTACACTTTATTTAGTAAAGTAAATGAGTGTGTTTGGACTTGGCATATGCAGATGAAGCTGGAGCTAAAGTAGAGCAGCTGCCCAGAGCCAATCACAATCCTTGTTTCCTTTAACAGCTGAAACCTAATTGCATGCTCTGGGGAACTGCTCTATTTGCTCACAGGGTTCATAAATGAGCCCCATTATATTTTGCATAAACACACTGGCAGACTTTGCATGAGACAAGCTTGTTTCATTCAGTGCAGTACTTACCATCTTCCTCTGGTTGCTGAGACAGAAGGTACAGATGGGTCGGGGTGCTGAGCTGGCCACAGAAGCTCTGTACTGGAGACATGGTTGTCCATCCATGCAGTCCTCCCCTAGCAGCAGGATGTTAGCTAGATGTGAAATGTAACTAGAAGCCAGCCTCAGAGTTTCTATTTTGGATAGTTTGCGGTCTGCTGGCTCTGTGGGGATTAATGTCCTGAGAGCAGTGAAGGCTGTATTCACACTGTGTGTTCTGTCTCTCTCCCGAGCGTTGGCAGCTTGTCTCTGCTTACTGACTCCACATAGTCTGCCCTTCCTCTTCCTTTTTCCCATGTTGTCCCCATTTGGACTGCTGTAGCCTCCGTCCTCCCCTCCACCCAAGGATTTGTCTGAGCTGTCACTCGTGCTCTCAAGATCTTCAGCATCAGAGAGCAGACCAGAACTGCAGTCTCCAGGTTGCCCAATGTCACTACCCACACACTTCATCGTCCTGCAGTCCACTGCTGTAGCCTGTGAGTCTGTCC
This sequence comes from Hyperolius riggenbachi, assembly GCF_040937935.1. Taxonomy (NCBI): domain Eukaryota; kingdom Metazoa; phylum Chordata; class Amphibia; order Anura; family Hyperoliidae; genus Hyperolius; species Hyperolius riggenbachi. Next base: position 222,393,277 of record NC_090647.1, read on the forward strand.
TCATAAGCAGCACCATCCCCCGGGCTCCCATCACTTTTTATGCACAGCAGGCAAACAGCACCTGTTAGTAGCGAGCAACTCCACTTGATCCACTGACACCTCAGCAGGTCATTTTTTGAATGGTTGCTCCATTTAGACTGAGCATGTGGCTGCTCCGTAAGGCAAGAAAGGTGGGGTTGGTGGATAGTTATGGAGCATGGGGCAATGGCACCATCCTAAGCAGTGCACCTGTTCTTGTTGTCATGTTGTGGGTAACAGCTAAAGACAGAAGCCCTGTATCAAAAGAGAGTGAGAGGGGACAGGCGATGTGCTAACTAGGGTGACATGTGAAACACTGTAACCTCAGTCTATGTCCTAAAACACGGAGCATCATGTTTATTATATATTTGTTCATTTTTGTTATCATTTTTATTTGAATTATTTAAAAGTGGTAAATTTTCAATTTTCATTATCCAGATTGAACTTTTTTTTTTTTTTACGAAACTCTGCTGGTTGAAGGTTTTGCCAATATCTCAGTGTATAGACAATAAATGCTGGTGAAATAATGGCAGAGATGAACCTTTCGGTGAATGCCTTGTACAAATTTTCTAAATGCATTTTCATCCTGACTATGTAATTTCAAGCGGTCTGATATCGAGACAATTTGATACATAATTTAAGCTACAGCATTTGGCCAAGGGGACAGTGGGACTTCACCAGGGGATATTCATAAAGCAAGACTAGAAATGTTACATGATCCTAAGCTAAGGCTGAACCCAAAAAAGAAAGATGCATTAGTTGGTTAGTTGGCTCAGTAACTATAGTGTACAATATAGCACTGATGAGTTTAGGCTAGGGGGACCAGTGACAGATCCATACACAGCAGCTTTAAATGTGGCCAGACCGAAATTCAAAGACAATGATTGCATACAATAGTTTTCTTTAGGTCCTGCAATTGTCCAAAAACTGTAACCCTCTGGCCATTTGATCTAGCAAAATAATATTTATTGCAAAGATACAGAATGTAGACATTTATAGGACTGCCTCTTTAACTTTACTAAAGATTATTATTATTTATTTTTATAGCACCAACATATTCTGTAGCGCTGTTCATCACACAGAACAGACAGTAGTGAGAAGCTTACAGTGAGGGAAGAAACTATTTGATCCCCTGCTGTAATGGGGTTTTGAGGGTTCTTTTGTTGTTATTCTGCCTCTTACAGCTACCATAAACCTACCAAGTCAGAGCGTGATATGCACTATAATGAGTTAAAAAAGTATTTGATCCCCTTTCAAAAGGTGACTTAGCAATTGGTGGCAAAACCCTTGTTGGTAATCTCAAAAGTTAGACATTTCTTGTAGTTGGCTACCAGGTTTGAAGACATCTCAGAAAGGATTTTGGCCCACTCCACTGTGCAGTTCTTCTCCAAGTCAGTAAGGTTTTGAGGCTGATGTTTGGTTCCGTGGAATGCAGAGTAGCGTTCGAAAAACACCACAAAAGATCCAGAATTGCCAAAATTCTTCGACCCCCTTGCATATATTTCCAATTCAGCCTATCATGTGCATTTTCAGCTCAAGGAGAACCACAGGAAAAAGATGCCTGTCAACCCATTCCGTTATATTCATGGCTTTATTTTTGTTGCTCCCTGCATACCTCCTAGAGACAAAGGCTGTCTGGTTTGATGGACTTATCTGGGCATGAAATTTACAAACAATTTGCTAGATTGTTAGGGAAGATTTTAAAACTGCAGAGAAGAGCAATAGGGCCATAGCTTCCCTGTTTTAGTGCAATTTTACCTGTTGTAAACACAGTCATAAGTTAAACACGTCAGATCACACCATTATTACATTGGCAACACGTGCAGTGGGTACACTGGGAATCATGATTGCAGCAATCATGATTCCCAGTGGAAAACAGCCCTAAAGCCTCATCTACACGGTACTATTTTCCATCAGATAGACGGATCTATTAGATAGATCTAATAAGAAATTGCATCGTGTGTAGACATCCAAAGTGTTTAACCACTTAAGCTCTCAGTCGTTTTCACTTTATGCATCCGAGCAATGTTCACCTCCCATTCATTCGCCTATACCTTTATCACTACTTATCACGATTAACTGATCTATATCTTGTTTTTTCCGCCACCAATTAGACTTTCTTTGGGGGGTACATTTTGCTAAGAGCTACCTTACTGTAAATGCATTTTAACAGTAAGAATAAGAAAAAAACGGAAAAAAATCATTTCTCAGTTTTCGGCCATTATAGTTTTAAAATAATACATGCTTCCATAATTAAAACCCACGTATTGTAATTGCCCATTTGTCACGGTTATTTCACCATTTAAATTATGTCCCTATCACAATGTATGGCGACAATATTTTATTTGGAAATAAAAGAGCATTTTTTCCGTTTTGCATCCATCACTATTTACAAGCTTATTAAAAAAAAGATATAAAAATATTTCATCTTTACATAGATATTTAAATAGTTTAGACCCTTAGGTAAATATTTATGTGTTTTTTTTTGTATTGTAATGTTTTTGGTTTTTTTTTATTAAACATTTTATGTGGGTATTTTTGGGAGGGTGGGAAGTAAATAGTGTTTTATTTAGGGAAATATTTGTGTAGTGTAATTTTTTTTTACTTGTAGATGTAGTTTTACTCTTTGGCCACAAGATGGCAACCTTGAGTTTGTTCACATGACGTCACTCTAAGCGTACAATGTACGCTTAGAGGGACAAAGAGTCAGAAAAAGCAAAACTTCCAAGAGAAGCTGTCGCTTTTTCTGCGGGGGAGAGGAATCAGTGATCGTGCACCATAGCCCGATTCATTGATTCTTGGGCTACCGAATCCGTGGCCAGGAGTGCGCATGCACGCGCACGATCGGCCGCGGGAGCGTGCATGTCCTCCTTAACGTTTTTATACGTCAAGGAGGACAAAGTGGTTAAGATCAATTTTGCGATAGATTTTGCTTTGATAAGTACCCAAAATCTATTGCAAAATCTAACGCAATCTGATTAGACCGGTTGGAAATTATCTAATAGATCCGTCTAATAGATCCGATCTGACGGAAAGTTGTACCGTGTAGATGAAGCTTAAAGGGACTCCGAGCAGTGCCTGTGGGTATGCCTTTAAGCATACCCACAACTGATTAATTATATCCTCACACCTACCAGCATGATGTTTGTAATTGTATCCCCCTGGGTTCCTTGTATCTTATTGCATTGTGCTGAATGGAGCTGCCGACACTGGGGAAAGTGTCGTCCTGTGTAATATAATGCTGGACTCCAAGAAGTGCAGTAACTATGGAAATATGCATATCATTTTGAAGCTCTCTTTCTCCTCTTTCCAACGATATATAAACTGCCCTACACCTTTTAGTTTTCACTATTTTCGTGATTGAAATTGAGGCAGCCGCAATTTCATTTCGATTGTGAAAATAGCAAAAAGTAAAAGGCGTAGGGTGGCGGTTTATATATCATTGGAAAGAGGAGAAAGAGAGCTTCAAAATGATATGCATCTTTCCATAGTTACTGCACTGCTCGGAGTCCCTTTAACTGTTCAATTCCAAGGCAAGAGTACAAAAGAAAAGACGACATCTGGCATATAAGAACAGGCCACATTACATCTTAACGGCAGAAGCCAAAAAAAGAAGTGTATTTTTCTTGTTTTAGTTTTAGCAAACTTTCTTCATGATGCTGATAGAGAGACAAACAATATGGCAAAAGGTTTTGAGCTGCACAGCCATTCTGATATAATATTCATACACGTGGTGCAGGAATTTTGGACCTCACTTGTTTTTTGTTTTGAACACTGGATCCTGCTATTACTGACAATCAAAGGGAAATCCACTTCTGTAGGGAGTTCTCAAAGGTCCTGAGTTAATGGGCTTAGTATCTCTTTTTTCCTGTCAAGTTATTAAGGACAGGTTGCTGAAGAGTATGCAATATCAGCTAACAGATCATTTATTAACTTGGCTGGGGATATGTTCTGAGGCACCTCTCTTAGGCCCAGTACATACTGTAGGTTGTGGTTGCTTGAGATTATACTTGTGATTATTTAAGATGACAGATCACTTTACAAACCTGCTGTTCAACTGTTGGCCATACAGCTTTTCTGCCCTATAAAGAGAAGCAGTTCATTTGGGGTGAGCCTTACTACTTACCTACGGGATGCTGCTCCTCTGGCTCCCAACCTGTATGGAATACACTATCTTCTTTACAGACCGACCACATCTGATGAATTGTGTAGCTCTCAGCAGTATCTTTCATGCACATGTGCTGCAATGTATGTCAGGAAATGCAAGTTTGTTTAAAAAAAAAAAAAAGAAGAAAAATCTGGTGCTCAGTTCCCTTCAAAATAAAATTTTTCACATTTAGATGCTAACTTCCAGGAAAGTCCTACTTAGGAGTAGTCAGGGCCGGATTTACACCTCAGGAGCCTATAGGCACATAAGCTCTGGTGCCCTAGACTCCGCCCCGTAATATAGGCCACACCCCTCAAGTCACACCCATTTTCTTATTAAATAAAATCACACAAGGTCATATAGATCTTTCCAAAGACAGAGAATATGTGGAGGTATTACCAACGACATCCATCAACATAATGTATGGCCACCTCAAAGATAATAAAAAAAACACAGATACTTACCTCGGGAGGGGTAGCCCCTGGATCTTATTGAGGCTTCCCCCATCCTCCTCAACCAGTCTGGTCCGGCGCTGGCAGCCTGGAAAACCCCCAAAACAACAACAACAATGGCCTGCTCGGACTCCGGCAGAAAAGGCTGGGCCTGATTGCGTCCGTTCTACTGTGCAGGTTCAGACAGCTTGTGCCTGTGCACTGCAGTAGAGCGGACCTGATTGGGCTCAGCTTATTCCAGTGGATCCCAGGAGGAAAGCTGCTAGTGTGCTTTTAGGGGTCCTACTGCTGGAATACCTCTGCTGTGGAGGATGGGAGAGGCCTCTTTAGGATTCAGAGGCTTCCCCCTTTTGAGGTAAGTACCCCCCTAGGGGCACTTTTTTCCCTTTAACGTTCACTTTAAAGAAAACTTTAGTTTCAAAATTACTTTATTCGTTATCTTTCAGACAGAGTGAAGGGGTAACAAAACTGGTAGCAATGATTGCAGTAAAATATCAGAATTACAATTTACAGTGAAAAGCATTCGTTATATAGACAGTAGGATGAATTTACTTTAATATACTGTATAGGCTAAGCCAGTAGAAAAGATAGCATAAGGTATAAAAGAGTTATTTAAGACATAAAATGAATACAATTTTCAAAGAAACTATATGTAAGGGGTACACTATATGGTCGATTAATGAACCTCAGAGATGAAAAGGATGTTTTGAATATGTTTTTTTAATGTTTTTAGAATTGGGCTAGAGCTTGTTGGATATCAGGGGATGTGACATTATTTAGCCAGGGTTGCCAGATTTTATCAAAATGGTGGACCTTATCTGTAAGGTTTGCTTTAATTTTTTTGTTGAGCATGGTTTCATGCATTTTATCTAGTACGCATCTATATACTAATTGTTGTTGTCGCCATTGGGATGCTATGTAAGTCTTAGTAGCATTGGCTGCAAATTGGATCAATTTATGATATGCAAAGGGGATGTCTTCAGGTTTGTATCCCAGAAGGAAGATTTGCGGGTCTAGTTGCAATTGAGTCGAGAGAGTTTTGTTTAGAGTATTTACCACCTTAGTCCATAAATGCATAACTTTAGGGCACGTCCACCAGGTGTGATAGATTGTACCCCGGTCCTGGCAGCCCCGAAAGCATGTTGGGGGAATATCTGGTGAAATGCTATGTAATTTAGTTGGGACCAGGTAACTACGGTGTAGTACTCTAAGCGATGTTAGTCACCTGGAGGCTTCCCTTAGATCAGTGGCGTAGCTACAAACCTCTGGGCCCCGATGCGGAATCTGGATGTGGGCCCCCCCCCACGGCAACAACAGCCCCCCCTCCCCCGGCAACACCCGACGCACACACATATCCGAATCCCTATAGCCAGCTATAGGTCCCCCCAGTATAGGTAGCCAGGCATAGGTACGCCAGTATAGTTGCCCCCAGTATAGGTTAGCCAGGTAGGTGCCTCCAGCATAGGTAGCCAGTATAGTTGCCCCCAGTATAGGTTAGATAGGCAGGCGCCGCCAGTACAGGTTAGCTAGGTGGGTGCCTCTAATATAGGTAGCCAGAATAGTTGCCCCCAGCATAGGTTAGATAGGTAGGTGCCCCCAGTATAGGTTAGTTAGGTAGGTGCCTCCAATATAGGTAGCCAGTATAGTTGCCACCTGTATAGGCTAGCTAGGTGCCCCGAATACAGGTTAGACAATTAAGTGCCCCCAGGTTAGATAGGTAGGTGCCCCCCAGTATAGGTTAGATTAGGTAGCTGCCCCCCAGTATAGGTTAGATGAGGTAGGTGCCCCCCAGGATAGGTTAGGTTAGGTAGCTGCCCCCCAGGATAGGTTAGAGTAGGTAGCTGCCCCCCAGGATAGGTTAGGTAGGTAGCTGGCCCCCCAGGGTAGGTTAGGTAGGTAGCTGGCCCCCCAGGATAGGTTAGATGAGGTAGGTGCCCCCCAGGATAGGTTAGGTTAGGTAGCTGCCCCCCAGGATAGGTTAGGTAGGTAGCTGGCCCCCCAGGGTAGGTTAGGTAGGTAGCTGACCCCCCAGGATAGGTTAGGTAGGTAGCTGGCCCCCCAGGATAGGTTAGGTAGGTAGCTGGCCCCCCAGGATAGGTTAGGTAGCTAGCTGCCCCCCAGGATAGGTTAGGTAGGTAGCTGGCCCCCCAGGGTAGGTTAGAGTAGGTAGCTGCCCCCCAGGATAGGTTAGGTAGGTAGCTGGCCCCCCAGGATAGGTTAGGTAGGTAGCTGGCCCCCCAGGATAGGTTAGGTTAGGTAGCTGCCCCCCAGGATAGGTTAGAGTAGGTAGCTGCCCCCCAGGATAGGTTAGGTAGGTAGCTGGCCCCCCAGGGTAGGTTAGGTAGGTAGCTGGCCCCCCAGGATAGGTTAGGTAGGTAGCTGGCCCCCCAGGGTAGGTTAGGTAGGAAGCTGGCCCCCCAGGGTAGGTTAGGTAGGTAGCTGGCCCCCCAGGATAGGTTAGGTAGCTAGCTGCCCCCCAGGATAGGTTAGGTAGGTAGCTGGCCCCCCAGGGTAGGTTAGAGTAGGTAGCTGCCCCCCAGGATAGGTTAGGTAGGTAGCTGGCCCCCCAGGATAGGTTAGGTAGGTAGCTGGCCCCCCAGGATAGGTTAGGTAGGTAGCTGGCCCCCAAGGATAAGTTAGGTAGGTAGCTGGCCCCCCAGGGTAGGTTAGGTAGGTAGCTGGCCCCCCAGGATAGGTTAGGTAGCTAGCTGCCCCCCAGGATAGGTTAGGTAGGTAGCTGGCCCCCCAGGGTAGGTTAGAGTAGGTAGCTGCCCCCCAGGATAGGTTAGGTAGGTAGCTGGCCCCCCAGGATAGTTTAGGTAGGTAGCTGGCCCCCCAGGATAGGTTAGGTTAGGTAGCTGCCCCCCAGGATAGGTTAGAGTAGGTAGCTGCCCCCCAGGATAGGTTAGGTAGGTAGCTGGCCCCCCAGGGTAGGTTAGGTAGATAGCTGGCCCCCCAGGATAGGTTAGGTAGGTAGCTGGCCCCCCAGGATAGGTTAGGTAGGTAGCTGGCCCCCCAGGGTAGGTTAGGTAGGTAGCTGGCCCCCCAGGATAGGTTAGGTAGCTAGCTGCCCCCCAGGATAGGTTAGGTAGGTAGCTGGCCCCCCAGGGTAGGTTAGAGTAGGTAGCTGCCCCCCAGGATAGGTTAGGTAGGTAGCTGGCCCCCCAGGATAGGTTAGGTAGGTAGCTGGCCCCCAAGGATAGGTTAGGTAGGTAGCTGGCCCCCCAGGGTAGGTTAGGTAGGTAGCTGGCCCCCCAGGATAGGTTAGGTAGCTAGCTGCCCCTCCACCCCCACCTCTCCCTCCCTTCCTCTCCCCCTCAGATGCAGAGTGCGCGGCGCACGGAAGCGCTGTAGGCAGAACTCACCTCCCGTCCCTGCGCCGCTGGTCTCCTCCCGCTCTGTATAGATGTTGTTACACACTGCTTCCTGTTTAGCCGGAAGCAGTGTGTAACAACATCTATACAGAGCGGGAGGAGACCAGTGGCGCTTGGAACGCAGGCAGGTGAGTTCAGCCTACAGCGCTTCCGTGCGCCGCGCACTCTGCATCTGAGGGGGGGGGGGGGCCCGGGGAGAGGAAGGGAGGGAGAGGTCGGGCTGCCCTCCCCACGGCTGCAGCTCCCCCCTCCCAATAACGCACGCAGCCACGCACGGATCTCCGAGAGAGTCCAAACGGACATGGGCCCCCCGGGCCCCTCCCCCGCCTCTTCAGGAGCCGGGCCCGGTCGCCGAGGCGACCGTTGCGACCACAGGCCCTACGCCCCTGCCTTAGATAGGGTATCCATACATTGTGACCAATCTTCTTTCTCAATTGTTTTGCCACAATCTTTTTCCCATGCTAACTGGAATGGGAGTTTCTCTTGTGAGGATTGTGAGTTGAGGGAAGAGTAGAGAGGGCAGAAAGCATACCCCTGTATAGGGGATCTGATTTGCAGGTATGTTCTAGGTGGGTACTGTTAGTTGTACGTATGGTGGGGTAATTAGTTCTAGCAAAATGCAAAATTTGAAAGGCTCTAAATATTTCATTTGGTGGGAGTGAGAGTTGTGCCCTTGCAACGGACACCGAGGGGATGCGACCACCTATTATTAGATTACCCAATGTTTTAATATTATTTGTGGTCCACCATCTAAAGGGGGATACACTATGGCCTCCCGGAAAATCTGGGTTGCCAAATAGTTCAACTAGGTGAGACGTTGGGGATTGTAGGTGGAATTTGAAGCGTATTCTCTTCCATAATGTTAATGTTAGATGAGTAAATGGCGAGGAGATTCTAATAGGTGAGAGATTTGTAAGAGATGACCATAGAATGCCTTTCCAACTCAGAGGATAAACCAAAGCATTTTCTAATGCGAGCCATTTAGGTCTGTTTAGTTCGGCATAGATCATGGGCAGGAAGGCCAGCTGTGATGCTAGATAATATTTGTATAGGGATGGAACCGACATTCCTCCCTCCTTTTTATGCATCATCATCATTTTTCGTTGGATTCTCGGGGATTTACGGTTCTAAATAAATTGGAATATGCTTTTCTGTAGCCTTTCTAGCATTCCTTTTGTTAGGAGAACTGGAAGCGTTCTGAATAGATACATCAGTTTTGGAAGGAGGGTCATCTTTACTGCTGTGACTCTACCTGCCCATGAGATTTTATGCCCCATCCATTGTTGTAGGAGGTCATCTAGGTGTTTAAACATGGGTGCGTAGTTCCAGGAGTATAGCTTATCTGGGTCAGAGGAGATCTTCACCCCCAAGTACTTTAAATAATGTGGTTGGTATCTAAACTTAAAAATACTAGAAATATATTCGCCCATACCCCTTGGGAAATTACTAAAAAGAGCTTCTGACTTGTCATAATTGAGTTTTAGGCCCGAAATAGATTCAAAGCATTTTAGTTCTTTTAGTAAATTGGGGAGAGAAGTGGTGGGATTAGTTACAGTTAGTAATACGTCATCAGCAAACAATGAAAGTTTAAATTCTTGTGTTCGAATTTTATATCCCTGTATGTTGGTATTGGTTCTAATGGCGCTGGCCAGTGGCTCCATCATGATGGCAAAGATAGCCGGTGAGAGGGGGCAGCCTTGGCGGGTTCCCCGTTGGATTTTAATGGGTTGGGCAGTGGGAGCTGGGAGTTTTAGGGAAGCAGAGGGGAAAGAGTATAGTTGGTTTATTATATGCATTAGTTCCCCAGATATACCTATATGTCCAAGAACTTGGAACATATAGTTCCACGAGATGGTGTCGAAGGCCTTTTCAATGTCCAAGGCCAGCGACACCACCTGTGTCCCGGACACCTTGGCATGTTGAAGGATATTTACAATCCTTCTAATGTTGTCCGGAGCTTGGCTATAGGGGATAAAGCCAACTTGGTCGGGATTTATTAATTCAGGGAGGATTAAGGTAATTCTAGAGGCCATGATTCCTGTGAGGATCTTGTAATCTATATTTAATAGGGCTATTGGGCGGTGGTTTTTAGGTTGCAGCAAGTCCCTGTCAGGCTTGGGGCAAATAGTTAAATGAGCCTCTAGGAACTCCTGATGTTGCAGTGGGTTCTTGTGCATATGGTTATAACAATTAGTGAGGTGGGGCAGAATTTGCGGGAGGAATTTTTTATAGTATAGGGAACTTAAACCATCGGGACCAGGGGCTTTATGGAGTTTTAGCTTTTTTATTGTTTGTGCTATTTCTGTAGTGGAAAATTCTTCATTCAGTTTTTTAGCTATTTCTGGTTTTAGTTTGGGAAGGCCAAGAGGCCTAAGGTATTCTTCAATCGGGATTTGTGGGGATTGAGGGGGTTGCTAGTAAAGATCAGAGTAGTATTTATGAAATACATTGTGGATTTTCTCGGGATTACTAGTGATTCGACCAGAAGCCTCTCTGATTTTAGCTATTACATTCATTTTACGTTGGTTCTTTAGTTTTGTTGCTAGCCAGGCATCTGGCTTGTTCATGTATCTATAATATCTAGCTTTGGTCATTCTTAGGGCTTTTTCTGTGGAGCGGGCTAAAAGTCGCCACACCATATGAACATTGTTTCGGGGGGCACCTCTATCTTGGCTGACATTGACATAAAGTGTTTGAAGGCCTCCTCTGGTGGGGCGTAAGGGTTTATTAAATATATCTTCTGATCAAAGAGAGATCCCTTTAGGATTATAAAGGTGCCCTCTGGGTCTGAGGTCACTGAGGTTGCCACCCATTGGATGGAGTTTTTAACAAGTATGGCCACTCCTCTATGTTTCTTGTTGGCGTTTGCCATATATACAGTTCTATAGTTTTGATGGAGGAATGTAGGATAAGATGTGGAGGAGAAGTGTGTCTCCTGGAGGCAGATGATGTCTGCTGAATATTGCTTAAGGCTTAGGAATAGCTTCCTTCTCTTTGGGGGAGAGTTTAATCCCCGGGCATTTAGGGATATAATTTTTAAGGTAGCCATGGGAGATTTTTAAAGAACCTTCTCAGGCTTGTTGAGGTATGCATGAGTAGTTGGTACCCTTTAAACATATATAAACAAAAACACCAAACATTAACAATAACGTAACAATTGAGTAAAAATAATGCAATATCTTCAGAATACAGGGTATTATACCCTGGACTTGTCAGGAGTAGGAGAACGAGACATATAAATAGGACCATGTCTCCTACTAAAATACTGACACAGTTTGAGGCAGCAATAGAGACCTGAGTGGAGCTGGGTCTATAGCTTCCGTTTGTAGTGGAAAGGGTGGGTGGGGAGGAAAGAGGGAGGGATGGGAAGTGGGTAAAGAGGGGATGGGGAGCAAGGGGGAGGGGGGAGGGGGAACAGAGGGAAGGGGGTAGGGGAAGTGGGATATTTAGGATACATATATTAATCAGCAACTATTATCAAGTAGAGCTAGGGAGTTCGAAAATTCAAGTAGAACCCAACTAACCCAACCGCAGCACAGCCCCCCCCCCCCCCACCCACCCACCCACCCCCACAACCCCAACACATCCTGGATGTAACATAGGTGGTGAGCGATCCGCATGTTAGGTAAAAGTAGGTAACGGCATGTTAGCATCACATATATGTATGATTCAGATTAGTTCCGGATTGCTATAGGCCTTAGTTGTGGGTACATATTTCTCAGGTTTCCAGGTTTGTCTCAGGAGATAGCTTCCAAAGTACAAGGCAGAGTCACCTGTCATGAGGCTGGTCACTCGTTCAACACCAGACACAAAGCGGCAGGTATGTATAACCATGCGGAGTTCCGAGAATAGCTTAAAAGTGCATTATATGTTCCACGTGGGCAAGGTATACGAGTGACTTCCAGGGTGTATGTAAAGAGAGAGGACTTATGGTGAAACCAGGACTGGGTTATCCTATGGTTCAGTCGTAGGGCAGAAGTTGTTCAAAAGTTCCACAGGTGTGAGATGAAGGCTATGCAAACCCTCCAGAGCCGTGAGGTAAAGACTCGAAGTAGCGTTCAGCCGCACCAAGAACGGTAGCTTAATGGTCTCCGTAGGCGCGGGCTCCAGTGGGGGAAAGAGGGAGGGGGGGGAGAGCGAGGAGACAAGGGGGGCCAGCCACGTTTCGATATCTGGTTCAGAGGGGGGGCCACGGGGGGTACATCGTGTGCAGAATCATTTACAGTACTCACGTTACCATAGGGTTATGGTGATCGACTTGCGGAGGTAGTTGAGCCGGCTTGTTGCGTGGGCGACCTCCTGAGTACTATGTTCCACTCACGTTCCGGATGCTGTGGCCTCGGCGATTCCGCTGTTGTTGCTATCGGGGGTTCCACTCTCATCCCTGCTGCTGTTAGTATTCTGCGGCCTTCCTCGGGTGATGAGACTTGGTGGATAGTGCCCTGTAGCGTAAAAATCAGAGAGCAGGGGAATCCCCATCGGTACCTTACGTTGTTTTGCTGCAGACATGATGAGATAGGCCTCTCGCCCAGTGATGGGCGAGAGGTCCGCAAAAATCTGGACCGAGGACGGAACGTCCGGCAGTGGGCTGAGGTTTCTGGCAGCATTTATAATTTGTTCTTTCGTTTCTTAGTAGTGGCATTTAAGAATCACGTCCCTTGGCAGGTTAGTGTTGTGTGGCTTACCCAAAGCTCGATGAATACGGTCAAGCCGCAGCTGAGAGGGGCCAGTTTGAGGTAGTAGCGCGGAAAATAGGTTTAGGGCGGTAGCCCGCAGGTCAGTGAATGATTCTGGTAGGCCTCTGATACGCAGATTGGATCTGCGCGCTCTATTTTCATAGTCCTCCAGCCTGGCCTCCATCTGGAGGAACTTTTTATCGTGTTCATCCAGTCTCTTTTTATCATCAGCCAGGGCCTCCGCAAACCCGTCTAGCCTCACCTCGACTGCATGAGTTCTCTCACCGATCTCTTGTATTTGGGCGGTGATGTTTGCTACTGCCGCGCAGAACTCTTGCTTCAGGATTTTATGCAGCATGGCGACGATATCCGATTGGGGAGATGCCGGTGGGCTCGGGGAGGATTGCTGACTAAAGCGCTCAGATTGCGGGGATAGCGAAGCGCTTGGTGAGCCGGGTTGGCTTGCTTGTCCTAGGACGGCTTGCGATGAGAAGGCCTGTTCCGAGGCGTCAGCGGCCATCTTGGAGGCCTGGTCTTTTTTAGCTGCCGAGAGAAAGCCTCCTTGATCGGTTCTTGTTTGGAGTTGTCCCCTCGTTTCTTTCCTCTTTTACGGCTGGACCTGTCCCCCATCTCACGTGGGCAGTGCTGGCTCTTATTAGCTCGTGTGTTGGCTGTGATAGCACCCGTTTGCTCCACTCAGACACGGAGCTCAGGCGTGTTGCATCCGCTCACGCTGGCGCCGCGCAAGCGCCTCCTCTAAAGAAAACTTTAAAGGACCACTATAGGGGGTAGGGGAGAAAAAAAAAGTGGAACTTACCGGGGGCTTCTAATGGTCCCCCGCAGACGTTCTGTGCCCATGCAGCCACACACTGTTGCTCTGGTCCCCGCCTCCGGTTCACTTCTGGAATTTCAGACTTTAAAGTTGTAAAACCACTGACCGTGTCCTTGCTCCCGCTGATGTCACCAGGAGCATACCGTAGTGAGCCTGCGCAATACACTCCTGCGGGAGCGAGGGCATGGCTGCGCTGGCTCAGTGGTTTTCCGTCTTTAAAGTTGCAAATTCGGGAAGTGAACCAGAGGCAGAGACCCTAGCATCGGTGAGTGGCTGCACGGGTACAGGACGTCTGCGGGGGACCATTAGAATCTCCGGGTAAGTTGAACTCCTTTTCCCCATAACTCCCTACAGTACTTCTTTAACTAGAAAAAAATAAATAAATATAAATGGCCCGTACCTTACCTGGGGCTTTTACCAGCCCCCTGAATTCATCCTGGTCCTTCACCGTCATTCATCGCTGCTCAATTCCTCCGGTGTCACCCTCTGAATACTGGATGTGCGGCCCCATGCTCCTCCAATGCGCTCTCATTGTTGGAAGCATTCTGCGAAAGCGAAAATTGCTACAACTATGCGCAAGCTCTCAGCGCTGCATATGCTCAGTAGCTGCCAATTTGAAGACTTATGGAGGGGGACAGCGGGGAAACATAACAGCGTGACATAGCAGTGAGGGATCAAGAGGACTTAGGGGGCTAGAAGAAGTCCCAGTTAACCACTTCAGCGCCACAGGGTTTTTTGCTTAAAAACCAGAGCAATTTTCACATTTCAGCGCTCTTCCCATTCATTCACCAATAACTTTACTGCTACTCATCAGATGTAAATTATCTATATCTTGTTTTTCTTGCCACAGATTATGCTTTGTGAGGGTGATATTTGCTTTTAGTAATTATGTTATTATCTGTGCATTTTAAAGGGAAAAATGAGAAAAAAAAGAAAAAATACACTATTTCTCCATTTCCATCCACTATAGTTTTCAAATAAACAATGTTACCATAGGTAAAACTCACACATTGTATTTGCTAATTTGTCCTGGTTATCTCAACATTTAAATAATGTTCCTAGTACAATGTATGGCGATAATATATTAGTTGGGAACAGGGCCGGCCTTTGACCTGAGCGACCTGTGCGATCGCTCAGGGCGCCGGCTTCCAGGGGGCGCTCCTGCCGCCTGGCCGCATGTAGCTGGCTGTGTCCGTCTCGCTCCGCCCCCCCCCGTGCGGCCACCGTGATGGAGGGGGGAGCCGCGGGGAGAGCAGCCCGTCCTCTCCCTCCCTCCTCTCCGGGCGCTCTCCGTGCTCCCCCCTGCAGAGTGCAGACTGCAGCCAGCAGTGAGAACAACTCACCTCCCTGGTTCCGATCGCCGGCGCCTCTCACTTGCCGCTGGTCTCCTCTTGTACATTGTCACTGATGCACAATAAACTTCCTGCTTAACAGGAAGTTTACTGTGTATCAGTGTCAATGTACAAGAGGAGACCAGCGGCAAGTGATACACCGTGAGAGGCGCCGGCGATCGGAACCAGGGAGGTGAGTTGTTCTCTCTGCTGGCTGCAGCAGCATCGGAGGGGGGAGCACGGAGGGTGGCCCGGAGAGGAAGGGAGGGAGAGGTCGGGCTGCCCTCCCCGCGGCTCCCCCTCCAGTATGAGGGGAGGGGAGCACCTACCTACCTACCTAATCTATACTGGGGGCACCTACCTATCTAGCCTGTACTGGGGGGGCAGCTACCTATCTAATCTATACTGGGGGGCAGGCAGCTACCTATCTAATCTATACTGGGGGCACCTACCTATCTAACCTATACTGGGGGGGGGGGGGCAGCTACCTATCTAATCTATACTGGGGGCACCTACCTATCTAACCTATACGGGGGGGAGGGGGGCAGCTACCTATCTATACTGGGGGCACCTACCTATCTAACCTATACTGGGGGGGGGGGCAGCTACCTATCTAATCTATACTGGGGGCACCTACCTATCTAACCTATACTGGGGGCACCTACCTATCTAACCTATACTGGAGGGGCAGATACCTATCTAACTTATACTGGGGGCAGCTACCTATCTAACCTATACTGGGGGCACCTACCTATCTAATCTATACTGGGGGCAGCTACCTATCTAACCTATGCTGGGGGCAGCTACCTATCTAACCTATGCTGGGGGCAGCTACTTATCTAATCTATACTGGGGGCAGCTACCTATCTAACCTATACTGGGGGCAGCTACCTATCTAACTTATACTGGGGGCAGCTACCTATCTAACCTATACTGGGGGCAGCTACCTATCTATACTATACTGAGGGAACCTACCTATCTAACCTATACTGGGGGGGGGGGGGCAGCTACCTATCTAACCTATACTGGGGGGGGGGGGCAGCTACCTATCTAATCTATACTGGGGGGGGGGGGGCAGCTACCTATCTAATCTATACTGGGGCAGCAGCTACCTATCTAATCTATACTGGGGGCAGCAGCTACCTATCTAATCTATACTGGGGGCAGCAGCTACCTATCTAATCTATACTGGGGGCAGCAGCTACCTATCTAAGCTATACTGGGGGCAGCTACCTATCTAACCTATACTGGGGGGGGGCAGCTACCTATCTAATCTATACTGGGGGCAGCTACCTATCTAACCTTTACTGTAGGCAGATCCCCCCTTTAGTGTATATAGGCTTAGGCTACTAGTCTTACAGTCGCAGATCCCCTTTTAGTGTATTTAGGCAGCAGATCCCCCCCCCCTCCATTAGTGTATGTGTGTGGTGCGCTCACACGCGAAGAGGATGAATTTGGGGGGGGGGGGGGCACCAAAATCTGGTTCTGCTCAGGGCGCTGTGAAACCTAAGGCCGGCCCTGGTTGGGAATAAAGGAGTATTTTTTCTGGTTTGTGTTTTTTGTTTTCTCATTGTACTCTATCAGTAATTAAAAGCCCTTATCTTCATGATTTACAGTAATACACTCTCATGGCATACATATTTTAAAAGCTAAGTCCCTAGGGTAACTATTTATGTATTCTCTTTTCAATAGTGTCACTTTTGGGTATTTTTACAAGTATTTATTTGGGGGTACAGAGTATATGAAAATAACAGTTTTATTGCTTTTCATTCAGTTTTCCGGTAAAAAAAATCACATGACTTAGCCCTCAGTTGTCAAACACCACAAAATCTATTCTCTCACTTGTCACGGTTAAAATGATACCCTATATACATAATCAGATAGCTTATTGGGCATACAGCACACTGTTAACCACAAGTAGCGCCATTGGATTTTTCAAGGCCATTTTTTGCACCAAAAGTAATACAGTCATTCTTTCTTTGCAAAGCCCATGGAGCATCTGAACAATCAAGGAAAGCCATAAATGTCACCATTCTGAAAACTAGAGACCCCGGCCTATACAGATAGACATATTTTGTAACATTTGAACTTATGTGGTTTTGCTGAAATTGCACCATAACTTTGAAAATTGTATTTTTTTGCGTTTTTTTCCACTTTGGCACTTATAAAAATTCATATGACATAGGGCCTCAGGCTTCAAAGACCCCTAATTCTATTCTCTCATTTGTCACGGTTAAAATGATACCCTATATACATAATCAGATAGCCTTTTGGGCACACTGCAAACTGTTAACCACAAGTAGCACCAATAGATTTTTCAAGGCCATTTTTTGAATCAAAATTAATACAGTCATTCTTTCTTTGCAAAGCCCATGAAGCGTCTGAACAATCAAGGAAAGCCATAAATGTCACCATTCTGAAAACTAGAGACCCCGGCCTATGCAGATATACATATTTTGTAACATTTGAACTTATGTGGTTTTGCTGAAATTGCACCATAACTTTGAAAATTGTATTTTTTTGCCTTTTTTTCCACTTTGGCACTTATAAAAATGTGTATAACATAGGGCCTCAGCCCTCAAACACCACAAATTCTATTCTCACACTTGTCACAGTAAAAATGATATACCACATACATAATCAGATAGCTTTTTTGGCACACAAGTAGCACCAATGACTTACTCAAGGTCGCTTTTTTACCAAAGTGTGTATCTTTTTTTTTACCACAACCATATAGTATGAGGGCTGATTGTGAATACTATGAACAGATTGTGTAGGCAAGCTCTCATACTACATGAGAATACAGAAAAGTTTCCAAACATAAACACAATTAGTACTCACCATTTTAGAAGCTGTAGAAAGGTGTTCAGCAGTCATGCCAGAGGGTGGTTCGACATCCATGCCGGGAGGGTGGTTCGACATCCATGCCAGAAGTCAGAGGGTTCTTTGGCATCTATGCCAGAGGTCAGAGGGTGGTTTTACATCCACGCCAGAAGTCAGAGGGTTGTTTGGCATCCATGCCAGCAGTCAGGTGGTTATTTGGCATCCATGCCAAAGGGCAAAGGGTGATTCAGCATCCATACCAGAGGTCAACGGGTGGTCCGGAATCCATGCCAGAGGTCAGAGGGTAGTTGTTATGCCAGGTGGTCAAATTGTAAACAGTGGCTAGCCATGCCAGTGGTCAGATCCGGAAGGTGATATTAAAGTCCAGTGGTAAAATAAAAATTTGGGCAGTGAAAGAAAGAATAAGAACAAAAAAAACCCTAATAATTTACTGTGTGGTATATTTCAAAGCAGGGATTGAGGCACAATCCTGCTTTTGATGGGCATTTCGGACAGTGGTACCGCGTTTCCCTTCTAACTCCACTTCTCCGGCAAATTTTGCACCTTTTTGGGGGGAATTTCTTTGATGCAGTCGGGGGGATTGGGGCAGGAAAATGATTCCCCTGAAGTCTTAGGACATTTTCGGACTGAAGTTGGTCTGGGTTTGGGGCAGGGTGTCCAGATTTGTAGATCAATGTCCGTATAATTCTCCGCTGGTACTGTAAGAAGCTGTCCCTGTGCCCGGATTTTTCATAGAGAACAAAGGCATTCTGGAGACAGATCTTGAACAATTGTAATGCCACCTTTTTGTACCAGGTCTTCCTCTTTCTATCCATCCTGTACGGTGCCAGCATCTGGTCGGCGAGGTCTACTGCCCCCATAGATTTATTGTATGGCCACAGGTTTTATTATGTTCTCTCTACGACTACGAAACCTGACGGTTGTTGTGGCCTCGGAGTGGATGGTGGTCAGGACGAATACATCCCTCTTGTCTCTAAATTTGAGGGCAAGCAGCTCGTCACTCCGTTGGCTGACGATCTCTCCTTTCTTCAGCTTTTTGCTGACAACTTGTGGTGGCAGGCCCTTCCTGTTAGATCCAACTGTGCCACATGCTGGAGTCTGGGCAGAAAACAAAAATTTGAAAAGTGGGACACTTGTATAGAAATTGTCCACATACAAGTGGTAGCCCTGGTGGAGTAAAGGGTGGATTAAGTCCAGGACAATCCTCTCACTTGTGCTCATGTAGGGAGGGCATACATCAGGCTCTATCAAACTGTCCTTTCCTTCATAGATGGTAAATTTGTAAGTGTACCCACTCCCACTTTCGCACAGTCTGTAGACCTTTATGCCATACCGGGATCTTTTGCTTGGAATGTACTGTTTGAAAGAAAGTCTGCCATGGAAAGGGACTAGGGACTCGTGAACGGCTATGTTTTGTTCTGGGATATATATTTAAGAAAATGTTTTATTTAGGTGGTCAAGGAGGGGCCGCAATTTAAACAATCGATCGTGGGCTGGGTTGTCACGGGCGAGTTGATGTGCATTGTTGTTGAAATGCATGCAAGACATCAGCAATTGAAAGCGGCATCTCGTCATGGTGGCAGAGAAAATGGGCATGCTGTCAATTGGATCTCTTGACCAATACATTTGTTGTTGTGGTCTTGGGCAAAGGGCCATGTTAAAAATCAAGCCCAAAAAAACCTTGAACTCAGGGGGTGTTGTAGGGGTCCAATGTGCCGCTAGTGTTGAGGTGGGCTTTTTTGCTATAGATTGGAGGGCATAGATGTTTGTCTGCTCACAAACATGCTGCAGAAAATTTTCCGGGAAAAACAAATTAAAAAAATCAATTGGCTGCATGGCGCTAGTGTCCACTTGTATGCCACTCCTGGCTGTGAAGGGAGGGAGATTAGGGGCCTCCATATTGGGTGGTGACCACTGTGGGTGGAGTAGTTCATAGGGTAGCGGTTGTTGTCTTCCCTGGCGTGCTACCCTCGCTGGCATGCTCTGCCTTGGCCTGGCAGCCCTCTGAGCTCTGGCATTGTCACTGCTGGTAGTAGCCACAGGTGATGCCCCTTCCGATGCTGAGTCGGTGTCACTAGTGGCCCTCATCTCCCATTCTCTCCTAGGTTGCTGAGCGGTTGACGGCCCAGCAAAATCAGTATCTTAGTCGCTTTCTGTACAGAAAGACGACTCTGAGTCGGGTATCCAGTCAGCGTCTGACTCCTCCAACTCCTTCTCTTCGCTGCTGCTGCTGCTGTCCTGCTGAATTATGTCGGCCACCTCCTGTGCGGAATAGAGCCTCTTCGCCATCTTGCCCCCTTGCTCCCAAATAGCCAATATGGTGATAGTGGCTATAGTGGCGTAGTGGCTAGGCAGGTCAGGTAGGTGATAGTGGCTATAGTGGCGTAGTGGCTAGGTAGGTCAAAGTACCACAGATGGTTATATACCACAGATGTATGTCTGTGGTATAAATATATATATATTACTGTATAGGGGGAAGTGCCTGATTGGCAAAAAAAAGTGCCTAAATGTAAAAAAAAAATGACAGGTGGGAGAAGGGAGTCCAAGGGAGGCAGGGGTTAATCAGGGCTGGCAGGGGTTAATAAATGTAGTAATTTTAATAAAAATGCTGTTTGTTAGAACACTCACAGTGAGCAGATGCAGTTCCCTGAGGTCCCTCTCATGAGTGATCTCAAAGAAACTGTATCTGCTTCACTACAGATACATTGTTTATAAACATTTCTAATGAATTAACTCTGCCATTGGCTTTTGGCAGAGCTCATTCATTATAAGGGGGGCTATGATTGGCTATGGGAAGGTCTCTTCCCACTGGCCAATCTTTGACTTTAGAGGCCGGGGGCACGCATGGGCACATGAACGCGCGCGATCGCGCGCCAGCCGCACATAAAAGTGCATTTATTGTAATGTTTACATTGAATGAGCTCTGCCATCGGCTTTGGCAGAGCTCATTCATACTGTGGGGCAGTACATTTGGCTTTGGGAAGGTTTCTTTCCATTCGCCAATTGCGGAGGGACCTTCAGGGCGCGCGCGCGCTCACGTGCCCGCTCACGCGCCCGCCGCACATTTATGGCTGCTGCTGTTGTTTACTTTGAATGAGCTCTGCCATCGGCTTTGGCAAAGCTCATTCATACTGTGGGGCAGTACAATTGGCTTTGGGAAGGTTTCTTCCCATTCGCCAATTTCGGAGGGACCTGCAGGGAGCGCGCATGCTCACTTGACGCCGCGCGATCGTGCACAGTAATCAAAACAAGTACGCATATTTACTCCCCTGAGCTCCAAGTGAAGTTCTGTGGGGAGTAGATATGCGTAGCAAGGGATGTAAAGTGGTTAAGTAAATGGACATTTGTTTTGGGTCTTTTTAAGTTTTTGGTATCCCCCCAGCCATGGATTGTGTGCTGCCTGGCAGGTGATGTGTGCAATGGCTTTATATGGGGCACCAGTAATGTCCCCCACAACAAGCCTGCCATGCCAGGTGGGAGGTCACAGTGGCGGGGGTTCTGCACTGGGAACAGCACAGTGTACAAAAGAGAAAACACAAACAAGTAATTAGCATTCTAGTCTCCTAACCCAGATGTGCCGCTTCTCACCTATAATGAGCCGGGCAAGGCAGAGCCGCATCGAAGTTTATCAGTAGATCCAGCACCATTGGCGAGTTCACAGCCAACAAGGAACTTCGCTGTGCAGCTCCGGTCTCTCCAACCCGCTTCACTTCCTGCCCAGGCTCTTCCATGGCTTCCTGTCCTCCTAGCTCCAGTCCCCATAGATACCGGCAGCCAGGGGAGAAAAAAAAATGCTCACGCCACCCATGATGCTTATGCTGCACGCAACTGTAGTGTGCAGAGCAGCGTTGTACGTGCAGCATAATGTATGTGAACAGCGGTGGCGGGGACACTTGCCGACTTGCGCTGAGAGCGAGCAGGCGGGTGAGGATTGAGGTGAGGGAAATATCGCTCTGCAGCTTCTGCATGGGGACATTCAGGAGCCACCTCTGACCTGTAAGGCACCTGTAGGCACGTGCCTACTGTACCTTATGGTAAATCTGTCCCTGTTTCCAGTACAGGAAGAGTTAAGACACTCTAGCTCAGGCATGAGCAAACTTGGCTCTCCAGCTGTTTAGGAACTACAAATCCCACAATGCATTTGCCTTTATGAGTCATGACTGTGGCTGTCAGACTCCTGCAATGCATTGTGGGACTTGTAGTTCCTCAACAGCTTGAGGGCCAAGTTTGCCCATGCCTGCTCTAGCTGTTATCTATGCAAACCAAGCCATTCAGCTCCACGACTTTGTCGCAAGAAGCTCTGTTATCTGAAGTTTATTATCTTGGCTGTCAGGCTTTTTCTTCTGCAGAGAACAGTTCAGGACAGGTCCACAGCCTGCTCTGTAAAAATCATTTAGAATGCTGAGTAGTGGGGAAAATGCAAATATTAGAGAATGATGCAATGTTATAAAAAAAAACTATATAACTGAAAATAAAAATATGAGGGTATTTTCTTTGCTTTTAATATTCTAGTAATTATCCGTACTACACAATCAATTCATTATATCATAAAAAAAATTTCCGCTTCAGTGTCTCTTTAATAACAATGGTTCTCCAACTTTTTATACAAAGAACAGGTTCACAGTTTTTGAGACTTTTGTGGTGTCTGGATTTTGTAAGAAATAGAGAAATTAAAATAACTTTTATTGTAGATGGCAACTAGGTTTACAGCAGCACCTATTATATTTAATCGTTTAAAACATGTGCCAAGTGAAATAAACTCTTTGCAGTTGCCATGTACCCTACATATATGCAGATATCATGTATATCACATAGTGTTGCATGGTGAAAACATTAGATATGCAGTGCAGTACTGCAGTGAAAAGTGGACATAGTCACAACAGGTTGTGAGATAGAACTAGGAACAAATAATGAGTATGTGATCTAAGGTTACATGCTGTAGCTGCTGTGTTAATGAGCAACACTTATTGTTCCTATACAATATGTTGTATGTATTACTGGCACACCACCAAGTTCTTCAGGGGAGCAAATAAATTCTGAAAGGCTACCTAGATTAGAATAATTACCAGATGAGGGGTACATCATTTAAAGGACCACTGTCGTGAAAATCTTAAAATGTAAAATATATGTAAATTACTTTTCTCCTATGTAATTACGTTTCTCCATAAATTACTTTTCGCCTATGTTGCTGTCACTTACAGTAAGTAATAGACATCTGATAGAACCAACATGTTTTGGACTAGCCCATCTCCTCATGGGGGATTCTCAGGGTTTTCTTTATTTTTAAAAGCTTATAGTGAATGGCAGTTGCTCCGTCCAACTGCCAAACAAGTGTGCAGTGAGCATGGAGGCTGGCCAGCATCTTTGTATAAATCTTTTCAGGGAGTGTTTTTGTAAAAAATAAAGGCTATGTTGAGAATCTCCTATGGAGAGATAGACTAGCTTAAAACCTGTCGGTAATGTCAGATTTCTACTACCGACTGTAAGTGACAGTGACATAGGAGAAGAGTAATTTATGGCTCATTTTACACTGGAAGAAATATGCTATTTATTTGTATATGTTTACATATATTACAAATTTTGGCAAGAGTGGTCCTTTAAAGTAATGTAGGGCATTAATGGTACTGTGAACGCGATACGCCTTGCCTGATGCACTGTTCAATATGCAACAGACATCAGACAGTAGGCTCACTGAAAGCTTTTTTGAGGGATGATCAAGGACAGTTTCCTTTTCCGTCTTACCATAGCTTCTGTCTTCTATACCAGAACTTCTGCTATTAAAGTGGATCCAAGATGATAAAATAAGATATATAAGTATAGATGGTTTACACAGTAAATCTAGCTGCAAACAGCTTCAACACTGTATGATTATTTCTTCCTGTGATCAAATGAGAGCAGCCATATTCTGCTTGTCATCATTACACAGGCAAGCTGCTCTGCATCTTCACCCCTCAGCCTGTAAAAACTCCACTCTCCTCTCCTTCTCTCTCCTCCCCTCTCCGCCCCCTTGCTTCTTAAATCTTGTGCATGCTTCAGCAAAAGCCTCCTCTTCCCCAGGCTGAGCTCCCAAGAGCACTTGCAGCATGGTACTCAGAATGCCTAGGCGCTGGAGGAGCTGGGGCATGGATACATTTATTTACATGCAATTAGGTAATAAATAAATAAGAAAAACATTTGGGGGGAAGAATGCCTAATAAACTATATGTAAGGGGCAGAAGAATGAAGCCAGCAAACGTTTGTCTCGGATTCACTTTAAGGCAGAAGTTTCAGGAGTATGGAGAACGGTGGGAAGTGCACCAGGGAGAGGCGTCAACATAGCTCAGTTAAAAACTGTCCTCGCTCGTCCTTACTTCCTCTGTAAATGATTTATGAAGAAAGGGACAAAACTTTTGCCAAAACAAGCACATTGCTGTAACATTTGGTCCCCTAACACAAGTGATTCTTATTTGTTAGAACTGAGATTCCTAATGATGGAAGCAGATGGACTCAGCACCCAAACTCATAGGTAATACTGCAGGGGATTTGGTCATTCCATAAAGTTATCAGCAGCTGCTAGATACTGCAGCCAAAGCAGATAATGCCAAAGCAATGATGTTTGCTGTCAGATTTACTGTCAGATCGATAATTTCTAACATGTCCAATCTGATTTTCCATCGATTTCCGATCTTTTTCCGATTGATTACTGAGAGGAGTCTGAAATGGATCAAAAAAATTATCGGAACTCGAATCGTACATGTTGGAAATAATCAATCTGACAATAAATCTGCCAGAAAATCTCATAGTGTGTACCAGGCATTACAGTTAAAAGTTAGCAGTCTGTTAGGATAGTCAGAGGGTAAGCAGTGGTTAGTTGTATATTTTGTGGTTAGTAGGTTAAAGTGAAAAAAAAAGGGATAAAGTCCAAGGGTTAAAGTCCAATACCAAAGATGGAGAAACTGCTGAAACCGCTGTTTAAGGTAAATGCTGGGGGAGGGCACTGGATACGTAATACTGGGTGCACTTCTGGCTAATTAATTGGGGAGTGGGCATCTCTGGCCACATAATACTGGTGGGCGGCCACCTCTGGCTATCTTATACTGGGGGGCACATCTGGCTAATACTATTGGAGGGCATATATGGCTGGCTAATACTACTGAGTGCATCTGGATAATATTATTTGTGAGGTACCTCTGGCCACCTAATATTTTCTGGTGGCTCACAGGACTACCTAATACTGCTAATCGGGGGGGGGGGGGGGGCAAACCTGGCTACCTACTGCTGGGGTGGTAGGAGAGGTACAGTATACAGTATAACATGGATTTCTAAGACTGTTAACTCAGGGATAGCAAGGCTACCTAACACTCCAAACTTTAATACTGATATCTTGGGGCACATGGTACTTCTTTATCTGAGGAAACTTAGTTGTTTGTATATAGGGGCCACCTAGCTATTTATTTTTTTTATTTTGAGGCACATTTATTTTAACTAGAGGCATGTGACCACTTTATTCTTTATTTGGAGGCATGTAACTACTTAGTTGTTTTAACAGCAAGCATGTTTAATTCTCTTATCTGGAGACATAGCTACTTAATTCTTGTATTTGGGAGGGGGGGGGGGCATAGTGGCTATTAAATTCTGGGTTCTGGGGAACCCAGCTGCTCAATTCTGGTATTCAGGGACCACACAGCTGACTGAACTGTGATTTTCTATTGCCTGTTGGCAGGGCCGGTTCTAGACTTTTTGCTGCCTGGGGCAAACTTGTAACGATGCGCCCCACACTACTGCTCTCCTGCCTTTCCCCCCCCCTCCTCACTTACTGTCAGACTCCTCACACAGCACAACAAGCTGCTTTTTCCCAGTGATGACCTCTTCACCTCGCTCTCCTCTCGCTTCTCCTCCTACTCTGACTGCATGCTGTTAGTTTAAACACAGTACAAACATGCTGCCCCTGTAATCTCTGTGCCTGATGCAAATGTTTCACCTTGCTTCATAAGAGAACCGGCCCTGCCTGTTGGATTGTAATCTTCCAGCTTGGTTGAGAACCCTTTCAACCGGTAAACTGGGAGGAAAGAGAGGGGGCAAATGAATTGCCCTGTGTGAGGCTTTGTATATTATTGATCCAGCTCTGCTGCTGCTTCCCAAGAAAGCCGGTTGCAGTCTGGTGAGAAACAAGCTAGTTGGATTCTGGCTTGTTTCTTACCCTTTGTTGTAGTGGCCAGCTGTGGCTGCTGTAACTCTGAGACCCCCCCCCCCCCCCCATCTGTTCAATATGATTTAAACACACAAGACAGCCACTCCTCCTTCTTCTTCTTCAAAAAAACAAAACCTGAAGCGAGAACTTCAACTGCCGAGGAGACAGTTTTGTCATGATTACCCTGATTCAAAATATATTGTACTGTATATTGAAGTGGTCATTAAAACTATAGCTACAATGAAAATTATACGTGTCATTTTTACAAAATCTTTTTCTAATTCTCTCGGCTAACACACTACAGGAAGCGTTTCTTTTGACCAAACTCCGGTAATACCACACCATAACACTGTGGATTATTAAAAGCTTTGGTGGCCTGTCAGCAATAGCATTCAACATTTGCCTCTTCAGTATAAGGAGGCTGCTCCACAATCTCAGCTGTTGTGTTTCTACACAAGTTATACCAACTGTGCATAGCTGTTTTTGACGTCTCTGGTATGTGGAGATGTTCAAAGTACGATGGATTTTGCAGTGACAAGTACCGGTACACAAATGCATAAAATTTACATAAATAAAAGAGTGAACTATAATTTCATCTATTATGATGTTTTTATTTACACAAAAAAAAATTTTAAGCAAAAACTCAGCTCGCTTAGGGCCATTTGTAGCTACAATATCTACAAAGTCCCTTGTTTGCCATCGACCTTGTATGAAGGCATTTAAACATGCTCGGTTTAGATCTAAATTCCTTATGAGATGGTGGGAAAAAGCTGTTTAACTCCAATTAACTCTCATGCTTTGAGAATTGCTGCTGCAGACTCTCATAGGGAAAGCTTAGTTAGGCTCTTGTAGGCTTGTTAGCTTGCTCCTTGCTGATTCTTATTGCTAAAAAAGCACCCCACAACAGCTCTTTTGAGCGCTAATCTTGTTCTTGTGATCTATTTTTTTTTTTTGTGTGTGGCCCTCTTGCTTTATATGCAGCCCTGTCAGTCAGTCGCAGCTGGCCTTTGGTGAAATTCCTACTGTGCCACTGCCAGGCCCAGCACATTCAGTGACTACCTGTGTGTGTGTGACAGGCAGCTGCAGATTTGTAATCCCATCCCAATCACTGCACCTGTTCACTGTTCAGTGCACCTAACTGCCTACGTGAGCGCACGCATTGTTAATACCACCAGTCATTGCACCTGTTCAAGGCGGTACCTGTGTGTGTGTGGGAAAGGTGCACATTTGTAATACCCATCACTGCATATAACTACCTGTTGTGTTCAGTGCACCCACCTACCTATGTGAGCGCAAGCAGTGTGATATACCACTCCGTGCATACCTGTTAACTGCACCTGTGTGGCTGCACATTGTATTAGTCAAGTCAGTGCATACCTTTCACTTAATCCCCCCCAATATGGACAAAACAAAAGGCAGAGGCAGGCCACCTGGCAGGTCTGTTCGAGGTCGCGCTGTCGTGATTTCATGCGGCCCTCGACCAAAGTACAGTATTCAGAAGGAGGCACGTGCCATCAACTCCCAATATTGTCAGGATGTACTGTAGTTGACTATTTAACACAGAACACCTCATCTTTCTCTGCTTCCTCACGGAAGTGTGACAGATCTTCCTCCTCCTGCTCTGATTCTAGCACCCCACTCAACACTCAGTCGGCCGCCACCACCAAAGTGCCTTCACCCCAGGGCACAGCGGTGTGGAAATTTTTGTGTGTGTCTGCCTCAGATGAGAGCAATGCCATCTAAACTCTCTGCCACCGAAAATTGAGCCATGGAAAGACCAAGACCCGCGTAGGGACAACTACCTTACGAAGGCACATGATTACAAAGCACAAACTGCAATGGGATGACCACCTGAGGAAAAGCAGCACACAAAAGCAAAGCTACACACTGCAGTGGAAGATACCAGGCCGCAATTTTTTCTCAGAAAAGGACGATACCTAAACTGTACCGTGATGTTGAAAGGCAAGTGGTGACATCTCTGGCACACAGTATTGGGTCAAGGGTTCATCTGACCACGGATGCCTGGTCTGCAAAGCACGCTCAGACCTGCCCGAAGATCCCCACACACAGCATCTCTGCCTGCACGCCGTGTGACTGCCTGCCCCAAGACTAAGTTGGTCCCCACACAGCATCTCTGCCCGTAGGTGGATTCCTGAATTTTTAAGGCCGCTGCTAGCAGTGGCCGCTATACTAATTTTTCTGGTGCGTGTACATGTCTGCCTAATTTTTCTGGCTGCACTGCAGCTGCAACAACAAAACAAAAGGCATGTACATGTGCCAATTCCCCTTCGTGATCATTACCTTGCCGCGGTGAAGGGGCTTGCGTATCACAATGAAGCAATGACCGCCAGCTATATGAGTGTCTCAGGGGGGGTGGGGAAAACACCCACGATAATAAGGTTGTTGCTTCATTGTGGATAGACAAAATTTGATCAGCTGGACAGTCACTGCCATTCAGCTACCTCAGCCCGGCGACCATATGGGCTGGAAAGCCGCCATCACTTGCACTCTCGTCATGGTGTGCACCAGTCCAGCACGGCTGTCACTACACAAACAGCTGTTTGCAGTCACTGCATACCTTTCACTGCATCTTTGACTGCACATTGTATTATACCTGGCAGTCAGTGCATACCTTTCACTTGAATGGATGGCAGACTTGCCCTCCATAACAGATTCTCGTTAAAGGATTTAAAGTTGATTCATCTCATATACAGCAGGGCCTCGAAAGTCCTCCTGTATTGTTATTTTTGGTCACTACCTCGGGACGTGCATGCCATGCCTGCTGCCTTCCTTGGATGTGTGGTAGCCATTCCTGCTCCTTTGCTCACAGCGTGCCTGCTGCCTACCTTGGATGTGTGGTGGTAGTAGCCGTTTCTTAGGCTCCCACTCCGTATCGGGAACGAACCAGGATTTCCCGGCAATTACCCGTGGTCACCATGGTACTGAGAAAGTACCATCGAAAGTTTCAAACAGTTGAATGAATGGCAGACTTGCCCTCCTTAACATATTCTTGGCAAATGCTTTCGATTTGGTTCGTCTTTGGCTGGGTCAAGGGTCCATCTGACCACAGATGCCTGGTCAGGGCAGATACATTACTTATACAGCAAATGGGTCCTTACTTGGATGTGTGGTGGTGGTATGTAGCCTGTGCATGGGGGGAGGGGGGAGTGGGTTTGGCTGTGGAGTGTATTCTGAGCAGCAGCGTTTGTTTGTTTGTTTTTTGCTGCTGGCTCAGAGGGATGACAGGCAGGGGAGCGTGGTGGCTGCAGAAGGAGAGAGGGAGTGCCTGCGCCGGTATAGTCGCACGCACTTCATTTGAAGCGAGCGCATACAACATTTCTAGGAGGGAGCTGCACGCGCTGACAGCGCGAGCAGCCAATAGGGGACGGCGCGCGGGGAGCCGTTAGAGAGACTTGATATAGCCAGTCTCTCAGAGGTATTGTGCAGTTGTGTAGCGGCGATGAGAGGAACAGAGAGGGGACATAGCGGAGATGGCCGGAGCGGCCTGCAGGATACAGAGCCACAGTGAGACAGCGGGCCACAGCGAAAATCCCTCTGGGACCTCTGCAGCTATCCACAACTAAATTCAGCGACAAAAATATAGCCTGAGAGAGGTGTCCATGTCTAAAAAGGACAGTAGAGAAAGAAGAAACAGGGACTCTGTGTTAGTGAGGTCGCAAGAATAATCGCTAGATCTGATGAGTATAAAAGCTGATTATTATTAACAGGCCACCATATATGCGAAAGAGAAATAGACTTTAGTGACAGATAACAGAGCAGAAGCAGCATTTTTCCTACAATGTATATATATATATATATATATATATATATATATATATATATATATATATATATATATATATGGGACTGAGGAAGAGTATTTTTTTTAATTCAAAATCCCTTGCCTGTCATTAAGGTTTTACTGAGCTCAGTTTCAGCCACTGTGTATCTCTGTGAGGAGAATTTACTACGGTCAGCAATAAACTGTTTTTTGTGTGTGACTAAACGCACTAGAAATTACAATTCAACTAACCTACCTGTCAGGGCCTGTTCTGACCTTTTTTTTTTTATTATTATTAACTGTGCCTAATTCAAGCTTTGCTCAGAAAAAGAGACTGTTTGTTTGTAAAGAAATACCCAGATGCTAGAAATACTTGAATATTTTTGGTTCTGATTATTGTGGAGCAAACCTGTTCAGTAGATGCTCAGAGTTGGAAAAAGAGTTCTGTCAAAGGCTATGTTCCCCTTGTCTGTATATAGATATGAATATATCGCCCTCAGTCGCCAATATATATACTGTATATATATATATATATATATATATATATATATATATACATATATATACTGCTGATGTATAAGAAAAATAAACGAACCACTGAGATTCAGAAATATACTCACCTGCAGCTGTCTGATCCGGTGCTGATCTTTGGGACCCCGAGAAAGGAATAAAAAGCAGAATAAATAACACTAACTTACCAGTGTGAAAGAAGCTAATGGTTAGTTACCTTTTTAAAGACTGTGCAGCTTGCATGCAGATCATCCTGTGGAGGAAGACATTATACAATTTAGCAGAGGAATCTTATGCAGTGAAGAGACTGTTTTTTTTTTTTTTTCTTTTTAAAGGGAAACTGAAGAGAGAGGTATATGGAGGCTGCAGGGGCGTAACAATAGGCCCTGCAGCCCCTGCGCCCGCGGGGAGGCCCGCCCCCCCCAGGGGCCCGCTCGGGGCCGTTTTGTGGGGGCTGGAGGGGTGGCAGCATGAGGGGAAAGCCTTGGCCACAGTCGGCGGGGAGAGGGGAAGTTCCTCCCCTCTTCCTCACCTCGGGGCTCTCCACTCTGCGCTCCCCTCCAGCTAGTTACCGTCTGTGGGCAGCGGGCAGCAGCGGAGGCGGCAGATACATACCTCCTTCCTTGCGTTCCATCGCAGCCTTCTCGCTCTAGCGGCTGACGTCACTTCCGGAAGTGACGTCAGCCGCTAGAGCGAGAAGGCTGTGATGGAACGCAAGGAAGAAGGTATGTATCTGCCGCCGCTGCCCGCTGCCCACAGACGGTAACTAGCTGGAGGGGAGCGCAGAGGGGAGAGCCCCGAGGTGAGGGAGAGGGGAGGAACTTCCCCTCTCCCCGCCAACTGTGGCCAAGGCTTTCCCCTCATGCTGCCACCCCTCCAGCCCCCACAAAACTGGCCCGAGCGGGCCCCAGGGGGGGGGGGGATCTGGGGGGGGTCCCGCTCTGAATTTCTGCAGGGGGGCCCGGCGGGGCTTAGTTACGCCCCTGGGAGGCTGCCATGTTTATTTCCTTTTAAGCAATACCAGTTGCCTGGAAGCCCTGCTGATCCTCTGCCTCTAATACTATTAGCCATAGCCCCTGAACAAGCATGCAGCAGATCAGGTGTTTTAGACTTTAAAGTCAGATCTGACAAGACTAGCTGCATGCTTGTTTCTGGTGTTATTCAGATACTACTGCAGAGAAATAGACCAGCAGGGCTGCCAGGTAACTGGTATTGATTAAAAGGAAATAAATATGGCAGCCTCCGTATACCTCTTACTTCAGTTCTTCATTTGGAAAATTCACCGCTGTAGTTTACCTGCAAGGAAAGTGAAGATCGTTTTTATCAATTATCTATTGCTTTAATTAATATATAGACATTAATTAACTTATTAATTCCCTGAGGCCCAGTGCACACCAAATCCGTTAGCAGATCGTCAAAACGCTAGCGGTTTTGGGAGCAGAGAGCCAATATTTGGCCGGGTGCACACTGAGCGGATTTTGTATGCGATCCGCCGGCCGCATCAGCCAGTGAAAACGCTTGGCTATTGTATTTCAATGTGTGGTGCACACCGGCGGTTTAAGGTTTTTAGCAAACCGCAAACGTGCAGCCAGTGGCGTAGCTAAGGAGCGGTGGGCCCCGATGCAAGTTTTACAATGGGGCCCCCCCAAGCACTCTATACGTAACAATTGATACAGCGCACCAAAACCTGCCAAGGGCAACTACAGTGTCAGAGGTGCAAGAAAAGGATGGGAAACAGTTTGTTAAGGATTACCACTATTCAAAGTATCTATTGAAGTTATTATTATGAGCACAGGACCAATAGAGAGCTAATACTGTAGTTGAGGTAGGGCCCTTCGGGGCCCCTCTGGCCCAAGGGCCCCGATGCGGTCGCTACCTCTGCAACCCCTATTGCTACGCCCCTGCGTGCAGCAGCAGGCACGTTTGCGGTTTGCTAAAAACATCAAACCGCCGGTGTGCACTAATTAATAATAATTGAAATACATTAGCCAAGCGGATTTGCAGGCGGATGCGGCCGACGGATTGCATCCAAATCCGCTCAGTGTGCCCCAGGCCTAACTCATTTATGTATTTATTTATTAACCTATTTATTTATTAAGTTATTTTATTTATTTTTATTTATTTATTTATTTATTCAGCACTGAAAGACTAGATCAATTGATTGTTTGGAACAGATTCAGATACCCCTTAAGAAACACCATTGGAGCTGGGTAGATAATAGGAGTTTGAAGAAAATAAGGGTTTTGCTGATCAGCAAAAATGTTATATTAAAGAGACACTGTGTTATCTCCTTTTTCTCTCTTAGTTCAATTTTAGCTGTGTGTGTGTGTGTGTGTGTGTGTGTGTGTGCGTGCATGTGTGTTGGGCTTGTCAATTTAATTAAACTCTCCATTAAACATGGAAGATATGGGACTAAATTACTACGTCTGTCAATTATTTTAGGATAATTTATGAACTAGATCTACTTGGAATGCTCACCAAACGTTCGGTGGTGTAGAATATTGTGTTTAATCTGGAATTCCTTTTCAGTTGCCATGGAAGTATGGAAGAAGAAGAAGAATGAAGATTTCAAGAAAATCCGGAATATGTAGAAAATATATTGTAATAATTTCCATTGTTTGAGAGAGTTCCTTTTTACTTGGACCTGTATTTATTTCTTGGTCCTAATACATTTTTGGAATTCAATACTCTGTGTCAGTGTCTGGTGAGTTTTGACAGTTAGTGGATTAAAAACTGGTTACAGGTAGCCGGTTCTCAGGCTCCACTCCGGACCGGAATCGAACCCTGATTCCCCGGCCATTACCCGTGGTCACAATGGCAGACTTGCCCTCCATAACAGATTCTCGTTACAGGTACTGAACAGCAGAAAATGTAATTTAAAAAAAATAGATGTAAGCTTTAACCATGGTAAAGAAAAAAAGTTGTTAAGGCAGTCAGACATTACCTGATATCACTGAGGAAGAACAATCTTGCCATGGTGCGCACCAGTCCAGCACGGCCATCACAACACAAACAGCTGTTTGCGGTGCGTTACACAGTGAGTTTGGTGTGTCAGTGTGAAGCAGTACTCTAACACATATTGCAATCAGGGAGTGTAATTAAAGCACTTTAGGCCTGCAATTTAACATTCAATGTGATTTCTGCCCTTAAAACGCTGCTTTGCGTCAAATCCAGATTTTTCCCCGGGACTTTTGGAGTCTATCCCACTCATCCATACAAAAACTCAGATGTTAGACCCTTTGAAACATCTTTTCTGGTCAGCATAAGTGTTTCTAGTTTTCAAAGTTCGCCTCCCCATTGAAGTCTATTGCAGTTCGCGGAAGTTCGCACGAACCGAACTTTTGCGGAAGTTCGTGAACCCGGTTCGCGAACCTAAAATTGAAGGTTCGAGCCATCTCTAATGCACGGAATGCAATTTTAGGGACAAATGGAAACAACTTCTCAGTTGTGCAGGCAAGTTGACAATGGATTATCAAACTGCAGTAGGTCTTCTTACTTGAAGTCAAGCATTTATTTCCTGTTTTTGACAACAAAAACCTTGGCCTTGGGCTTTTCTTGTTTCAGATTAGCTGAAGTTTGCATAAATTCTAAGTCTGTACTCCACTTCACTCAGTCAACTTGGGGGGGGGGGGGGGAGATAAAGCAACAGATATACTATTTAGCCAATTTGGCAATGGGATGATTGCCAGATCAAAAGGAGGATCATACACACAGTTTTTTTTGCAAATTTCTTGACAAAATTTAGAACTAAATTGTACTCCACGATCAGATTTTATATCAGAGGGTAATCTGACAATATCATTCATGAAGCACTCTGCAGTATAGACACCAGATGGAACTGCTCCCTGTGCATTGCAACTTTACCACACTGTTGTGCATCAGGCACAAGTCTGTTACCAGTGGCGTAGCTAAGGAGCTGTGAGCCCCGATGCATGTTTTACAATGCCCCCCCCCCCAACCACTCTATACATAATAATTGATACAGCGCACCAAAACCTGCCAATGGCAACTACAGTGTCAGAGGTGCAAGAAGGGGATGGGGGACAGTTTGTTAATGATTACCAATATTCAAAATATCTATAGAAGTGATTATTATGACCAATAGACCAATAGAGAGCTAATACTGTAGTTGAGGGAGGGCCCTTCGGGCCCGATGTGGTCTCAACCTCTGCATCCTCTATTGTTATGCCCCGAGCATGGGCTGTTAATAATCTACCACACACAATTTTTTTTTCATCTCTGCAGTTTACATTTGGTAACACCGGTGGTTCAGGATCAGAATCAATAAAACCTCCTAGGGAATGCTGAACTCACACCTCAGGATACTTAAATATGTCTACCACTTGTGGACATGATTTCACAGAGATGAGATGCTTGCCAAAATCATCTGAGGGGAGAGAATTGATTCAGTCCAGTTTCTAGAGAGACCTAAGATGGAATACAGAATACATATCAAGAACCATTTCAAGTGAAGGTCCTGGGTCAGCCAGACATACTAACATGTCATCTGCATGAAGTGAGGTGCATTACTAAACCCTGACATTATGTAGGCCTTAAAGATTATTGCATATACACACTGCCCGAGGTTCAATCACTAGTGGGCAGGGACAGAGGTTCAATTACTAGTGGGCAGCCCTGCCATGTACTCTAAGTAAGCAAAAGAACGGAGTGAAAATCGAAGTGGGGAGCCAGTGCTGTAAGGCGAGAGTGCTATCCACTATGTACTCGGGCTTGATATATTTAACCAAGAATAACATATTTAGAGTTTTCGAAAATGATAAATCTTATTTTAGAACAACACCAAACCAGCGTTTAAATTATATTCGAGGTGAAAATAAACTGATGAAAGAAACAATTGCATCTATCCTTGTCCTAAAAATTACTTTTTTAACCTGCTGGGCGTTCTGATTTTTTCGCCCGATTTTTTTTTAGATCATGTAGCTAGCCTAGCGCTAGCTACATGATTCTCCCCTTGTTTGCCTTTCCCTTCCACCCTTCCGATCGCCACCGGCGATCACGCCCATAAGGAAATCCCATCCTGAACGGGATTTCCTTTAGGGCTTCCCCCGTCACCATGGCGACGAACGGAGTGACGTCATCGACGTCGCGACGTCACAGGGACTCCCGATCCACCCCAAAGCGCAGCCTGGCGGCGATTGGCCAGGCTGCACACGGGGTCTGCAGTGGGGGGGCCCTCTTTCGCGTTGGGTAGCGGCGGTGAGCGGCGGCGATCGGATAGGACACACAGCAAGCAAAGTGCTTGCTGCGTTTTAAAAAAAATTATTCAAATCGGCTCAGCGGGGCCTGAGCGGTGCCCTCTAGCGTCTCTGGACGAGCTCAGCTCGTCCAGAACGCTGGGGAGGTTAAATATCCCACAGTTTTATTTAATATTTAAATCTAGTTTTTACGTTTTTATTGTTTCATTGTCTCTGCTCAGTGACACCTTCATTAAAGTATGCTAGAGCTCAAATCTTTGAATCAATAACCCTTTTTTTTCTCTTTCCTGCTCTCAGAGGCCATTTACTGACAGGAAAGTATTTTATGGCTGTAATTACTAATCAGTGAGGGTTATGCTATACTCTGACCCAGTCCGACCCGGACAGAAACTGTCGCTTGCATACTTGATTTTTAACTCATTCAGGCAGAGGAAGGAAAAAAGGAACACAGCCTACTTATTTGTGTGCTTGGCACTGTACATACACATGTCTATCTCATCATGTCACATGTCACCTCGGTTGTCCTTTAAGCTAATTAAAAGCAATAGTAAATGCTTGGAAATTGTTTAGAACCAATTATCACGTGCTAGGATTAAATATATATTTGTCAAGGGGTACTTGTGATAATGTTTACTATTCCAGGGGGTACTTGGTGAGTACAGGATTTTAAAAGGGGTATATACCAATAAAATGTTGAGAAACACTGCACTACACCACCACATCACTACACTACACCACCGAGCTTGGAGTCACGTAGGACGTGAACCAGGAAGGGAGTGAAGCAAGGGATAGCGGCTGAGGGCGTGCAGCGGGATCCGACCATGGCGGATGCTGACCCCGCTTCAGATAAGATTGACTGCTTGTAACACATTGTACCCAGATTTTATGGTGTTTTTAAGCGATTAAATTGTATACGGTTTTACTCTGTGGGAGTATCCTGGCTCGTCTTTTAAAGGTTTATTTTTTGCCCAGATCATAGGAGGGCTGAATCAGTGGTGTAACAAGTGGGCACACGGTGAGTGTAACTCACTTGGGAGAGTGTTACCCCACTAAGTGTTTCCCGCTGAAGGCACTATTCCTTCTGTCCTGCAGTGATCATTTGGGTGCTTAATGTGGAAAACAGTATTGCACTATGTGCTATTTGTCTCTATAGGGTGATCCTCTACCTACATCTACACAGATACAAGAATATTGGATCTGAGTTCTGCTTGGTTGGGATAGTATTGGAGTTGGAAGATTTATGTGCTTTTTGAGCAAGCGCCCCCCTCTTGGATTACTGGTTAAACAATATTAACTGTTTATTTGCTCATTTTTTCTCTGGTGCTGGGAGCGCAACCTTTAACCGTTTTGGTTTTTGAAATAGATACAGTATGCAATTGCTGTAATGTGCCTTACCTCATCGGAAGAACAAAGCAAATTTATTGGAAAAGTGTTTATTCGTTTATGCACATAAGGACAATGCGTTTCACGGGTACTGGCCTGCTTCTTCAGGTCAATAAAGTGCCTTATTAAAAATGCAAAACGACCATGAGCACCTCTGAATTGACGCTCATGCTCATTTTGCAATGTTCATAAGGCATTTTATTGGCCTGAAGAAACTGAGCGAATACCTGTGAAATTCGTTGTCCTTGTGTGCTTGAACAAATAAACACTTTTCTAATGAATTTGTTTTGTTCTTCTGATGAGGTAAGGCACATTACTTCCTAGTTATAAGTTATAGCAGTTGCATAGAGTATATCTAGGGCGCCTCCACAAGTATATTTGACATATGAAGATACCAGTCTCACAGGCCGTGCCAAGAGAGACGCAGAGGCCTTTGGTTGCAGCAGCAAGAAGGGAGAACTTGGCAGTGAAAACATAAACATCACAACTAAAGTTCAGAGATAGAGGTGAGAAGGAAACACAGTGTACAGTATTAAATGTCTGTGTGTATGCATCTATACTGTGTATGTATAGTGTGTGTATGTTTATGTGCATGTGGGTGCAGTTTGTGTATGCTTGTGTGTGTGTGTGTCTCCTCTATGTGTGTGTACTGTATGTGTAATGCTTCTGTATGTTTATGTGTTTGGCACTGTAGTTTGTGTGTGTGTGTGTGTGTGTGTGTGTGTGTGTGTGTGTGTGTGTGTGTGTGTGTACACTATCTGTGTGGAGCTGTGTATGCAGTGTGTGTGTGTACAGTGTACAGTATGTGTGTATATTTGTGTTTGTTTTTCGCTCTTTCTAGAGTGTACAGTGTATGTCTCTAGTTTTTTTTTTAAATGTGTGTGTGTGTCGTGTGTTGTGTTGTGTGTTTGTATGTGTGTGTGCTGCACATCAAGTGAGAATACGGTGCCCACATAGGCATCACTGTCTTAAGTGCCTGCAGGCCTGAAGCTAAGTTTACATTTGCAGATTCTGGACGAATTCTATACTAATGGGCTAGCAATTCATTTGTTGCTATGGAGGAGGGAGAAATGACATTGCGCATGCATGATGGCAGTTCCATGCAGGGGGAAGTGGTGGAAGCAATGTGTTTGGGAGTTGTTCAGGGTTGGCATGCTGGATTTTTAGGCAATGTTAGGTGCCTGGTGTGCACACATTAGACGAATGTGCAAATCTCAGTTTAGTGTGTGTATGTAGTTTTATCCTTGCACTGACTGCAGGGCCGGGCCGAGGCAATGGTAAGAGAGGCTCCAGTCTCAGTATGCGGTGCAGAAGGGGGTGCCCAACTAACTCAGCTATCATTCCCCTATTGTGTTTGAAGCAGAGAGAAATAAGAAAAGGGGATACGTGGCAGTGACTGCAAGCCAGATAACTAGAGATTAAGGTATTGGGGGGTTGAGGGCCCTGGGGCGCCTCTTAGTCTAATAGCAATCAGTGTGTGACGGCTGGGATGTGTGGGATGGAGGGGCGTACTTTGGTGTCTCAGCCTTGGTTGCAGGAGGACCTTGTTCCTGCTCTGATTGACTGACAGGCTAGGGTCAGTGCACACAACTCCATGTGATGTCTATGCAGGCCCTTGCAGGGTTATGCATCCAGTGGCTGGATAGTGTAATGGTTAAGGGCTCTGCCTCTGATGTAGGAGTCCTGGGTTCAAATCCTGGCTCTTCCTACTCAGTAAGCCAGCACCTATTCAGTAAGGAGTTCATTGGGCAAGACTCCCTAACACTGCTACTGCCTACTGAGTGCGCTCTTGTGGCTGCCTCGCAAGCGCTTTGAGTCCGACAGGAGAAAGGCGCTATACAAAAAAAGGAATTATTATTATTAATTAAACATTTAATCTTGCACAGAATTTCCAATTAAAGAAAGTTCACTGTGATTGGAATATTTAAGATAAACCAATGTTTCCCAGTTGAACATCACTTTAATGGCTCGTTCACACAGGCAGTTAAAAGGGAAACTGAGCATTCCAACAGCTTATCATATGTCTTTCAACTGAATATTAAACCTTAAAGAGAAACTCCAACCAAAAATGGAACTTTATCCCAATCAGTAGCTGATACCCCCTTTTACATGAGAAATCTATTCCTTTTCATAAACAGACCATCAGGGGGTGCTGTATGACTGATATTGTGGTAAAACCCCTCCCACAAGTAACCCCTCCTACAAGAAAAGTTCAAACTTTTGTGGGAAATAGCTGTTTACAGCTGTTTCCAACTGCCAAAAACCATGCAGCAGCTACATCACCTGCCAACAGTAAAAAGTTCACTGGAGTTCCTCTTTAATCAACTGGGATGACTGCAGTCAGTAGCCAGGGGAATGTCATAGGTGGTACAGGATGTATAGCCTGATGTACTACCAGCATGAGAGAGCATTAATGGACAGATGCAAGGTGAATAAAAAAAAAAAAAAGATGAGATCTACTTACCTGGGGACTTCCTTTAGGCCCTGGCAGCCCGATAAGGCCCTTGCTGCAGCTCTGTTCCCAGCCGGTGTCCCAGGGTTCCCTCCGTTGCAGATGCCAACTGACATTACTGCGTCTGGCATTACAGCGCCACTCACTTGGTCTGGAGTGTTCTGTGAAGGTGCAGAACTACTGCGCAATCATATAACATACAGAGGGGCTGCAGCACACAACAGGAAAACAGTGACAGGGGCTCTTGGTTACGCTTTAACGCGCTTAAGCTCACCAACTGCGCCAAAGTGTCCCCGATCTGGTGAGTCCTACTCTAACCATACTATGCTAGTTTTTATCAGCAGTCTAGTGGGAACTAATCCAAAAACCCAAGAGTCAACTAAATGGGAGAAAAGGTAATTAAAAACACCTCACCTTCCACTAGCTACCAAACGAACTCTCTGAACATGTGCAATGCACTTATTTTTTTTTGGTGAGCAGCACAAACCAACTTTTAATGCAATCATAAGCGGATCTCGCACAGGCGCAGAAGATGCCAACCTGGCGAGGGGACCCCAGGACACGGGCCCCAACGGAGGGGACCCTGGGACAATGGCTCGGAGCGAAGCTGCGGCGAGAAACATATCGGCTCGCTCTCATGTACAGTTAATAAAGGTTTTCTATATTTGCATACACCGGTGTGTCCCTAGGAGCCCTCTGTTTATAAGGATTTTTGCTGACACAAATAAGGCTCAGGATTTCAATCCATAATCTGGATAGGTGATGCATATTAATTACTTATGTTCCCTATTCCCCAGCTCCCCGTTAAACAGAAACATATCGGCTGCCAGGGGCTGGAGGAAGCCCCGGGTAAATAGATCTCGTTTTTTACATTTGTTTAGACCTTCCCTCTAATAGGCTGGATTCACACTGTACCACTTTGGATAACACACGCATTAATGAGTGTGAACTGCAATGGAGACTGGACATAGACATTAACTCAAAGCTTGCAGCGTGTTAGAATAACTTGGTCAGTTACAGCGCAGTACTGTGAACAGGCCCATAGAATTGTATGAGCAGAGAGTTGGCGTGCAGAATTATTCTGAAATGCAATGGACATAGTGTGAAAGGGCCCTTAGTCACTATAGCTGAATTTCGGAGTAACATTCATCATAACTATACAAGAAATCACACAGATTAGCTAGTGTATAACAAGTTCACAGCATCTTCATAACCTGTATGCACTGTGAATGACTCAGGTATTAAGCTCATCTTTAAAATGTTTGTCTTCACCAGTCTCCTATATGTCTTCTTATGACATGAAGATGGCAGTGCCATCATCCCTGAAGCTGTAAAGCTATATGTAAAGCAACTGTGAAAATCCATTTTAACATTCTGAGCTGTGAATTCTCGTGCTCCACTCGGGCACAGCTGATGCACATACATGGTATCTTGGCTGCACGTACTCGTGTCCAGCTGTTGGAATGACCTTGCACCTGTAAATGACCAGTGCACCAAAAATAAAGTGACCAGGTGCACAAGATTAGAACAGAATACACTGGCAATTCATGGCTGACTTGTCCGTTGAAATGAAGCAGAGCAAGATGGGGGGGGGGGGGGGGGGGGGAGAAACCCTTCTGTTTCAGCAACGTCAGTTGTGTTTTTCCATAATATGTTATTTATATATGAAAGCATAGCGGTGCCATGTGTATACCAGTCTGCTAGGCAGGAGTATCCCGTGATGTGAAAGGAAAATTAATTAGTTTGCTAATTGGTGCTAAATACGAAAAACACAACAGGGAACAGTCATAAAAGCGGCTGCTCAGTGTGAAGGGAGGCTTTCAAATGAAAATGTCAAAGTTCCTGTAAACAGAAGTCACATTTTCACCTAATGTATTTGGTCTTAGATTTAGATGCTGTTGCACATGCAAAGCTTAAACCGAATTTGAAAAAAAAACAAAAAAAACTTTTCTTTTAAATATTTTTCCACAGATTTTATTCAAAGTGCTTCCTGATCAATAATGCAAAATGTATTATTGACTTAGTTGCCATAGAGAAATACAGTAGGTCTGCTGATTTACACTGCAGCACAGAGCCTTGTCTGAATTTCTTGTGATCAGTCTATTGCACGGTTGTCAAACTCAAATAGTCATCTGGTGTCCAGGGCCTCCCCTCCCTTCCCTATACAGTTCGCTGGTGTCTAGTGCCCCCCCCCTCCCTGCCCCCTGGTGTCTACTGCTTCCCCACTCCCTGCCCTATACAGTTCCCTGGTGTCTAGAGCTTCACCTCCAATATAGCTTCCCTGGTGGTCTAGAGTGGGACAAATGTAATGGGAATTGGCCAGATTTGGCCTGCGGGTCAGAGTTTGACATGGATAAAGGTGTGTATTCTATTTTAAAATGCCACCCCTAAAGATGTAAAAGCAAGCATGAAGTGAGAAGGATATGGAGGCTACCATGTTTGTTTCCATTTTAAGCAATGCAGATTGTCTGGATGTTCTGCTGATCCTCTGTCTCTAATACATTTAGCCATAGACCCTGTACAAGCATAAATATCAGGCGTTTGACTGAAGTTTGACTGGATTTGCCTCATTTTTGTTTCAGGTATGTGATTCAGAAATAACTGATGTATTAAAGCTCAGCAGGCCACCAGGCAACTGGCATTGTTTGAAGGGAAGTGGATATGGCAGCCTTCATATTCTTCTCACTTGAGGTGTCCTTAAAGACAACATTATCAAGACAATGGGTAAACATGGGTAGATAATTTTATTGGGCACAGGAAAAAATGACGCATTTTGCATAGGAACTCCCAGTCCGTGCGTGCAGCTATATAAGGCACTGAACTGTAGTCCTGAGAAAGCGGGCAGGTCCTGCGAAACACAGTTTTTTCCTGTGTTCAATAAAATTACAGAATTACAAATTAGTCATAAAATGTGATCTGATCTTCATCCGAGTCACAACAATAGACAATCACATTCTGCTTAAATTAATACCACACAAATAATTAAACACAAAACGGTGCTAACTGTTAAAAAGTGAAAAGTGTTTTGCACAAAATTTCACGTGATAACGTTTTTTGCGTGCAAAAATTTGTGTTTGCGCTACCACAAATTTTCCGCGCGTTAAACGGTCGCGTTCATGTGATAAATTTGCGTTAACACGTGAACACGAACATTAATGCGCTTAAAATGTGCGCTAATGCGTGACCGTGAATTTTTGCGGGCGCAAAAAAACGCTTTTTACGCGAAAACGCAGTAAAACACGTGAAAACCTGTCCTAACAGCTGTGATAACAGTTAGCACCGTTTTGTGAATCAAGCCCCATGTAAACATTCACAGTGCAGGTGGAAAAGGTGTGTGAACCCTTGGATTTAATAACTGGCTGGTTGAACTTCATTTGGCAGCGATAACTTCAGCCAAACATTTCTTGTAATTGCAGATCAGACGTGTACAACGGTCAGGAGTAATTTTTGACCATTCCTCTTTACAGAACTGTTTCAGTTCAGCAATATTCTTGGGATGTCTGGTGTAAATCGCTTTCTTGAGGTCATGCCACAGCATCTCAATCGGGTTGAGGTCAGAACTCTGACTGGGCCACTCCAGAAGGCGTATTTTCTTCTATTTAACCAAGTCTTGAGGACTGCAGTGCTAAACGCCCCTAAAGACCAGGCCATTTTTTACAATTCAGACCACTGCAGCTATAACTGTTTATTGCTCGGTCATATCACTTACCACCCAAACAAATTTTACCTCCTTTTCTTCTCACTAACACAGCTTTCTTTTGGTGCTATTTGATTGCTGCTGCAATTTTTAGTTTTCATTATATTCATCCAAAAAGACAGGAATTTTGTAAAAAAAAAATATTTTCAACTTTCTGTGGTAACATTTTTCAAATAAAGTAACATTTTTATACAAGTTTTTGTCCATATTTATTGTGCTACATGTCTTTGATAAAAAAAAATCCAATAAGTGTATATTTATTGGTTTGGGTAAAAGTTATAGCATTTACAAACTATGGTACAAAAAAGTAAATTTGCGCAGTTTTAAGCAGCTCTGACTTTTCTGAGCACCTGTCATTTTTCTTGACGTGCTAGAATGCCAGGATACTATAAATAGTATACCCCCAAATGACCCCATTTTGGAAAGAGGATACCCCAAGGTATTTGCTGAGGGGCATGGTGAGTTCATAACAGATTTTATTTTTTTGTCACCAGTTAGCAGAAAATGACACTTTGTGACAAAAAAAAGTGTTTCCATTTCTGCTAACTTGTGACAAACAAAAAAAAGTAACATCTGCCACGGACTCACCGTGCCCCTCAGTGAATACCTTGGGGTATCTACTTTCCAAAATTGGGTCACTTGTGGGGTACTTGTATTGCCCTGGCATTTTGTGGGGGACTAAATTGTGAGCACCCCTGTAAAGCCTAAAGGTGTTCATTGGACTTTGGGCCCCTTTGCACAGCTAGGCAGCAAAAAAACTGTCACACGTGGTATCGCCGTACTCAGGAGAAGTAGTATAATGTGTTTTGGGGTGTCTTTTCACACATACCCATACTGGGTGGGAGAAATATCTCCGTAAAGGACAACTTTTTCAATTTTTTTTACACTAAATTGTACATTTACAGAGATATTTCTCCCACCCAGCATGGGTATGTGTGAAATGACACCCCAAAACACATTGGGCCTAATGCTATTCCAGGTGATAAGTAGCTTGCAGATGTGAGCTACTTATCATCTTGCCATCGCACGAGGATTACCGGCAAATCCTATTGCCAGTTTCATTCGTGCGATGGCCGATCTTTAGGGAGCATTACTCAGGCGAAAGCCTGAGCGATGCTCCCTATTACCGGGCGATGGGGAGCGAGGTTTACCCTGTGGTGCTGTCCATCAGCACCACGGCCTCGCTCCCCACACATGCGCACAACCC
This sequence comes from Hyperolius riggenbachi, assembly GCF_040937935.1. Taxonomy (NCBI): domain Eukaryota; kingdom Metazoa; phylum Chordata; class Amphibia; order Anura; family Hyperoliidae; genus Hyperolius; species Hyperolius riggenbachi. Next base: position 222,437,367 of record NC_090647.1, read on the forward strand.
GCCGAACATCCGCCGCCATCTTCCGCCGCTGCATCTGGGGGTCTCCTTTAATAAGGAGACCCCCAGAGCTCCCCGCCGGCCGCCGCTCATCTCCGCAACCCCCCACAAAGTTGCAAAGCTACAAATTGCTTCAATTCCTTTATACGCCTTTGGAGTGCCTCCTTCTAATCGTGTTGGATTGACTGTATAGTGAAGGTGGTGACCCACTGAAGGATTGAGCACCGGCGGGCCAGGCTGTTAGTCCTGGATGAGTGACTGCTTTAGCATCTGCTTGTCTACCTTATTAAAGGAGACCCCCAGATGCAGCGGCGATGTCGTGCATTAGCATGTTTAGACCTGATTTTTGCAGGTCTAAGCTAATGCTCATGTCTGCCGGGAAGCATTGTTTCCCGGAGGCATGCAAAGTGTAATAGGATAAGGTGTAAGGAACTTGCTGGGCGATAATATCGCCCAAGCGAGTTCTTTTAGCACCCTGCCTAGGGCTAAATGCAATTGAATCAGGCGACTTTATAGTAGCCTGATTATCAGACTCACCAGTGTTTAACACTGGTGAGTCTGACAATTGCATCAGGCCCATTATACTACTTCTCTTGAGTACGGCGATACCACATGTGTGACACTTTTTTGCAGCCTAGCTGTGCAAAGGGGCCCACAGTCCAATGAGTACCTTTAGGATTTCACAGGTCAATTTTACTCATTTGTTTTCCAGACTACTCCTTGCGGTTTAGGGCCCCTAAAATGCCAGGGCAGTATAGGAACTCCATAAGTGACCCCATTTTGGAAAGAGCACACCCCAAGGTATTCTGTGAGGGGTATAGTGAGTTCATAGAAGATTTTACTTTTTGTCACAAGGGAGGCGTAGACGCGTAGTCACTGGAACGCATGACGTGCTCCATGGCCGCAGAGCCGGGAAGCCATGCGTGAGTGCGTGCCAGGGGGGGGGGGGGACGTTCACATATACCCATGCTGGGTGGGAGAAATATCTCTGTAAAGGACAACTTTTTCATTTTTTACACTATATTGTCTATTTACAGAGATATTTCTACCTCCAAGCATGGGTATGTGTGGAAAGACACCCCAAAACACATTATACTACTACTCCTGAGAATGGCAATACCACATATGTGACACTTTTTTTGCAGGCTGGCTGCGCAAAGTTGCCCAAAGTCCAATGAGCACCTTTAGGATTTACATGGGTGCACACAATTTAGGCCCCCCAAACAATGCCAGGACAGTAAAAACACCCCAGAAATGACCCCATTTTGTAAGGAAGAGACCCCAAGGTATTCCACGAGGGGCAGAGTGAGTTCATATAAAATTTTATTTTTTGTAACAAGTTAGAGGAAAATGACACTTTGTGAGAAAAAAATGTAAAAAATCCATTTCCGCTAACTTGTGACAAAAAATAAAATCTTCTATGAACTCACCATGCCCCTCAACAAATACCGTGGGGTTTCTTCTTTCCAAAATGTGAAGTCTGTCCTGGCATTTTAGGGTCTCTGCAATCATTACATGTATGGCCAGTATTAGGAGTTTCTGCTATACTCCTTACATTGGGCATACAGGCGATACACTTTTTTTTCCCATAAAAGGAAAGATGAACGGCAAAGATTCTCGCATTCGCATTGATCAGTGTGGAGGAAAAAATATCTGCTGAAATATGTGAAAAAATAGGGGGGCATGGCGTTTGCCAGGACATAGGAGCACCGCCCACAAAATTTTCCAAACCCACTTTGCTCCTATGCCCTGGCAAACCCGATTAATCCATTCACATCGATCGATGTGGATGAAAAAACCTTTGCCAGTTTTGATACAAAGTGCTTGCCAAAGCATAAGAACTACAACAACGCCCCTCAGCTTATATGCCTCGGCAAACCTATCTTACTGCGGAGGAGAAATCTCGTCCTGCAGCGCTGCATGCACCAACTTGTGTGTATTCTGACAGACGCTCAATGCTTCTGTCAGGACGCACCATCAGTGCTGCAGCTGGTTGGTCGATCAGTCGTTCGCTCGGTCCACCGGGAGGGGTAAAGGATGGAAAAAAGAGAGATGCCAACAGTCGATCAGATGTCAAAAAACTGTGCACAGACAATAGATGTCATTCAGATCTCACTCAGACCTTGATCAGAGCTAGTGACAGGCGACCAGATGTCAATCAGACCTCAGTCAGACGCCTGTCAGGGAAGTGAGGGGGTGATCAGCGGCAATCGCGGGGGAGCAGGATCAGTGTGGGGAACTCACTATCGGGGCTGCCGTCCTCTCTGGTGGTCGTCCGGGAACGCTGTGAACACCAGAGGAGGAGGCAGCCAGTATAATACAGGTTGTGTTCAAAACAACGTGTATTATACTCTTAGAATAGGTCCGTTTGAAGGATTGCAGCCCGCCGGTGCTGCTAATTGGCCGGTGGGCTGATGACGGAGGGGGGCCGCAAAGCATGCCGGGCGATGAGCGCACATGCAATCGCCGGCAAAACAGCGCTCCAGGACGGGACGCCAATTGGCGTTAGGCGGTCCTAGGGCTGCTGCCGCAACCACGCCCATTGGCGTGGGGCAGTCTTGAAGTAGTAAAGCCATTCTGTTGTTGATTTACTTCTATGCATTGGGTCGTTGTCCTGTTTCAACAGCCATCTTCTGCTGAGCTTCAGCTGGTGGACAGATGGCCTTAAGCTCTCCTGAAAAATCTATTGATAAACTTGGGAATTCATCTTTTCGTCAATGATAGCAATCCGTCCAGACCCAGATGCAGCAAAGCAGCTCCAAACCGTGATGCCCACACCACCATACTTCACAGTTGGGATGAGGTTTTGATGTTGGTGTGCTGTGCCTTGTTTTCTCCACTCATAGTGTTGTGTGTTTCTTTTAAACTTAACTTTGGTTTCATCTGTCCACAGAATATTTTGCTAGTACTGCTGCGGAACATCCAGGTGCTCTTTTGCAAACTTTAAACATGCAGCAATGTTTTTTTTTTGGACAGCAGTGGCTTCCTCTGTGGTATCTTTCCATGAAATCCATTCTTGTTTACGTATTGTAGATTCACTAACAGAGATGTTAGCATGTGCCAGAGACTTTTGTAATGCTGGGCATACACGGAGCGATCCGGCGGCTGGATTAGCCATCGGATCGACTCCCGCCACGTCCCCGCGCGTCCCTGCTTGTCCCCGCGGCTGCCAGGATCGATTCCGGCTCGCCCCCCGCGGGATCTTCCTTATCTTCCGCTCGATTCCCCGCAGTGATCGGACCTGTCGGATATTATCAATCGAGCCATCAGTGGCTCGATTGATAAGGCAGTGTCGACCCGTGTATGCCCAGCATAAGTCTTTAGCTGACACTCTAGGATTCTTCTCCACCTCATTGAGCATTCTGCGCTGTGCTCTTGCAGTTATCTTTACAGGGCAGTCACTCCTGGGGAGAGTAGCAGCAGTGCTGAACTTTCTCCATTTATAGTCAATTTGTCTTACACTCTGTGGACTGATGAACAGTTTTGGAGACACTTTTATAACCTTTCCAACTTCATGCAAGTCAACAATTCTTAATTGTCGTTTTTTTTTGAGAGCTCTTTTATGCTAGGCATAGTTCACATAAGGCAATGTTTTTTGGGAAAATCAAACCCAAAACTGGTGTGTGTTTTTTATAGGGCAGAGAACTGTAACCAACACCTAATTTAATTGATTGGACACCAGCTGGCTAACACCTCCAATAGCTCTTGGAGATGTCATTAGTCTAGGGCAGGGGTAGGGAGCCTTTGGCTCGGGAGCCAGATGTGACTCTTTTGATGGCTGCATCTGGCTCACATACAAATCAGTGGGGGTTGATTCACTAAGCTACACTGCTCAAGCAGAGCAGCTCAGTGTGGCAGCGCAAATACAATTTTTAAATTAGGCACACTACTGCTGTAGCATGCACTACTAACTTATTTGCGCTACCCCACTCTGGACCCTCTCAGGTCCAGTGACTTTGTAGGATGAGATCCCCGCACTTTGATTGGCCCATTAGGCTGTCTGTCACTTGACAGGCAGCCTATTGTGCCGAAGTGCAGGGATCTCGTCCTACAAAGTGAATGAACCCCCAAGTCAGCTAACTAATTGTACAAGCTGTTAGTCGGTATTTCTCCTGTTTAACTGATGTTGCTGAAACCCAAAAAAGCCGAACATGTGTCTGACACTTCCACTGCCTGGCGGATCAACTGTATACACATCACCATGGCAACATGGCCCTCTGCTGCGCATGTGCACTGTCCCATTTTGAAACATATTGTATGGCTCTCGCAGATATGTGGTGTTTATGGCTCTCTCAGCCAAAAAGGTTCCTGACCCCTGGTCTAGGGGGTCACAAAATTTGTCCACCTGCACTGTGAATGTTTACACGGTGTGTTCAATAAAATCATGGAAACATTTAATTATTTGTGCGGTATTAGTTTAAGCAAACTGATTGTCTATTGTTGTGACTTAGATGAAGATCAGATCACATTTTATGACCAATTTGTGCAGAAATCCAATTAATTCCAAATGGTTCACATACTTTTTATTGCTACTGTATCTTAACCACTTGCCGACCGCCCACAGCCGATAGGCGGCGGCAAAGTGGACGCCAAAAAGGCCCGCAATACGCCCAAGGGCGTTGCGTCCTTTCGGCATGCCAGGGGAGCGATCGCGTCATTGATGACGCGCGCTTCCCCCGGCAACAGGCTCCGCCCACCCACGACGACAACCCGCCGGTCATTCGGAAGCGCCGGCGGGTTGTTAACCCCGCAATCGCTGCTGCAAAGTGTATAATACACTTTGTAATGTATACAAAGTGTATTATACAGGCTGCCTCCTGCCCTGGTGGTCCCAGTGTCCGAGGGACCACCAGGGCAGGCTGCAGCGACCCTAGTCTGCACCCAAACACACTGATCTGCCCCCCACCCCCTGATCGCCCACAGCACCCCTCAGACCCCCCTCTGCCCACCCCCCAGACCACTGTTTGCACCCAATCACCCCCCTAATCACCCATCAATCACTCCCTGTCACTATCTGTCAACGCTATTTTTTTTTAAATTCCCTAAACTGCCCCCTGGGGACTCCTGATCACCCCCCCACCCCTCAGAGTCTCCCCAGACCCCCCCCCCCCCCCGACCCCCGTCCTGTGTACTGTATGCATCTATCCCCCCTGATCACCTGTCAATCACCTGTCAATCACCCATCAATCACCCATCAATCACCCCCTGTCACTGCCACCCAACAATCAGCCCCTAACCTGCGCCCTTGCGGGCAATCTGATCACCCATCCACACCATCAGATCGCCCGCAAACCCGCGGTCTGATCACCTCCCAAGTGCATTGTTTACATCTGTTCTCTCCTCTAAACACCCACTAATTACCCATCAATCACCCATCAATCACCCCCTATCACTGTTACCTATCAGATCAGACCCTAATCTGCCCCTTGCGGGCACCCAATCACCCGCCCACACGCTCAGATTGCCCTCAGACCCCCCCTTATCAATTCGCCAGTGCATTATTTACATCTGTTCTTCCCTGTAATAACCCACTGATCACCTGTCAATCACCTATCAATCACCCATCAATCACCCCCTGTCACTGTCACCCATCAATCACCCCCCTGTCACTGCCACCCATCAATCACCCCCCTGTCACTGCCACCCATCAATCAGCCCCTAACCTGCCCCTTGCGGGCAATCTGATCACCCACCCACACCATCAGATCGCCTCCCAAGTGCATTGTTTACATCTGTTCTCTCCTCTAAACATCCACTAATTACCCATCAATCACCCCCTGTCACCAGCTGTCACTGCTACCCATCAGATTAGACCCCTATCTGCCCCTAGGACACCCAATCACCCGCCCACACTCTCAGACCCCAGCCCTGATCACCTCGCCAGTGCATTGCTTGCATCTATTCCCCCCACTAATCACACCTTGAGACACCCATCAATCACCTCCTGTCACCACCTAGCACACCTACCCATCAGATCAGGCCCTAATTTGCCCCGTGTGGGCTCCTGATCACTCGGCCAAACCCTCAGATCCCCCTCAGACCCCTTTCTGATCACCTCCCCAGTGCATTGATTGCATCTATTTTCCCCTCTAACTACCCCCTGAGACACCCATCAATCACCTCCTGTCACCCCCCTAGCACTCCTATCCATCAGATCAGGCCCAATACAACCTGTTATCTAAAAGGCCACCCTGCTTATGACCGGTTCCACAAAATTCGCCCCCTCATAGACCACCTGTCATGAACATTTGCAGATGCTTATACCCTTGAACAGTAATTTTGAGACATTTGGTTTCCAGACTACTCACAGTTTTGGGCCCGTAAAATGCCAGGCCAGTATAGGAACCCTTACGAGTGACCCCTTTTTAGAAAAAAAGACACCACAAGTTATTCTGTTAGGTGTATGACGAGTTCATAGAAGATTTTATTTTTTGTCAAAAGTTAGCGGAAATTGATTTTTATTGTTTTTTCACAAAATGTCATTTTTCACTAACTTGTGACAAAAAATAAAATCTTCTATGAACTCACCATACTCCTAACGGAATACCTTGGGGTGTCTTCTTTCTAAAATGGGGTCACTTGTGGTGTTCCTATACTGCCCTGGCATTTTAGGGGCCCTAAACCGTGAGGAGTAGTCTAGAAAACAAATGCCTCAAAATGACCTGTGAATAGGACGTTGGGCCCCTTAGCGCACCTAGGCTGCAAAAAAGTGTCACACATGTGGTATCACCGTACTCAGGAGAAGTAGTATAATGTGTTTTGGGGTGTATTTTTACACATACCCATGCTGGGTGGGAGAAATCTCTGTAAATGGACAATTGTGTGTAAAAAAAATTAAACAATTGTCATTTACAGAGTAATTTCTCCCACCCAGCATGGGTATGTGTAAAAATACACCACAAAACACATTATACTACTTCTCCTGAGTACAGCGGTACCACATGTGTGGCACTTTTTTGCACCCTAAGTGCGCTACGGGGCCCAAAGTCCAATGAGTACCTTTAGGATTTCACAGGTCATTTTGCGACATTTGGTTTCAAGACTACTCCTCACGGTTTAGGGCCCCTAAAATGACAGGGCAGTATAGGAACCCCACAAATGACCCCATTTTAGAAAGAATACATCCAAAGGTATTCTGTTAGGAGTATGGTGAGTTCGTAGAAGATTTTATTTTTTGTCACAAGTTAGCAGAAAATTACACTTTGTGAAAAAAAACAAAAACAATTAAAATCAATTTCCGCTTACTTGTGACAAAAAATAAAATCTTCTATGAACTCACCATGCCTCTCAGTGAATACTTTGGGATGTCTTCTTTCCAAAATGGGGTCATTTGGGGGTTGTTTATACTATCCTGGAATTTTAGCACCTCATGAAACATGACAAGTGGTCAGAAAAGTCGGAGAAGCTTCAAAATGGGAAAATTCACTTTTGGCACCATAGTTTGTAAATGCTATAACTTTTACCCAAACCAATAAATATACACTGAATGGATTTTTTTTATCAACGCACAATAAATTTGGATAAAAATGTATACAGAAATTTTACTTTATTTGAAAAATGTCAGCACAGAAAGTAAAAAAAAAATCATTTTTTTGACAAAATTCATGTCTTTTTTGCTGAATATAATAAAAACTAAAACGCACAGCAGCAATCAAATCGCACCAAAAGAAAGCTGTATTAGTGACAAGAAAAGGAGGTAAAATTCATTTAGGTGGTAGGTTGAATGGCCGAGCAATAAACCGTGAAAGCTGCAGTGGTCTGAATGGAGAAAAAGGCTCTGGTCCTTAAGGGGTAGAAAGACTGTGGTCCTCAAGTGGTTAAACCTCCTACCTGAGGTAAGACCTGAGGTGAGTCATAAGAATATATTCACCCTTCATTCTGGGAGGATCAGGATGACCCATGTATCTATAATCAGGCTCGGACAGAGCCGCCGAACCACCGACGGTCCCATCGGTGGGCCCCGACTGCCCCTCCTCCTGGGGGCCCCTAGTAGGGGTGCGCTGGAGGGGAGAGCCGCGGGGAGGGCAGCCCGACTGTTTTTTTTTTTTTTTTATGTCCCTTAAAAAAAACTATTTTCCCGGGGGGGGCTCCCTCCTATCCTCCCCCTCCCTCACCTCGGAGGGCCCCCCTCCTGTTACGAGCGGCGGTAGAGCGGCGGGTACAGCAAAGTTCCGGCGAGGTATAGCAGAAGATAGAGGTCCAGCTGCCTCCCGGGCTACGCTGTCTCCTCTATGCCGCTTGCACTGCTTCCTGGTTTAGTGCGCGGCAATTACAAAGGAGACATCTTCTGCTTTACCTCGCCGGAAGTTTGCTGTACCCGCCGCTCTCCTGCCGCTCGTAACAGGAGGGGGGCCCTCCGAGGTGAGGGATGGGGAGGATAGGAGGGGGCCCCCCGGGGAAAATAGTTTTTTTTAAGGGAAAAAAAACAAAAAAAAAACAGTCGGGCTGCCCTCCCCGCGGCTTGTAATTGGAGGGGGGACACCCAGGTGAGGGGGAGCATAGGAGTCGGGGCCCCCACTGGCTACCCACCCGGCTACCTAACTGCCCACCCGGCTATCTAACTGCCTACATTCCCACCCGGCTACCCTTCTGCCTACCCTCCCACCCGGCTACCTAACTGCCTACCCTCCCACCCGGCTACCTAACTGCCCACCCGGCTACCTAACTGCCTACCCTCCCACCCGGCTACCCTTCTGCCTACCCTCCCACCCGGCTACCTAACTGCCCACCCGGCTACCTAACTGCCTACCCTCCCACCCGGCTGCCTATCTACCCACCCGGCTACCTAACTGGCTGCCCACCCGGCTACCTATCTACCCACCCAGCTACCTATCTGCCTACCCTCCCACCCGGCTACCTAACTGCCCACCCGGCTACCTAACTGCCTACCCTCCCACCCGGCTACCCTTCTGCCTACCCTCCCACCCGGCTACCTAACTGCCCACCCGGCTACCTAACTGCCCACCCGGCTACCTAACTGCCTACCCTCCCACCCGGCTACCTATCTACCCACCCAGCTACCTATCTGCCTACCCTCCCACCCGGCTACCTAATTGCCCACCCGGCTACCTAACTGCCTACCCTCCCACCTGGCTACCTATCTGCCCACCCGGCTACCTATCTGCCCACCTGGATACCTATCTACCCACCCAGCTACCTATCTGCCCACCCAGCTACCTAACTGCCTACCCTCCCACCCGGCTACCTATCTACCCACCCAGCTACCTTTCTGCCCACCCTCCCACCCGGCTACCTATCTGCCCACCCGGCTACCTATCTACCCACCCGGCTACCTATCTACCCACCCAGCTACCTATCTGCCTACCCTCCCACCCGGCTACCTATCTGCCCACCCGGCTACCTATCTACCCACCCAGCTACCTATCTGCCTACCCTCCCACCTGGCTACCTAACTGCCCACCCGGCTACCTAACTGCCCACCCAGCTAACTATCTGCCCACCTGGCTACCTAACTGCCTACCCTCCCACCCGGCTACCTAACTGCCCACCCAGCTACCTATCTGCCTACCCTCCCACCCGGCTACATAACTGCCTACTCGGCTACCTATCTGCCTACCATGCCATGGGCGTCCCTACATAGGGCAAAATGGGGCATGCGCACTCCCCTGGCTAGCTGCTGCCCCCCCCTAGCTACCCGGACGTGGCTGGCCCGCCCGCCCTGGGGTGGCAGCGGAGAGAGAAAAGAAGCGGCAGGCACAGCGGCGCTGCCTGCCGCATCACTTAATTCTAAAGGGGGGAGCGAGAGAGGGGGAGCCCCAAGGTGAGGGAAGGGGGAGGGGGAAACGTCCTCCCTTCCCCACCGCTTCTCTTCTCTCTCCGCTGCCACTGAGGACACCTATAGATCTGGCTATTTAAACTGGGGACACCTATAGACCTGTCTATCTATACTGGGGGGCCCTGTCACTACCTAAACTAGGGGCTCCTGTCACTACATACACTGGGGGGGGGGTCCCTGTCACTGCATACACTGGGGGGCTCCTGTCATACCTAAACTGGGGGTACCTGTCACTAACTGAACTGGGGGGGGCGCCTGTCAATACCTGAACTGGGGGCACCTGTCACTACCTGAACTGGGGGGCCCTGTCACTACCTAAACTGGGGGCTCCTGTCACTACATACCCTGGGGGGCACCTGTCACTACAAACACTGGGGGCTCCTGTCACTACCTAAACTGGGGGGTATCTGTCACTAACTAAACTGGGGGGCTCCTGTCGCTACCTAAACTTGGAGGTCCTGTCACTACCTAAGCTGGGAGGCTCCTGGTGCTACCTAAACTAGGGTGCACCTGTCACTACCTAAACTATCCAGGCCAGCCCAGCATCACCACCAGCCAACTAGCCCAGAATCACTGTCAAAAAGGCCATAGCATCACCACCAACAGTCAGGCCAACATTTACTTCAACCAGCCAAGTACAGCCCAGCATCACCACCAGGCCGGCCACAGCATCACCGCCAGGCCTTTCAGCCCACACATCATCCCCAATCCAGCCAAAAACAGTATTGCCTGGCACAGCAGCCAGTAGAGGAGAATTCAGAAGCCAGGTGAGAGGTGTCTACCATATTAAGTGGGCATTCTGCCTATTTATGTGAAATGCTGTTTATTTATGTGCCTCATGACTGCTGAATTTGTCTTGTTGGGGGCCTCATGGTTACTGAATTTGTCTTGTTGGGGGCCTCATGGTTACTGAATGTCTTGTTGGGGGCCTCATGATTGCTGAATTTGTCTTGTTGGGGGCCTCAAGATTGCTGAATTTGTCTTGTTGGGGGCCTCATGATTGCTGAATTTGTCATGTTGGGGGCCTCATGATTGCTGAATTTGTCTTGTTAGGGGCCTCATGATTGCTGATTTTGTCTTGATGGGGGACCTCATGATTGCTGAATTTGTCTTGTTGAGGGTCACATGATTGCTAACTGCGAGACTATGGAAAAAGCTGAATCATCATCATATGAGACAATAGCTACTTTTTAAAACAGAAAATAAAACTGGGAGGTTCTAAAAAAAAAAAAAAAATACATTTTTCAGGAGTAGGATGGATGAAATTGTTTATCTTCACAGTTTATTTTCAACTTGGATTTTCCATAATGTTCAGTTAAAAGTTAAAACGTTTTTATTTAGTTTAAATTGCTGTTGCCACTTTGCAATAGATAAGTGACTTTTGGGTTGCAGTTTGGGCACTCTGCCTTCAAAAGGTTCGCCACCACTGTCCTAATCTAATGTCCCACCATTCATGCAAATTTGTCTCCACCCATGACTACACCCACATTCTGGTCCATGACCACACCCAATTCTTCCATGACTGCACCACTTCTTCCCCCTCCCCCTTTTTTCTATCTGCCCACCCGGCTAGCTATCTGCCCGCCCTCTCACCCTGCTAGCTATCTAACCTATACTGGGGGCAGCTACCTATCTAACCTATACTGGAGGCACCTACCAATGTAACCTATACTGGGGGCAGCTACCTATGTAACCCGTATTGGGGGCATCTACCTTGCTAGCCTTTACTGGTGGCAACTATACTGGCTACCTATATTGGAGGCACCTACCTAACTAACCTATACTGGGGGCACCTACCTATCTAACCTATGCTGAGGGAAACTATTCTGGCTACCTATATTAGCCCACTGCCTTACTGTTACAGTTACATTACAATTACCCCCCACCCATGTGATGTCATGTCCACACCCATTTTTTTTTGTCGCTGCGCGCTTTGCTTTTGGGGGGGGGTGTTGGTAAATTATCCGCACCGGGTGTCAAACACCCTAGCTACGCCACTGGAGGGGGGCACAGCTTGGAAGGGGGGGAATTGGGCACAGAGCGGCGGGGAGGGGGGAAGCGTCCCCCCCTCCCTCACCTAGGGCCCCCCCCCCTTCCGCGCACCCCCCTCCTCCAGAAGTGCAGCCAGCAGCGAGCGGAGAATAGCTACAGAGATGATGCTATCTCCGCTCCGCTCCGAGTCCGCATGCCGCTGCCCTGCTGGTCTCTGACTGTAGTGTGTGACGCTGTCCAATCACGCTCTCGCAGTACTTCCTGCTAGAGCGTGATTGGACAGCGTCACTACAGGAGACAGAGACCAGCAGGGCAGCAGCGGCATGCGGAGCGGAGATAGCATCATCTGAAGCTGGTAAGCTATTCTCCGCTCGCTGCTGGCTGCACTTCTCGAGGAGGGGGGTGTGCGGAAGGGGGGGCCCTAGGTGAGGGAGGGGGGGAGGCTTCCCCGCTGATCTGTGCCCTCTGCCCCCCCTTCCAAGCTGGGGGGGACTTGCATTGTGTGGGGGTATCTCTGCCACCAACCTGATTGCATTGTGTGGGGGTATCTCTGCCACCAACCTGATTGCATTGTGTGGGGGTATCTGCAGCCAACCTGATTGCATTGTGTGGGGGTATCTGCAGCCAAACTGATTGCATTTTGTGGGGGTATCTGCAGCCAAACTGATTGCATTTTGTGGGGGTATCTGCCGTCAACCTGATTGCATTTTGTGGGGGTATCTGCCGTCAACCTGATTGCATTTTGTGGGGGTATCTGCCGTCAACCTGATTGCATTGTGTGGGGGTATCTGCCGTCAACCTGATTGCATTTTGTGGTAGTATCTGCCGTCAACCTGATTGCATTTTGTGGGGGTATCTGCCACCAACCTGATTGCATTGTGTGGGGGTATCTGCCGTCAACCTGATTGCATTTTGTGGGGGTATCTGCTGCCATTTGACTACTTGATGAATTATCATGAGGCATGTAACTACTTGAATATTTTATCTACAATGTATCTGGTCGGACCTAATCTCTGTGAATAACGCCGCTACTTATTTTGTGTTTTGTATTTTTTTTCTTAAGTCTGCCTTTGACTCATCATGACCACGCCGATGTTCCAGTGCGTGGTGACACCCATTTAGTTTCGCATTTAGACATATCCCTATTGGAGACTGTCCTCAGAATTGCTCACAATCTATTCCCTAACATAAAGTCATGCAAAATTTCTAGAGTACATGTGTATGTGAGCCCAAAATGGGGGGGGAGGGAGGAGGAGGAGGAGAGGGGGGTGGGCCCCAGGCTGAAACTTCCTTGGTGGGCCCTTGGTGTCCCAGTCCGACCCTGTCTATAATGTTGTATTGATTATTGTGTTATATGTGGTTGACACTCCGCTTATCACCTTCAGGTTTTTTTAATTGTTATTATTCATTAGGTTTGTTGTCTAAATAAAGATTATGTGATTATTCTACTATAATATTGGGCCAGTGTGTTGCTGTTTTATAGGGGTGCTTTTCTTGTTCTGTAAATGGCTTCATTTACCCCACGTTTGCTCCTAGCACACCGTGTACCCTCTAGTATTGAATTATTGATTTAATACTGTTTTGACATGGTGCTCGTCCAATCTTTGATTGCTTCAATGGACATCCTGCATTGTCAAGACGAATACTCCCCATGTAATTTTGTATTATCTCTTTTCAACACATATAAACATATAAATATTTTATTTTCACTACACAGTGATGCAATTACACAAAACTGCAATGAAAAATTAAACTTACAAACATTAATTGAACAAAAAAGTAACAGATATTCCATTTTCTTCTTAAAGCAAACCTGAGCCGAAGTTCGGGTTCAAAATCTGATACTTACTATGAAGAGAGGGAAGTCTCAGGATCCTATTGAGGCTTCCCTCGGTTGTTGCAAGTCCCCCGTTGCTGAGCATGGCTTGTTTTCACATTAGGGCCGCGTAGCTCCTGTTCCTGGTTCATGTGTTCACAATACCCTCACAAGCTCGCCTGCACACGCGCAGTAGCAAGGAGCCCGTGGCTGCTGCGTGGGCGGACTCGCACGGCTTTTGCTCTCCTATGATCCAGGAAGTGGTGCTGCGTGCCCCTGATGTCTTTAATGACAATGCCTTGTCGCTAATATTCCAGGGGCCGTGCTCAGCAATGGAGTAGCGAGCTAAGCCTCAATAGGATCCTGAGGCTTCCCACTCTTAAGGTAAGTATCTGATTTTGTACCCAAGCTTTGGCTCAGGTACACTTTACGTACATCATTAAAGGGAACCTAAACTGAGAAGGATATGGATGTTTCCCGTTAAATAATACTAGTTGTCTGGCAGTCCTGCTGATCTCTTTGGCTGCAGTAGTATCTGGATCTCACACCTGAAACAAACATGCAGCTAATCCAGTCTGACTCCAGTCAGAGCACCTGATCTGCATGCTTGTTCAGGGTCTGTGGCTGAAAGCATTAGAGACACAGGATCAGCAGGAGAGTCAGGGAACTGGTATTATTTTAAAAGGAAAAATCCATATCCTTCTCAGTTTAGGTTCCCTTTAGAGCGAACCCGAGGTGAAAATAAACCGATGAGATAAACAATTACAGTATATTTATCCTCCTATTCATAAAAATAACTTTTTAAGGTATGCCATTGTTGTCATTTATATTCATAACATTCACAAAGTAGCTTAAATGTTTTACTGTCTCTAATCAGTAGCAGTCCATTACGTGTCCCAGAGGGAAAATACATGAACTATTGACCTTGTCCTACCTCTTACCTGTCCTCAGAACAGGTTACGTACAAATATACAGTATAGATATAAGGAGTGTTTATAATGCTGAAAGCAGAGATATCACCGTAAATGTGGGTTTCCTGAATAATAAACTGCATTCTATTATGTCACTACAGTGCCTCTTTGAGGATTCAGTTGCATCTCCCAGTTTAGAATGCTTAGGGTTAAGCTATGGGTGTGAGTGATTTAGATATAACCAAATGACACACAAAGTTGGAAGAACAATAAACACCAGATTACATTTCCCAGCATCCCTGCTTTACAATGGAATCCATACGTCTACATAATCATGCACACTACATAGTTCATGGAAAGAAGGCGGTGAACATTTTTGAGGCAGGAAACTGCTAAGTCACAACAGGTCTTGAATAAAGCCTGTAACATCAAAAAGTTCCCTTGGGGGTGTACTCACCTCAAGAGGGGGAAGCCTCAGGGTCCCAATGAGGCTTCCCACGCCATCCTCTGTCCCTTGGGGGTCTCGCTGCAGCCCTCCAAACAGCGGCAATGTAAATATTTACCTTCCCGGCTCCTGCGCAGGCGCTGTGGTGGCTCTCAGCTCCGAAATAGGCGGAGATACTTGATCGCCGTCGGTTCTGCTCTACTGCGCAGGCGCAAGTCTCCGGCGCCTGCACAGTAGAGCGGACCCAACTGAGATCGGGTATTTCCGTCTACTTCGGAGCCGAAAGTCGCAACAGCGCCCCCGCTGGAGCTTGGAAAGGTAAATATTGAACAAGCTGACGGATCTGTCGGGCCGCTGTTCGGAGGGCTGCAGCGAGACCCCCGTGGGACAGAGGACGGCGTGGGAAGCCTCATTAGGATCCGGAGGCTTCCCCCACCCGAGGTGAGTACCCCCCAGGGGAACTTTTTGATGTTACAGTGTAGGCCTGAAAGATAAATCGAATTTAAACCAAAATCGCGATCACCAAGATCACAATTTCTGAATCATCAAAGCAGCAATTATCGCGATCATGTCATTTCCACATGGGGGAAGTTTGAAGTGGCTTCAACCTTCCCCAAAGTTCCGGCGCATGCGGCCCGCAGCGTTTGACACACCCTCTGCACAAGTCCAACGTTTTGCCAACGTTGCCGGCTCTTGTGCTTGGCAAAACTCCGGGTTCCTGTATGTCACATGACATACAGGAAGTATTCCATGCATTAGAGCCTGCAGGAGGCAAAGTGGATATATGAGCATCGCTGGACTCGTGCTTGGAGCTATGTCCAGAACTGATGCAGCTTGGGGGACAGAGGAGACACAGAGTGGGCACAGAGAGAGACACAGGAGACGCAGAGGGAGCACAAAGAGCCACAGAGGGGGCACAGAGACACAAAGGGAGCAAGAGAGAGACCCAGAGAAGGCTTAAAGAGGCAAAGGGGGCACAAAGAGAGAGAGGGACAGAGGGGGTACAAACAGGCACAGAGGGAGAACAAAGCTTGATTTGAAGCAAATCGTGCATCGAATCGAAATCGCAATTTCAGATAGAAATAGCTCAATTCAATTTTTTCCTAAAATCTTTCAGGCCTATTACAGTGTCTCTTTAAGTAGATGCACACCTGCAGGCAAGCATATATAAATAATACATTTGAGAAGTTCATTTCCAGGGATATTATTTCTAATTTAGGTACTATTCCGTTAGCCGGGCGAAAACCACCAGGTGGCGTTAATTACTATTCCCCTTCCAGGCCGCCATGGGATAGTAGGGAAAGATGTAACTCTGGTGGAGTTTTATCTCCACCTAGTGGATGCGTCCGGCCAGGGCCGGCCTTAGGTTTCACAGCGCCCTGAGCGTAACCAAACTTTGGCGCCCCCCCCCCCCCATTCATCCTCTTCACGTGTGAGCGCACCACACACATACACTAATGGGGGGGGGGGGGCTTAGTAGTGCGTAGGTAGAAAGGTAGGTGCCCCCAGTACAGGTTAGATAGGTAGGTACCTGCAATATAGGTTAGATAGGTAGCTGCCCCAGTATAGATTAGTTAGGTAGCTGCCCCCAGTATAGATTAGTTAGGTAGCTGCCCCCAGTATAGATTAGTTAGGTAGCTTCCCCCAGTATAGGTTAGATAGGTAGGTGCCCCCAGTATAGATTAGTTAGGCAGCTGCCCCCAGTATAGGTTAGATAGGTAGGTGCCCCCAGTATAGGTTAGATAGGTAGCTGC